>NC_135328.1:167184187-167487217 GCF_023851605.1 Tamandua tetradactyla
ATTTCATGTATAGGAACCACCGTTATAAAACCAGTGGTAATAAGTGGTAAGAGAATTTGGATAAGGCCTAATCAGGAAGAGCCTTGGGCACCAGGCAAGGAGATTAGATTCTGTCTGTTAAGCAATGGGGAACTGTTGAAGGTTATTGAGCAGGGGCTGGTATGATCAGAGCTGGTGGCTGGTGTACTGATAGGTAACTGGGGAAAAGACTGGAAGCACATCGTTTGGAACTCTGAAGCTCTGGTGTGGATGGGGATAAGGAGCAGGAAAAGTGAAATAAATCTTAAATGTTAGGATTCCTGGGAAGTGATTGGGAACCAGGAAACTGGGCTTCCCTGTAATCCCAGCAGATTTGGTGGTTTGCCCTTCTGCCGTCTCACAGATTTGGCTTGCATCTCAATCCTAGCACTTTATGGGGAAAAAAAAAATAGACTAGTTGGGAGATTCTGAAGTACCCATAAAGTTCTGTGATGGCTTGAAAAGTTGGACCCTGCTCTGTGCCAGCCCAATGCCAGGAACTGGGAATTGGAGATGAGGTTCCCCTGCCTGCTCTCCCGAAGCTCATAGTCTAGGGAGAAAGAGCACCACTCTTGAAGCATGAGAGACCCAGGCATGTGTTCTGGACTTACCACTTCTGGCTTCCTGATTTGGGCCTCAGTTTTTTCCCCTGTAAAATGGGGAAGAGCATGGTCTACTTACCTATAGCTGTTGAGAGGATTAAGTGAGACAATTTAAAGCACTTAGCATAGACCGTGGCCTAGTAAACTGGTGTCTTTTCTTATAATGGTTACTATCTATTTAGTGGCTGATTCTCCCACTAGGCTAGGAGTTCTTCCAGGGCATGGATGAGTGTCACTCATCTCTGTGTCCCAGCCCCTCATGAAACAGCTCCTACCTAGTAAATATTTGTAGCAGGAATGAATGGAAGGAAATCAAAGCCTGGGAACTCTTAGAGATCATTGCATTTTAGAGATATAATATTTACATTGATTTAAGCTTCAAATAATACTTTGATAGCTGTGAAATCAGCTTTACCTCTCAGTTCTGCTCTCAATACCAATAGGAAGGAAGCACCCTCTTTTTTTTGCACATGGAATTTTTAATGAATAGCTTGCTTGCGGGTGAGATGGTCAAATAGTTCTATTTCTATATCATCTGGAGCTCTCGATGTAAATATGGAGAACTCTAATGAATCCCAACCTCCCTTGCAGAAACATCTCAAAATGATTCATAGTTGTTTAACCTTTCCTCACTGATCTGTCTTTCAGACTGTGTTTACTGAACAGCCCTGAAATAAAGTTCCCTTTTTTCCTTTTTTCCCTCCCTCCTTTCCACCTCTCTCCCAACTTCCTCCTTTACTTCCTTACTTCCGTATAACACATATTTTAAAACAGTAACCACTCTGCTGTTTCATGAAATGACTAAAAACCAGGTTTCTGACCTAAAGGAGTTCACAGTCTCAAAGAGAAGAAATACATGTATTTTTCTGAACAACGTGAAATGCCGTAACATAGAGGTTCATTCATTTAAAAAGTGTTTATTGAGTACTTTTGATGGGATGGACCAAGTGCATTTGGTGCTCACAGGAGGGAGTGAAGCCAGGCAGCCTTCACAGAGGCTCCAGGCTGCATCTTTTTCTGCTACTCAACCCCACTCCCCCTTGGTGTCAGAGACCTAACTCTCCATCTCCAGATTCATATATCAATACTTGTTTTATCCAACTGACATCTGGATTTTGCACTTAGATGTCTCACGGGTGCTATAGGCTCAGTGTACCTCAAACTGAACTTACAGTCTTTCCCCTCTACCTCCTTGCCCCCAACTGGATTTCTCCTGAGCCCACTGTCCCCCAAGGGCCCAAGCCAGAGACCTGATGTCCGTTCAACCCCACCGTCTCTTCATCCCCAACATCTAGTCAGTCCTTGTGTCCTCTTAGCTCCCTCTTCAGCATTTCTCTGATTGACACCTGTCCCCTGATCCCACCTAAGCTGCCCTGGTCCACATCCTCGTCACCTGTCACCTGGACTCGCACAACCTCCTCCTCCTGTTTTCCTACGTTTGAGAACAATGTATCATGGGTAGTTAAGACTGGAAGTTCTGAAACCAGACAGACCAGAGTTAGAATTCTGGAGCACCATTTTTGGAGCCATGTGACTTGAGTAAGTTATTAAACCTCTCCAGACCCCAGTTTTCTCATCTGAAAATGGAACTACTAGTACTTCCCTTGTTGTTGTAAAGACCAAATGAGATGCAACAATTTGGTGGATGAATCTCACCTACAAAGCTGAGTGAAAGAAGGCAGATGTAAAATAATACATTCATATCACTCTGTTTATATAAAGGTGTTCTAGTTTGCTAGCTGCCGAATGCAATATACCAGAAACAGAATGGCTTTTATAAGGGGAAATTTATTGTTGCAGGTTTACAGTTCTAGGCTGTGAAAATGTCCAAATTTAAGCAAATCTATAGAAATGTCCAAATTAAGTCACTAACGAGGTTACCTTCACTCAAGAAAGGCCTATGAAGTTCAGGGTTTCTCTCTCAACTGGAAAGGCACGTGGTGAACATGGTGACTATTTCAGGCTTCTTGTTTCAGGAAGCTCCCCCAAGGGTGTATTCTTTCTTTTTTTTTCCCCCCTACTATTTATTTTTATTCCATATATTCTCCTCCTTCGTTGACAAGGTAGATAAAAGGAGCATCAGGGCGGGCCACGGTGGCTCAGCAGGCAGGAATGCTCGCCTGCAATGCCAGAGGACCCGGGTTCGATTCCTGGTGCCTGCCCATATTAAAAAAAAAAAAAAGGAGCATCAGACACAAGGTTTTCACAATCACACAGTCACATTGTGACAGCTGTATCATTATTCAATCATCCTCAAGAAACATGGCTACTGGAACACAGCTCTATATTTTCAGGCAGTTCCCTCCAGCCTCTCCATTACATCTTGAATAACAAGATGATATCTACTTGATGCATAAGAATAAGCTCCAGGATAACCTCTCGACTCTGTTTGGAATCTCTCAGCCATTGACACTTTGTCTCATTTCCCTCTTCCCCCTTTTGGTGGAGAAGGTTTTCTCAATCCCTTGATGCTAAGTCTCAGCTCATTCTAGGGTTTTTCTCAATCCCTTGATGCTGAGTCTCCGCTCATTCCAAGATCTCTGTCCCACATTGCCAGGAAGGTCCACACCCCTGGGAGTCATGTCCCACGTAGAGAGGGGTAGGGTGGTGAGACTGCTTGTTGTGTTGGCTGGAGAGAGGGGCCACATCTGATCAACAAAAGAGGCTCTCTTGGGGGTGACTCTTAGGCCTAAATTTTAAGTAGGCTTGACCTATCCTTTGCAGGGTTAAGTTTCATATGAGCAAATCCCAAGACTGCGGAGGGTGTATTCTTTCATCTCCAGAGGTCTCTGACTGTGTGGGCTGTTCTGGTTCTTGTGGCTCTCTAAAAAGGGACTCTCTTCAAAATATTTCCTCTTTTAAAGGATTCTAATAAACTAATCACAACCCACCTGGAATGGGTGGAGTCACATCTCCATCTCATCAAACGTTAATACCCACAATTGGGCATGCTACATCTCCATGGAGATAATCTAATCAAAGGATTCCAACCTACATATCTGAATAGGGATTATAAGAAATGGTTGCTGCCACAAGATTGGATCAGGATTAAAACATGGCTTTTCGAGGGTTCATAATCCTTTCAAGCGAGCATAAAGGTTAAAAAAAGAAACAGGCAACACTGAAATATAGTAGTAAGGGTTACAGAGATAGGTGGCAAAACTAAGGAAAAGCAAAGAACTGATTGTCAGCAAAGTGAGAACGGTGGTTACCTGTGGGGCAGGGGAGAGAACTCTGATCAGGAAGGAATACACTGGTGGCTTCTGGGATGCTGGCAAGACTTTTTAATTGATTTAGTGGTAGATATACAGGTGTACTTTTATAATTATTCATTCAATTGTACATATATTTTTCTGTACCTTTCTGGATGTGCATTGACTTCATTATTTAAAATATTTTTGTAAATCAACAAGATAGCCTAGGTAAAGCACTTGGTCTATAGGAAGAGACCAGAAAACCACACAGAAAACCTCCTGTGTACCTGCCCCCCCAACCAGACCAGGCAGCAGATTCCTTGGCTGATTCATCTTGTCCCCAGTGTTTGCAAAGAGCCTGGCACTAGCAGAATGAGAGGAATATGAAAAGTGACCAGAGTGTAACCCACTGGATTTCCCTCTTCTAGGCTGGTAAGGGAGCAGGGCCTGAGCCTGTGGCCTTCGAGATCTGCTCCGAGAAGAGCTCCCGGTTGTCCCTCTCTCTGAGGCTCTTCCTTCCCTGGGCTGTCCAAGTGCCACTGAGAATGGGTGACAGGGAGGAAGAGGACGAGGAGGAAGCCTGGCTACAGCTACGGCCTGCAGAGCCCTTGCCCTCCCAGTGCTGCGGCAGTGGCTGTTCGCCCTGTGTGTTTGACCTCTATCACCGAGACCTGGCAAGGTGGGAGGCAGCCAGAGCCAGCAAGGACAGGAGCCTGCTGAGTGGGGAGGAGTCACAGGTGAGGAGGGCTGTTCCTCAGACAAGAGGGCCCAGGCAGCAGAGTCTACCTGGCCTCAGCTCTGCTCCACCGTCACCTCATGGAGCAGACTAGCACATAGTAGGCACTATGTAAATGAGGGATATTATTGGTTTCTTCTCTGAACTTTATTGATTTTTTTCCTCCTTTTCTGAGTTCCTAGGGGACTTGATGGCCTGGACCAACGAGGTTAGCCCTTTATTGTGATGTTTAAGAGGGTTCACTATTACTGTTATAGACTATCAGAACGTTGTATTGTACAGATAGGGATACCGAGGCCCTGTTACTCCTGTCCCTATGTACTGGCCTGGTTTTGAATCTGTCCCCATCTTAGTCACCCATTGTCTGTGTCCCTCCTCCCACTTCCAAAGCACTGCGTCTCTGTTAATGTGGCATGGTATTGCCATCCATTTTTGGTGGTGATGGCCTAAAAGGAAAAGGATCCTTTCCATCATTGGGATGCAAACTGGGCTAAAGCTTGCCCTATTGGCACAGAAGAAGCACAAGCTTTTGTTTTGCTTTTTGAGCTCCAAAGCATGGCTTTACATTTATCCCTATTAAATGCCTCTTTTAAAGTTCTGCCACTTGGAGGTGGTAGTGAAGACCAGAGTCCTTTAGCCTCTGCCAGTGACTGAGGAATATTCTTGGCAACCCCTGCGGTCCTCCCTGCTCACTGGCCTCTGTCCCCACATGGCTTACCCCCTCACCGCTTTCTGATGTCTCCTCAAAAGTCACTTTCTCTGAGAGGCTTTCCTAAATGCCCTGCCCATCCACCCATCCCTCATCACTCTTCCCTCACTCTGCTTCATTTGTTTACTTAACACTCAGCACCACCAGACATCGTCTGTATTTACTTGTTTCTTTGTATATTGTCTCTCTCTCTTTCTCTCCTTGCTAAAATGTACATTCCGTAAGAAAAGGGCTCTGTCTTGCTCACTGCTCTGTCCTCAGTACTTCCAGAAATACCTGGGATTACAGTTGGCACTCAATAAATATTTGTCAGATAAATGAACAAGTTCCTCCTATATCCAGTGGGAGACCCTCCAGACTCATTTTCCTCCCATGTATCAGAATCCAGATTTTTCTTCATCCTCCCAAGGGTATCCTGCCACCTCCAACCTATGGATATTCATGTGTTCATGCCGAGTCCTCTATTCAGGACACTTAGCTCCAGTCTATGAAAGACCTAACCAATCTTCCGGCCTTTAAAATTCTGATTTACACAATTTAGAAATTGATGGGACCTTGATTATCTAATACAATGTCCTGTTTTTACATAGGGGGAAACCAAGGCCTGAGTGGTAGAGACTTACTTGTCTAAGGTCACACTCTGAGCAGAGATTCAAATTCCTATCTTTTCATCCCAGTGCCCTTACTATTCCACTCCAGGGGTAAAACACAGGCTTTAGTGTCCAGCCTGTGCTTTCTCCTTGGGCTAAGAGGAGCCATGAAAGACTTAAGAGGAGGGGAAGTTCAATGTAAAATCCTTGGGCATTTGTAAATCAGAGCATGACAGGAAAGTAAGGTGGGGCTACTCTCTATTGTATAGAAAACTAATAGCTGAGACAGCCTCTCTTTGGAAAAAGCCCTAGCTTATGCCCTTTTGGATCCTTTGCTATTGCAGACCTGTTCTTCCATATTGAGCCAAGAGACCTTCCTGGCTTTTAGCATCAGTGCTGTGGACAGACTCACCAAGGACACCTACCTCGTCCGGTTCTCACTGCCTGGGAACAGCCAGCTCGGCCTGCAGCCTGGCCAGCACCTCATCCTACGGTACTCTCAGGTAGTGGGAGGACTGAAGCTTTGCCATTGTTAGTTGTGTAGCCTAGTTCAGCTTGCTTAGCCTCCATGAAGCTGTTTTTTGTCATCTTCAAAACAGGCATAGTAATACGTAACTCAGAGGGCCCTTTGATGGAACTAGAGAATGCATTTTCATAAATAATAATAATAATAGTGAACACATTTATAGCATTTAGTAGGCAAAGCATAATGCTGTGTGCCTATATGCATGAACTCACTTAACCCCACAGAATGCTATGTGCTAAGTACTGTTATACCAAAAGGAAACTGAAGTAAGGTTTAGTAATTTGCCCAGGGCCATACAGTTTGCAAATGTTGGAGCCAAAATTTGAAGGTAAGCAGTTTGACTCTAGAGCCTGTGGGATTAACCTCATTATGATTAGTGCCTGTTGATATACAGGACATTGTTACTGAGAATTAGGGACTCACCCAAGATCACACAGCTAAAAAATCATGTAACCAGGATTCAAATCCAGATAGACTAGCTCCTGAGTGTACACCCTTAGTCACTCCTCTGAAGTTCCTTCTTCTTCTCAGCCTACCTTTGTTCTCTATTCCACTCCCACCCCCACCCCCACCCCCAGTGCCTACCCCTACCTGCCCAGGGTTATGGATTCCACAAGGTTTATTTCCTGGGCTCATTTAATGACTTTGTTTTATTCTACAAAGGATTAGTATCTGGGGAAGTAAGAATTTGATGTAACCAAAAAACAAATCCAGAGAAACCCAGAGTCTAATTAAAGAAGGCACAGCAGGGAGAGGAAATTGCAGGGGGCTTAGAGGACTCCTCCGTGACCTTGGCAAGTCATGGTGCATAATGGTAGCCACGGACGAGATCTGAATGCAGATACGTTTATATTTGGTCCGTTATGTTTCTAAAAGTTTTGAATAACTGATAACATTTACAAATTTGGAGCTTTACATAGAAAATCTTGGATTTCCTTCATCTATGAAAAATGGGGATACCAGGAAACTGGCCTGCATTTTCTCATAAGCATCCATGGGTGGGAACTGGGTAGTGCTGCTCCCTGTAGGCAGGGCGTGCATCTGCAGGTGGCCCTGTGGATATCTGAGGTGTGTCTACCTTGGGTAGATAACAATAGTGATTAAGGAGCTGGGTGCAGCAAGGGCTCTGAGAGAGATAAGGGGAGGGAAAGGAAGAGGAAAGAGGCTAGGGCAATTCGCAGGTGTTTGACCTGGGATGACTCACTGAGATGGAAATTCAGGTGGAGCAACCAAGTGTGGAAAAGGCATTGAGTTTGGCTCAGAAGTGTCAAGGCATCTGAGTGGAGGCATCTGCCAGGCTGTTAGCACTGTGAGTCTGAGGCTCAGGAGGGAGTTCTGAGCTTCAGATTGGATTTGGGGGTCAGAGCATATACTTAGATAGCATTTGGGGTCACATGTGGCATGGAAATAAGAAAGGGAACAGGGCTGAACCCTGGCAACACTGACATTTACAGTGTTGGCAAGAGGAGGAAAAGCCAGCAAAGGAGACAGAAGGTACGGCCAGAAAACCAGGGGAGAGCTTATTACTGATAAAACTTTTGCCAACGTGCCTTGCATTGGCCCCTGGTGTTTGTGTCCAGCTTGTTCTGAGCCATGTATCTGGCTGGCAGTCCTTGAAGCTTACCATCCTAGTGGGAGGGAAGGACAACAGGGCAGTTAACTGTCCCCTGCAACACTTCAGTTCCTCTATCCATAAATCAGGGATGCCCAGAACTCCCTGCCTCTAGGTTGACCCCTTGCCTCCAAACTCTCTGCCACTCCAGTGACATTCCTAACACACATATGACCAGGCCACTCCCTGTTCAGACATCTTCTGGCACTCTACATTACCTCCACAGTGACATCCTACCTCAAGCCCCCCAGCTTCCTTTCCTTTCAGGTTCTTCTCCCTCCCCCTCCTCCACACGTACCCTTTATTCCAGCCTTATCCACTCACCATTGCCTCCCTTGCCCCACATGGTCCTACCTCGAAGCTTTTGCCCAGACTATTCCCTCAGCCTGGAATTACTTCCCTTCCTGTCCTGTTTCCACCTTCCAGTAGGCTGCTGGAAGTACTCAGCTCCAGGAAGCCTTCTGAGGATCCCCAAATGAGAGGGCTTACTCCCGCCATTACATGTCAGTCTTTACCACTCACAGCAGATGTCATCGTGTTCTTTGCCTTCAAGCCATGTCTTACATTCATTTCCCCATTTGTTCACGCATTTATTGAATGTTTAGGTCCAGCCCCCCTACTTTTGATACATTGGGACAGGACCTTTTTCATCTTTATATACTTCAAAGGAGAGTTTTACACATAGTAGGACTTGAGAAAGGAGTTTTTAGAAGCTCCTGGGAAGTTCTGAGGAGTAGCAGTGAAGAATCCGGCACTGGAGTCCAATGAGCCGGGATTGAATTCTAGCTGTGACCTCAGGCAGGTGACCTTCGCCCTTGAGCAGTGGTAGCCTCATTTGGGTCGTTGTATGAATTAAATGAGACAATGCATAAAATGTGCCTGGTGCATCATAGGCATTTGATACAATATAGCTGCTGTTATTATTGCTCATGATTATTATCCTGACTACTTGTTGATAACAGTGTTGAAAGGATTCGTGTGTGGGATGTGGCTTTGGACTAGGGGCTCTTTGAGCATGCTTCCAGTTCTAATGCGTCTGGCATGAGGTAGGAAGTGTTGAATAAATGTTAGTAGTTGTTTTTATCATTATCATTCTATGGCCCAGGAAAACCACAGTGATATCCCCAAAACAACTGACATCATCAGTGTACTTTTCAAAGCACTTGCCCATCTGTATTTCCAATGGAACCACACAACAGTCTCCTAAGGCTGGCAGGGCATAGATAGTTGTCCCCATTTTACAGAAAGGCCAGCTGAGGCTCCCAGGGATAAAAGACCTGCCTGGGGTCTCATAGCTGGCACATGGCGGGGCTGGAACCCACTGTCTTTTCCTCTGCGCTACCCCGCCTGCCCCTCAGTGAGGACCACTCTCACTAACCTGGCACAGAGTAGGTGCCTACTTGTTGAATGCCTGATTGATTGCTTTCTCTTTCCCAGGGGCACAGTGGATGACTTAGAAATTCAGAGAGCCTACACACCGATTAGCCCTGCCAATGCAGAAGGGTACTTTGAAGTTTTAATTAAGGTGAGTTGACTCAGGCAGATCCTCTAAGAGGCCATGGACTAGTTCCTATGTTTATCAGCTAGATCATGGTGGGAAATTGCCCACTAATGTGGGAAAAGCCAGTGTTCACATGGAGGAGGCAGTCTTGAGTGGGGAGTGGAGGGAGACGAAAGGGGCCTTCTCCCATCTTCTCCTTTCCAGAGGAAGGGAGCTGCTGGACCACCAATAGAGGGCATGGTCTTGACAGATGTTACCGAAAGAAAGATTAACCTGAGAAAGGTAAAGCTGCTCCATCTCACCTCTTCACCGGTTGAGTGAGAAGGCTTGAGTAGTGAGTACCCTGCCGGGTGGGAAAGGGGAAACCAAGTCACTGGGCAGCTACTCTGTGCTCCAGAGGTGAGTCAGACACTGCTCCTGCTCCCAAGGAGCCCAAGTCAGGACAGGTGACCAGACCAGGACAATACAGCACGATAGACACTGTGACAGGGGAGGCCTCAGCCCAACTCAGGGCAGCTGGGTGTGCTGGGAAGGCTGGGTGGGCTTCCTAACAGAACTGTGCATTTCATCTGTGTGTTTAAGGAGGGAGGAGGGGAAGGAGAAATGTGAGAAAGACACTCTCAGCATCTGGAACAGCAGGTACAGTGGCAAAAGAGGCATGATTTTGGGACCTGTTAGTCATTTATGCTGGAGCCAAAGGAGGGTGCACCAAGGGGACAGGGTGCAAGTTGGGAGAATCAGGCAACAGGTGGAACGTGGAGGACCTTGTGGACCCAACTAACCCGAGATCACCTCTCAGGAGCAGGTCAGGGAGGGGTGAAGAATTCTGAGTTGGTCTTGCAGAATGAGGAAAAATTGGCAGTGGCGGGGAACAGCACTCCAGGCTGAGGGGACAGATAGCCGAACACAGGGAGGGGTGAAATAGAGTGTTCTGGGAACAGTCCATAATCTGCAGTGGGGACAGCTGGAATGAATAGGGGGTTGGCAGAGACGAGATGAACAAAGGGTCTAGATACAAAACCAGAATCGCAGAGAATAGGCAATAAATGTGTAAGTCAGGAAGGTCCGGTTATGTGGGAAAAATAATTATGTTGAGCTACGTGAAATTGCTGTTACCTTTTAAACATTTACTTACAGAAGCAGCAGTTTCGTATGGGTCAACCTAATATATAGTGCTAATCACTATTTACCAAATAAAATCCTAGGGTTTTGGATAAGAAAAGCTTTCTTATCATTTTTTCCCTTGTAGGTCAGGAATTATTATTCCCATTTCATTGCTAAGCAAACTGAGGCCCCTGGAGGACCCAAGCTAGTAAGAAGGTTGCTGGTGGGTGAGCCCTGGCCCCTGCCTCCAAGACCCCAGCGCTCCAGTTCCCCCCTTCCCTGCCTGCCTTCAGAGCCCCGGTGTTTATTCCCTCACACATAAGCTTGGATGGGATCCCTTCTCTACACAACTGTTTGTCTGGGAGATTCCACAAATCCTCTCCAAATGGCCTGCTTCCCCAAGCTGCTTGTCTGGGTGAGTTTCTATTGAAAGGATAAGCCTGAAGACAGCTCTTCAGGGCAGCTGGATTTCTCCCAGCTGCAAGGCTGATTTTCTCCTTCGTTTACCGGAAAGCCTCTCTTTAGAGAGATGCTTAATTATCCCTAAGCCACTGGCTAGGAAGAGCCAGAAATGTCTTTGCGAATTGGGAAGCCAGGCAGGTTTTTTAAGGCTTACCCTCCCATGTAGAAGGGGAGGAGGAACTCCTATTTCCAGAGCCCCTTCCGGGCACCAGGCAGTACTGCTGGCTCTTTTTTTCTCATCTCATTTCAACCTCATAACCACCCTGCAAAGTAATATTATCCACATTTTAAAGATGAAGAAACCAAAGCTCAGAGAGATCATGTTATTGTCTCACCAGGACCTTTTAATTTCTTTATGAAAAATAAGATAGCATCAAAGGACAAATTGTGAAAATGATAAGATGTAAGTCTGAACTTATTTCAAGTGTTGTCAGAGAGCTGAGGGGTGTTGAGAGTGATTTTCGCCTGCCACCTGCCTCCTGGAGATCCAGCTGGCCTGAATATGCGTGAAAAGGAACCTTCTCCTTGAGTCTGCCTGGCTGGAGAGCATTCCTAGGTTCCTGGCTCCCTACCGTGCTGCCACCCTCTTGGTTTCACCCATAATATTTGGGTATTAGGATCCCAAGTAGAAGAACAGAAGTTCAATGTGAGTTCTGTTTAACAAATGGGTATTGAGCATTTCCAAGCACTTTGTGGGTGCTGGAGACAGAGAGAAGAATCCTTCTCTTCTCCTTGGGTACTTTCTCTGCCATAGGGCTTCTAAAGCCACAGCTGGGGTTGTGCCTTTTCCCAAGCCTGGGGCCAGAAAACAAGGCATGCTCTAAGACACAGCCTCCAACAAGTCAGGAGAAATGAGGTAGCTATGCCTAAAAGTAGGCCTGGTGACCAAAGGCCAGTCTCTCCCTCAAGCTTGGTTATAATCTCATTCCACATACCCTTTCAGTCCTGTCTCCCAGTACTACCCTTCTCCCACTACTCACTCCCCCATGCCTCATACCCACAGAGGCCCCCTTGCTGTACCCAAACCATGACCTGGATGTCCTGTCCCTGGCCACACCACAGCTGACACCCAGAATCCTCTCTCTGCTCCTACGCCTATCCTCATTGAACGCAGTCTTGCCCATCCTTCAAGGTCCAGCTCACATGCTTCCTCTTCCCAGAAGCATCCTTGATCCCCCCACCCCATGGAAGTGACTGTACCTCCTCAGGGCTCTCCTAGCACTTGAGCCTTCTTGTGGGGTATTAGGTAGTTTCTACCTGCCTCTGTCTAAGGCCTTGGTCCCTCCCAGATTATGAGCTTCTTGAAGGGAGGACCTGAATCTGGATTAATTGGCTGATTGATTAATTCATTCAGGTATTTATTAAGCTCTTTCCATGGTCCAGGTGCTGGCTGCCTTCATGGAGTTTACTGTCCAACCAGGCGCCGAGGAAATCTAGGCTACACTCCCCAGAGAAGGAATCCCCTCCACAACCTTCATTTCTTTATCCAGCTGGGAGAAGGTGTAGGGTAGTGCAGAGAGTACAAGCAGGTGGCCTGCAGACTGAATCCAGCCCACAGATATATTTGGTTTTGGCTTGCCTGGTGTTTTAAAGTTTGAATTAATTGCTGACATTTCAAAAATGGGAAATTTTACATAAAAATTACTGCCTTTCTTAGAAAATTGAGAATCTGGCAATATCAGGCCCACAAACCATGGACTGGAAAATGAAGTGTCTTCTCTCTTTGGAAGAAGCATTCACTTACCAACTTACCAGAAACACCACCCCCTAGTGTTTTCCTGGTACTGAGACTGAGTGTTAATTGCCATTAATCATTTTATACCTGACTCTTCACTCAGTTATGTTGCCTACGTGGTCTCTTAGGCAGGTGGGTCTGAGATTAGTGTGGTTAATTCCATAGGCTCTACAGGTTGTCATTCCAGAATCGCCGTTTACCTTCAGCATACATTTCTAGGTCTCATCTGAAAACTGGGAATGACAGTACCAACTTTGCCAGGTGATTGGGGGGATTAAGTGAGATTAAAACACTTAGCATGCAGGAAGAGCTCCATATTAATGGCTCATGTAGTTTGTAGTGGCAGGATGTGCCCGTCCCACTGAGGTCTCCCTTTGCTTGCTTCCAGTGCTACCAGACTGGGCTGATGTCCCGGTATGTCAAATCCTGGAGAGCAGGAGACACAGCTTTCTGGCGAGGACCATTTGGAGGCTTCTTTTATAAACCAAACCAGGTCAGTGCTAGCACTCTAAGTCCTCAGAAGAAGGCTCTCAACTCATCCTCCAGGACTGTGGTTTTCATATTATGGCCTTAGATCCTCACTGTGCCATTCTTCCTGAGCGCAAACCCAACGCTGGGAATATCCTTGGAGGTTGGACGTGGAAGGAGATGGAATAGGGATCAGTAAACAAAACTTCCTGCCCATCTTCCCAAGTCATCCATGGCTTCCCACTTACTTATCAAATCGAGACTCATGTGCATGATATTGAGGACACCTATACCATCTGACCCCAAAACCTTCCTCATTTCATATTCTAGTCACGTGACTATAGAGACCACTCCTTAAATACATCCCATAGCTCACTGTTCAGGAGCCCGCTGCTTTCCAACTTAGAAATCTCTTCCCCTCATCTTCACAGTATGTTCAAATCCATCCCTGACTTTCCCAAGAAGAATTCATCGTATCTTGTCAGTTGGTGCCTATTTGGAAAGCAGATCGGCTATACGTACCAAGAATCTTAAGAATCTTCAAATTCTTTGACTCACATTCACTTCTGAAATTCTATCCTATGGAGAGAATCCAGAATGCTAACTCTTTTGCACATGTCCACAGCAGCTTGATTTATAATAGCAAGAAATTGGAGAAAACTGAATATCTAATAGGAGAGCAGGTATATAAACTGGGCTAGAGATACTGGATAGAATATTATCCTGGATTTTAAATTGATGTTTATAAATGATGTTATGTACTTATGCTTATTATATTCAACTGACAAATACTAGGTACTAAATTGAACACACAATGGATTGAGAAGCTATATTAAAATGTACAGGAAAAAAATGGAAAGAAAATGCAATGAAACGTTAGCAGTTCTGGGTGGTGGAATTATGAATGATTTTTTTGTTTTCTTCATTATACTTTCCAGATTATCTGTAATGAACACCTATTACCTTTATAATTAGGAGAACAAAGCAAAATGAAAACAAATGGAAAAGAATGAATCATGCCTTCCTCTCTGTTCTTTTTAATTTAAAAATAGCTTTTATTGGTTCTTTTCTTATTACAAATGCAATACATGCTCATTACCAAAAAAAAAAAAAAAAAAAAAAAAAAATCAGCAGGTAAAGAAAGGCAAAAAGAAGAAAATAAAAAACACCCACAGGCCATCTACCCAGATGCACCAGTTTTATCACCTTCGTGTATATCTTTCCAAATCCTTTTCTTTGGTGGGTGTATATACAAGCACCACACACACACAATATGTATATCAGTATGTCATAATATCACACACTGATGTAGTACCTCCTGTGCTAGTCTCTGATCTTAGTCCTGTCTATGTAGTGACTAATCCTCACAACAACTCTTAGGTACCCTTATCCCTATTTTGCAGATATGTGGTGTACAAATATTCATACTCTTCCTCAGCATTCTCCTGGTATTAACTGTCCTCAGCCTTGCATTTTAGCTGAGTATATCCGTGTTTCCGCAGGTCCAGTGTCTGGCCTGGAATGGATACTTGATAAATGATATCTTGACCACCTTTTCCAGGTGCCTGTGGCTGCTCCTCTGCATCCACTGAAAACCACTGGAAAGGCCCTGAATTTCATATCTAGGGAGCGCCAAGCCAAGAGGAAAAGAAATGATGTCTTACACACTAGCATTCAGCCACAGAACTTCAGCACAGGCGTGGCTCTGCTGCCACGAGGACACTCAGGGTGTGCTCCTGCCATCTTCTCAGCCCTTTTGTGCCTCTGTATCATCTCCATCTTAGCCCTGGTCCATTCCTTCGTTCAGCAGGCATTCACAAATATCTACCCCAGGCCAGACCCATGGGACCCAGAGATGCTCACAGTGTAATGGAGAAGACAGATACACAAACAGATGACCACACAGTGTAGCCAGTGTCATGAAGGGGGATGCAGGGGGACTTTGGGAACACGAAGGAAAGACCCTTCACCTGGCCCAGGCTCAGGGAAGCCTTCCCAGAAGAGAACCTGAGCTGCAAAGGGAAAAACAGGTATGCGGCAGGTGCCAAGACCTGGAGGCTGGGAAGAGCACAGATATAGGACAAGATGACGTGGCTCAGAGGCTTAGGGAGGGGAAGGAATCTAATTTTATCTAACTCGACATTTCTGAGATAGACACTATACTGGAGGGGCTGGGGGTAATGCTATTACTTTTTACCAGTGAAGAAACCAAGGCTCAGAGAGGTGAAAGACCTCTCCTAGATCATAGGGCTGGGGATTTATATCCAGGTCTGTATGTCTCCAGAACTCCTTCAGGAAGCATTGCATGTAGCAGTGTGGTGTGCAGTAGCTGTCAGTAGAGCTAGTGAAACTTGGACTGCATTCACAGAGGCCTAGTCTCTGGAATGAGGGAGCTGAATATCTTACTGTGTCACTCAGCTACCACCTGGAATGGTGTTGATCTTCTTTCAGAGGCAGGCATGTATCCAGAGGCCTAGAGTCAGGAAATCAGTTCAGTGAGATGTGTTTGATGGAAGTGGGTCCTCTTGGGATGGAAACTGACCTTTATGACTTTTCTGTGCCAGGCACTAAGTATGTTATTTCATTTAGTCTAGAGAAGAGCAGGCTCAGGGGCCCCAGCCCAGGTCCCCTCAGATGTCTGCAAGGTTGCCCTGGGGCAGAAGAAGCAGGTCAGAGGGCTGGGATGGAGGAGAGGTGGGGGTGTGGCAAGGCTTTGGTGGGGGCAGGTTTCTGCTCAGTATGAGGTGGGAAAGATCTCCTTGCCAAGAGGGGTCCATCTCTAATGGAACAAGCTGCCTTTAGGGGCAGTGGGCTCCCTGTCATTGGAACCATGTGAGCAGAGAGTCCTGTGGGGTTGCTTTAGAAGGCAACCAGTCCCCAGTATAGTAGGGGCTACACTGTTATATTCACCTTCAGCCCCCAAATTCCGTGATTTCTTTCACATACCACATACTGTATGTGGCCTTTTACAAGCAAGGATGGCTTCCTGGAGGAGGCACAGAAGAGAATAAGATGGGTAAGGAACCCAGAAAGGGCAGTACGGGCCAGGCCAAGCAAGCCCAATAAAAGGCCCTATAGTGAAGTGGTTGGAGTGAGACCCCTTGTCCCAGGAATACCCACCAATACATCTCTGTCTTGTGCCCTTCCTGTGTTCCAGTATGGTGAGCTCCTCATGCTGGCTTCAGGCACAGGCCTGGCCCCCATGGTGCCCATTCTGCAGAGCATCACAGACAATGCATATGATGAGACCTTTGTTACCTTGGTTGGCTGCTTCAAGACCTTTGAGGGCATCTACCTGAAAACCTTCCTCCAAGAGCAGGCCCGCTTCTGGAACGTCCGCACCTTCTTTGTCCTCAGCCAGGTAAGCCTTTCCTGATTGTGACTTTGCAATCCCCTTGCACCATCCTGAGGACCTGCTGTGGCCTCTCTGCCCATGCCATGATAAGGTTGAGGACCCACCATGTGCCAGGCAAAGAGGAAAGGTGTTATCTCACATTCATCATACAGATGAGGAAACTGAAGCTCAGGAAGTTGAAATGTCATGCTGCTAGGTAGAGGTGAAGCCAGGATTTGGCCCCCAAACTGTCTAGTTTCAGAGCTCCAGCTCTCATCTGCCAGGCTTTGTGGCCTCCCATCCACCCTCTGGCCATCAGCAATTCTATGGCATGGGGCCTGGTTATCCAAAGGCCAGGCTACCTCTAGGCTGTGATATAAGCTCCTTGAGATAGGGACCATGCATCTGAAACACCACTCTCTCTCTCAGTGTTTAACACAGGGCCAGGCACAGAGTAGGCACTCCATGAATGCTGGATGTAGTAAACTGGACTAGAGTTCATTGCATTTATTAAGGTCCTGATCATACAGACTACCAGTCATGGGGAGAAAACATTCCCCCCAGAGTGACAGGTACAGCAGCTAATGAGATGCAGGGTAAAGGATAGGTGACTGAGTTCTGGTCCTACCACTGCCCCCACCCCTGCCTTGGGTGTCCTGGGAGAAGTCCTCTCCTCCCTGTGCCTTATCTGTGGTAGGAAAGGGATGTAGGCAGGTAAACCTGCCTGTATGCTTGTTAGGAAGAAGAGGAGATGCGTTCAAGCATGAGGAAGCGCCTGGCTTGTGGTAGAGCTTGGTGATGGTTGTTTTCCCACTCCCTTTGCCTCAGTTTCCTCATTTGTCAGAAAGGAGTTGGCTGTGTGAACTCTGAGGACCCTTCCCATAATCACACTCCTATTTCTTTTCTCCTCAGGAGAACTCCCCAGAACAGCTTCCCTGGAGTTACCGGGAAAAGACCTGCTTTGGCCGCTTGGCGCAGGACCGGATTGAAGAGCTGGTCGGCTCCTGTCGGGGAAAGCCATTTGCATTAGTCTGTGGCTCAGCTGAGTTTACCAGAGACATGGCCAGGTGCCTGCTGTGCGCGGGCCTGGCTGAGGACTCCTATTTCCTTTTCTAACCGTGGCCCGCCTTCCTTTCCAGGCATGGCTTTCAAAGCCCACGCCAGGGGCCTGCTACTGGGATATAGCAGGGAGCGTAGGCTGGAATGAGAAGACATGGAGTCCAGGCCTGGCTCTGCCGCTCACTTGGCAAGTAACCGTGGACAGGTGACTTTACCTCTCCCAAACCTTCATTTCTCCTCTATTCCAAGAGGGTAACAAGACCCTCCTGGCATCCTGCTGTGAGAGAGGGGACAAGGGGTTGCACTTGCTTCAAGGAGGAGAGTTAGCCAGCCTAGGAGACAGGGAGGACTTTTCAGAGGTAGCAGAGTCCGAGCTGAACCTCAGGCATGAATAGAAGCTGGGCGGAGAAGAGGTGGGAGTAGTTTCCTGGGTCCTTATAGGACCCTGCAGTGTAATTACTGTTTCAGGCTTGCTTTCCCTGGAGACTGTGCCTCTGCTGGAGCCTCAGCTCTGGCTTAAAGTAGGTGCTTAGTAAGTGCTTAGGGGATGGCCAGAGAAGAGACTGGGAACTTGCCTTGTGTACCTCCAGTGCCATGAGCCTGACACACTGAGTGGCTTTGGGTTCTGCAACTTGGCCACATTCTCAGGATGAAGTGGAGCCCCACTTACCTTTATTTTGTATTGGCCGGGAGTGAAGACCAGGCTCCACGTCTTTTCTGCTGCGAACCACTTTGTTCTGAGTCTCCTGTTCCTGACTCAAGAGTCCATTCCCCAGCAAAAGAAAATGCATGGGTGGAAAACACCCCTCCCTCCTCCTGCAGGCAGCCAGCTCTATCGGCACCTTCAGCTCCAGCGCCCTGGCGACGGTTGCTATGGAGATCTAAAGATAGAGCAGGAGTCAGGAGACCTGGGTCCTTTTTCCCTGCTCTGCCCACTGAGCAGCTGCTGATTCCGGTCCACCCACCCTTCCCCAGCCCGCTCCACCTCCTCCATCCTGCACAGGGTGTGCCCTCCCCAGGGAGCCAGCCGCTCCTGGGCAGCACAGTGCAGTTAATGAATTCTGCTTTTTGCAGCCTGGGCTTCAGTGTGCAACACTAGCTCAGGCCGGCTATAGGCGGTCCCAGAAACAGAATATTAAGTCATGGAATCAGAGAATCATAGAATCCCAGAGTTAGAATTCTCCAGTCAGAATCACAGTCTTCATCATGTTAAAGCTGAAAGTTCAGGACTCCAAAAAGCATCCAGTCTAACAGATTCATATAAATGGGAAAGCTGAAGCCCAGAGTGGGAAAGTGACTTGCCCGTGATAAAATAGCTTGTGGCAAAGCCAGCACCAAAAGCCAGGTCTCCTCATTTCCACCCCGAGCACATTCCTCTGCACCAGTGCTTTCTGGGTAGATCTCCAGGCTTCCTCTTCAACCAAAGTAGTTCTGCTTTTGTTCCATTTATATAGTGGGTCTTTAGTAATTTTCATTCGGAAAGGAGGGTTTTCCTGCCCCTTCCCCCCTAAAAAAAAAGTTACAAAAAAATCTCTGTGCTGTTCCATGTTCAACAAATAATCACAATAAGCAGGTGGAAGGTGATGCAGAAATTTTCCAACTATGTTCCCAAGAAGGAGTCTGTGGTCAAATAGATGTGGAATCCAGCCCAGGACCTTCAAGAATCACAATGTACATTAGTATATGAAGGCTCTGAAAAGACCAACAGTAAAGAAGCCCTTTTCATTTGTTTAACCCAGAGTTTTGCAAGCTAATTTAACTCCTGAAGTGAAGACACTTTCCTTCTTAAGACTCTTTTGAGATCCACATTCCTTGGGATACACTTCGGAAAATGCTAATCTATTTCAAAGCCTCTTGTTTTAGCATAGGGCAATGAATGGGAAAGGCCTTAGCAGGAACCATAAGCTATCACTGCCCAGCCCTGTCACTTGGGCAAGACATTTGGATGTCTTTGTCTTCCGCCCCCTCCTCTCCCTCAGTTAGCAAGTCCTATTGACTCCCCATTTGCTGTCCTCACAGGTCCCCCTAGAGTGACGGTTATTGGCCAGACTCTGTTTAGGCACCAAGGAAACAACAGGGGACAAGGCAGTCCTTTTCCTCGGGGAGCTTACAACCTAGCAAGGAAGGCAGAAATTACACTTGTAATTCTAAAAGAAAATTGCCTCTGCTACTGAGGAAGGAGCCGTCCCAGGCAAGACTCATAATTAGGGGTCCTAAGGGATGGACAGTTGGGAATGTCCTTGTATGTTTGTCTCTGTCCTGGCCCACTGGTGTTTAGATCTTGGATAGGACCACCAGTGGTAACCTGCAGCCCCTCTCATCACAGAAGGTGTCATTCTCCCCTTCCCTTCACTCCATATCAAATCTGTGCATTCTGGATACCGGTGGATTCTCCTATCATGGAGCATTAGTGAGGACCCAGCTATGCCCTCGGTGTCAAAATGCCAAAAGGGTGCATGTGCTGGTTTGAAAGGACATATGCCCCCTAGAAAAGCCGTGTTTTAATCAAAATATCATTTCGTAAAGGTAGAATAATCTCTATTCAATACTGTATGTTTGAAACTGTAATCAGATCATCTCGCTGGATGATGGGATTTAGTCAAGAGTGGTTGTTAAACTGGATTAGGGGATGACATGTCTCCACCCATTTGGGTGGATCTTGATTGGTTTATTGGAATCCTATAAAAGAGGAAATATTTTGGAGAATGAGAGATTCAGAGAGAGCAGAGAATGCTGCAGCACCACAAAGCAGAGGGTCCACCAGCCAGCGACATTTGGAGATGAAGAAGGAAAACGCCTCCGGGGAGCATCATGAAACCGGAAGCCAGGAGAAAAAGCTAGCAGATGACGCTTTGTCCACCATGTGCCCTTCTAGCCAAGAGAGAAGCCCTGACTGTGTTCGCCATGTGCCTTCTCACTTGAGAGAGAAGCCCTGAACTTCATCGGCCTTCTTGAACCAAGGTATCTCTCCCTGGATGGATGCCTTAGATTGGACATTTCTATAGACTTGTTTTAATTGGGACATTTTCTTGGCCTTAGAACTGTAAACTAGCAACTTATTAAATTCTTCTTTTTAAAAGCCGTTCTGTTTCTGGTATGTTGCATTCCAGCAGCTAGCAAACTAGAACAGTGCACATCATTGGAAATTTGAGAGTTCCTGGCTGGGTGCTGTACCTCACAAGAAGATAACAGTTAGCCTAAGAAGCTGAGAAAAAGACTGGCTGGGATGTATGAGGACAGACTTCTTTGAATGGTGGGAGATCATGCCTGATGATGTCCCTGCTGCATGTTGGGGAGTGTGTGTTGGGGGGAGGTGCGCTGTCGATATAGCAGTGGGAGAAGGCAGGCTGGGTCTCACCGGACATTTGAACTAGATGTGGCATAGTGTTTTGTCTGCTCCAGGGATGCCAGAGACATCTAAGATTATGTATGACATGAGCATTCAGTAAAACAACAGCTAAAGGAACTAGGGGACAGATACTTATAGCAAAAGCATCTGCTTTGGTTCAACCCTCATCATGTTTAGCCTGCACCACTTCAGCGTTCCCCTATTTGGCCTCCTAGCCACCAGTGTCTCTCCCTCTTAGCCTCCCCACCACCACCACCGCAGCCCAACTGATTTTTCTAACATGCACATCGGAGCTTGTCACTTTCTCACTTAAAGCCCTTCAGTAGCTTCCTGTTGCCCTCAGTATATGGCATAAACCCCTTAGCCTGACAGCTTTGCTCACTTCTCCAGGTTTATTTTATGCGGCTTCCCCTATCACCCCCAATTCTTATGTCCTAAATGTGTTCTCTTGCATCAAGCCCTTCACAGTTGCTGCTCTCTCTACCTGGACCATTCATCTACCCTCCGTGCTCCACCTGCCTTTCTTTGCCTCCTCACTTTTGAGGACTCAGCTCAGGTGTCAGTTCCTCTAGGAAGCCTTGACTGCCTTTCCCACGTGAGGCTGGATCAGGGGTCTCAGCGGTGAGCGTTCTGTTTCTGCCCTCATCAGACTGTCTCGTTTGGGTGTAAGGACATCAAGGCTCGCCCCAAGGCCTATTCATTGTATCCGAATGTAGGTGGGTGCAAGATACATCCTGAATGTCAAATACCTGCATAATAAGCAGCTAATATTCTTGGAGTACCTTACAGGTTTGTGTCTATATTGAAATATGTAATTTTCGCCAAAATGCCTGCTATTTTATTACCCCAAATTACTGATGAAGAAATTAAGCTTGTGAGACATTAAGTAATCCTCCAAGGTCATATAGAGGGATATGAATTCCAACATGTAATTGTTGTTAAGGTTATATGTAGCACATGAGTTCACCAGGAGACATGTATAAAGATTTTTATTGCTGCGCTGTTGGAAATCACTGAGAATAAAAACTACCTACATGTTCATCAAAAGGAGAATGGAAAAATAAACTGTTCTGTATTCATAAGTGGAATACCATACAGCAGTTAAAGTGAGTGTCCTAGATTAGATCTACATATATCAACATAGACTAAATCCTGAAAGCATAATCATTGAGTGAAAAACAAATTGCGTGGACAGTTTAAGGGGAGTTCAGTGGTAGAATTCTCTCCTGCCATGTGGGAGACCTGGGTTTGATTCCTGGACTATGCACCCTCCCCCTCAAAAAAAAATTGTAAAAGGATAGGTATAGTATAATTCAAAATCCATGCACCCTTTCTGTACCATTTTATTACAAAAACGTCTGAAATCAATGTGGCAAGCCTCACGTGGGAAAGGCAGTCAAGGCTTCCTAGAGGAACTGACACCTGAGCTGAGTCCTCAGAAGTGAGGAGGCAAAGAAAGGCAGGTGGAGCATGGAGGGTAGATGAACGGTCCATCTGGTACATTTGGATATGGTAGGTTGGTTGTGTACCCCAGAGAAATACTTGTTCTTCATCCATTCCTGTGGGGATGGACCCAGTGTGAACAGGACTTTCTTGAAAATATTATTGATTTGTGGCCCAACTGAATGAGATTGGGTCTTAATCTTGTTACTGGGAGCTTTATGAAGAGAAAGTCAAATGGAGAAGAAGCCAGTCAACGGAACCTAGAAGGGAAAGGAGAGGACATAGCCATGTGACAGCAAAGCCAAGGGCCAAGGACTGTGGTAGCCAGCCCCAGAGGACCACAGTCTTCAGGGAGAAAGGATCGCCTTGCTGGTGCCTAGATTTTGGAATTCTCCAAGTCTTAAAACTGAGCCAATAAATTCCTGTTGTTTAAGCCAACCTGTTAATGTGGTATTTGTCTTAGCAGCTGGGAAACTGAGTCATGAATGATGGATTCACCCATGTCTGCTATATTGTTTTCTATATTTTTCTGTATTTGAAATAGTTCCATAATTAAAGATTAAAAATATATATATTGGGCAGGCCATGGTGACTCAGCAGGCAGAGTTCTCGCGTGCCATGCCAGAGACCCAGGTTCAATTCCCAGTGCCTGCCAAAAAAAATAAAAAAAATAAATTATATATATATATATATATATATATATATATATATATTAACCATGGTAACACCTGTGAGTTAAAGTGAGTGTACTAGATTAGATCTACTAATTAGATCTACTACTAGATCTACTACTAATCTAGTAGATCTAGTAGATCTAAAACTGTGCCTAGAACAGTTTTCAGTCTGTTTAAAAATATTTTTGAGCACTTACTATATGTCAGGTCCTGTTCTAGGCACAGGAGACACCACAATAAATAATGTAAACAATCCCTGGCCTTCACAGCTGGCCATTCTTCTTTTACTGCTAAACTCAAATTGACTTTTTAGATACCACCATTTGGGACTCTGTTTTTTCCTGTTAATTTTTTGTTTTGCTTTGTTTTCCTTTTTAAATGAGACAGATCTAGGTTCAAGTCTCTTACTGATTCTGTGAGCCAGGGTAAGTTACTTGGCTTCTCTGAGCCTCAGTTTGCTTGGCCATAAAATGGGTGTGGTAGCATCACCTCCTAGGATTGTGTGAGGATGGGGGAAACGTGTGTGACACTCCAAACACAGCAGCCAGTCCCGAGTGGGTGAGAGAACCCAGTCCCCTCCTCTCTCCTCCCTGGCGGCCCTTCCCAGCCTCAGCTGGCTCACAGCTGGCCTCTGAGGATAGCACTTGTTCCCAACTTTTGACTACCAAGAACTTTTTATGATTTTTCTTGTGCTTTGGAAGATTTTTTTTTTTTATTTCAAACTACATGTATTAGGTCATTATTAATTTATTTCACCTTTTTTTTTTTTTTAATCGAAGACAGAGGGAGCTACCCCTCAGGGCTTCTGTCTGTGCAGTTAGTTGGGAGCTTCCTGCTGACATAATTCCAGCCAGAGGCAAAGAAACTCAATAATGTGTGTGGTCTGGGTGTTCTGAGGGGAGGGAAAGGTAGATGCATCTTACTTTCATTTTTTTCATTGGCAACCATGAGGTGTGGGAGCTGCGGGCCTTTCTCCCATGGGAGCTGCCTTCACGGTCATCCCTGTGGGGCTGGGGGCTGAGCTGTCAGTGGCAGGGCTCATTCCAAATAGATGGCATGCACTAGCGCCACGCAGAAGAGCGTGGGGTTCTCGTACCGGGAGGTGGCAAAGCTGTCCGCGTGCGGGTCCCACAGGCTCTGGCTGGAGAGCACCACGCCATCCCGCCCCTTGTGCCCGATGCTCACGGAGCACACTAGCTTGTAGCGGGGTGGGGTGACAGCCTTCACCAGGTCCCGAATCTCGGCACTCAGCGCCGTGGCCAAATGGGCACACTGGGCCGGCTGATAGACCACGCCGGCCAGCTTACAGGGCAGGTGCGCCTGCATCAGCTGCTCCGCCCGCACACAGGGGAACTTCACCTCCGGCCTGGCCGACCACATGGGAACCTGGAGAAGAAGGGAAGGGAGGTGATGGTACGAGGTGTTTGCCACCAGGCTTGAAGTCCGATATGTCCAACATGGAATTATATGTTGGAGCATATCATCTGGAACAATGGGATGGAAAAGGGAACCTAGGACCTAGAACATATGAAGAGTACTTTGCAAACTGTAGAGTGCAGTACACATGACAGAGAATAGCTTAGCTTCTAGTGGCTCCACCTACCATGACAGCACTGCGACCCATGGCCCTGGCTCCCCACTCCCTCCCTGCGCCCTCAGGCTGCGGGCCCAAACCTGCTCCTGGATGATGCTGATGGGTCGGCGGTGGCTTCCCTGGAGCTGAGACTTTGTTCTTGAAGCTGTCCGATTCTATAAAAATGAAAATGAGAATTGGGGTAAACAACGCTTGCTGAGTGTCTTCTGAGCGTCAGGTTTAAATATGTCATCTGTTCTAGGCTGTGTTTGCCCCAAAGTAGAACCTGAGCAAAATTTGTGTGCAAGAGGTTTTTATAGGATAGGATTCCAGGAAGGTCCATGTAAAAGTAGGGAAGGAAAGTCGTTGAAGGGTGTGATGATGGGCAGGATATCCTGGGGGCAACCAGAATGCAACATGTTTGGGGGACCCTTCAGAGAGACTGTGCTTAACCTTAGAATTATTCCACCAAGGAGTGAAGAAGCCAAGGCATTTATCCATGCACACCTGATGTCCCTCACTGGGTGAGGGTTTCTTAGGGTCATGAACCACCACCCCATCCCACGCTTCTGGCCCACCCTGAGGGGACAGAGTGCACCCCCACAGCAGAGAAGCCCCCAGTGTTGCAAAGGAACTATCTGCAGGGTGGGCAGGGTGGTACAAGCGGCCCATCGACAGCATCTGCTCTGTCTTCTCCTTTCATTCTCCCAGCCTTTAGACATCAGTAGCTTCCCTATTTTTTAATTTTTAAAATTTTTTGCACGGGCAGGCTCTGGGAATCGAACCCGGGTCTCTGGCATGGCAGGCGAGAACTCTGCCACTGAGCCACCATTGCACCGCCCAGTAGCTTCCCCATTTTATAGGCAAAGAAATGGATGCTTAAGAGGCCATGTGGTTTGTGGACAAAGTGCTGCTCTCCCACGAGAATAGGGCTCGGTATTGGTTTCCTGCCCACCCCACCTGCCCTCCTCTACAATGTCTGGTCAGTAAGTTAAGTCCTATCTGTCGAATGAATGAAACGAGCTGGGATGGGAACTACATAACTGAGGGTTAGTCGTGACTCTGAGTCTCAGCCATCTCTTCTGCAAAGTGAAGACAGTAATTCCTTTCCTCAAACAGGGTTGTTCTGAGGAGACTGTGTAAGCAGGAAGCTCAGTGCTTCCTGTGTGCCTGGCCCACAGCTAGGGCTCAGTGAATGGTAATTACCTTCCTCTGTTCCCTCAACGGGGAGCAAGGGTCTCTACCAGGATGTGAGCTTTTGTACCCAGCCCAAGGACCACATTCAGGGAGCTTCCCCTGAATGTCTGTTGTTAGTTTGAAGGTGTTATTTACCCCAGAAAAGCCATGCTTTAATCCTGATCCAATCTTGTGGAAGCAATGTTTCTTTTAATCCTAAATCAATATTGTAGGGCAGAAGCTCTGATTAAGTTATTTTCATGGAGATGAGACACATCCACTTGTGGGTGTGACCATTTGATTAGATGGAGAGGTAACTTCACCCATTCTAGGGGGGTCTTGCTTAGTTTACTGGAATCTCTTAAAAGAGGAAACATTTTGGAGAGAGTCAGAAACAACAGAAATGATAGAGCTGACAGAGAAAGCAGAGACACGGACGTTTGGAGACGCTCGGAGCCCACCAGACATTGCTGTGTACGTTTCCATGAGGTGCTAAGAAAGCCAGAACCTGAAGAGAGCCAAGGGGAGCCAAGAGATGATAGCCAGCCCCAGAGAAGCAAAGTGAGGAACCCCCACAGGAACAGAGGCTGAAAGCAATGGAGCCCAGGAGCAAGGGACCAGCAGATGCCAGCACATGACTTCCCAGCTGACAGAGGTGTTCCTGACCCATCGGCCTTCCTTGAATGAACATAACCTCTTGTTGGTGCCTCGGAAAGTTTCACTTCCTTAAAACTGTAAACTTGTGATTTATTAAATTCTCCTTTTTTTTCAAAAGCCACTCCAGTTCTGGTGTATCACATTCCAGCAACTTGCAAACTAAGACTCTCTGGCTAAATGGGTCTTTTCCTCCAGGAAGCCTCCAGAATGTTTCCGCCTGTTCCATCCAACTAGCATCAAAGCCTGTCCAAGCCTCTCCCCTGTTAACTCAATAAAACAAGGCAACAGCCTGTCTTAACCCCATGTCATTCCACCAAATGCACTCTCTCTCTCTCTCTCTCTCTCTCTCTCTCTCTCTCTCTCTCTCTCTCTCTCATTTTTAGCTCGCAACTTGCAGTACCTACTTCATCAAGCCCCTGCAATCTGGTCTCCACTCTCCTCCCCGTCCATCTGTTCTCCATAACGTCCCTTGGTGTCCAGAGATCATTTTTCAGCAGTATTTAACGCTATCATCAGTTCCCTCCTTCCTGAGCCTCAGTTTCCTTGATATGACAACATAATAATTCCTGCCTCACCAGATTTCCCTGAGGGTTAAATAGCTCACTTATTCATATATCACAATCATATCTGAGCACCTGTTCATGGGCAGGCTTTCTGCTGGGTTCTCGAGGACCCTGATTTTAGAGGTGGCCACCATCTCCTGGGGGTCACCAGGCGCTATTATGACAAATGCGAATGAGTCTGGCTCTGTGTCTGATGCATAGAGAGCCCTCGCTGAGTATGAGGTTTCGTCTTTTCTTCCTGCCCTTACTGGGCCTCAGTTTCTACAACCAGAACCCAGGTGGTTGCACTCTGAAGTGCCTTCTAGCTCTCACTGTTCTTGGCCCCCAGCCCAGGACCTGGGTCCCATCCCTCCTCCAGTCTCACCTTGAGCTCCCGGGTGAGTCTTTGAGCAGCGAGGAGGCCCCGAAGGCTGAGTGTGGCAGCGTCTGAAGCTCGGCTGGCCCCTCTTCTCGATGAGGGACCTGATGGGGGAACACTGCTTCCCTGACTGGGAAGACCAGCGGACTGAGGGGAGACACAAGGGAGGCAGGTTGGAGGTAAGAAGGACGCAGGGCTCACAATGAAAGAGGCTATGGGAGGGGTATCTGTCTTAAGCATCTACAACCCACCTCCCCAAGTCTGCACCCCAGCTCAGACTCTTCTTCCTCAGGCATCAGCCTCCATGTGGGTTGAACAGGCTTTCCAGCTGGTCAGACATAAGTTCAAACCTCAGCTCTGCCACTAAGCAGCTGTGTGACCTTGGGCAAGTCACTTAACTTCTCTGAACTTCAGTTTCCTCATCAGTAAATTGGGGATACTTTTATTCCTTCTCTCAACAGATATTTACTGAATACTTTGTGCCAGGTGCTGAAATACAGTAGTGAACCAAATAGAGATCTCCACTTTAACAGTATTTACATGCTGGTAGGAAACAGAGATGATAGATAAATAGCCAGGGAGTTACCCAGGGGAGCACTGCCCCAAGGGGATGCTCACACCTCACAGAGCTATAAGAATTGATAATGGTCCTTGGGCCTCGTGCATAGTAGATGTTCAGTAAATGCTTGTTGAATAAATAAATTAATGAAAACCATTATCTCTGACTTCTGGTTACCAAGCAGTGAAATGGATCTGGTAATCCGTACCTCGCAAAGTTGGTAGAATTTTCATTTAATTTAATTTCGTGAATGTTTAAATAGAGCCAACCATACGCCACGTACTCATCTTCTAAACCTTTTGTGAATATTAGCTCCTTATTCCGACTTGACAAATGAGAAAACTGAAGCTCAGAGGGGGAAGTTAAGGAACTTACTCAAGGTCACATAATGCATGTGGATAGATATGAACGTGCCTGGCAAACAGTAGGAGCTCAATAGTTGCTTTATTATGGGGGCAGGGAAGATGTAGGCAGAGATCTGATGGTGACTGAGTTTGTGGGGGTGTGGGAGAATACAGGGGAGAGGCTGAGAAGGGGTACTGACAGAAGGGCCCAGAGGGTTGAGAGGAGGCAACAAAACACACCCGACAGTTCCCTGGAGTCAGACTCCTGGGACAGGCAGAGGCAGGGAAGGACACCTGGGGCATTTCCCCTTATGTAACCATGAACTTCCTTAACATGCCTTGGCTTGCTACAGGTCCCAGCCAGGCCAAAGAAGCAGGACTAATTGATCATCAAAAGGGGAGAGGAAGGGGAAGGGCTGGACCAGCAGGAGGCTTCCTTTGTGTATCTCTCCCACCCACCTCTGTCTCCTGGCTCACATCTGTGCCCTACAAATCCTCCTTCAGGGCCATTTTCTGGCAGCGTTCCCTGGCAGCTCAGAGCACCAGCATTGCAGCCAGACAGTCCTGGGTTTAAGTCTTGGGTCTGCCACTTACAGGGACATGCGGTCTTGGACAGTTACGTAACCCCATTTTCTTCATCTGGGGTGATAACAGTGCCTACTCAGAGTGCTGTTGTGGGGATTACATAAAGTGGCCTTATATCAGGTCGTAAGGTGCGCAGCAAAACATTGGCTCCATATAACTAGTTATAGTCACTGGTAGCTCAAGGTGCTATTGCACACGCAGGCGCCTACTGGTGCACAGCCCTGAACAGTTTACAAAGCCCTTTCACCTCTCTGATCTCAGATATAGTTCTCAGAGCAGCTCAGCGAGGTAGGGCAGGATTAACAACCCCACTTCACACAAGTGGAAACTGAGGCTCAGAAGGGGAAGTGAATGGCTTGCTCAAGGTTACACATCAGTAGTAGAACTGGGATCCAAGCCCAGAGAGTTTCAAACCCAAACCCATTGCTCTTTCCACTAAGCCATGGAAACAGCAGTGACCCAACATTGCTGGGGGGCGGGGGGGTGAGGGGCTCCCATGAGGGGGCCGGCTTCCTGCCTGATCCCCCAGCTCCCGGGACTGCTGCTGCCGGCTCTCAGGTCTGAGTGAGGGGACCATGGGCTTTGCAGTGCTGGGACTAGTTTTCTCATCTGGAACGTGGGACAATGCAGCATTGCGAGGGTCAGTGAGATAAGCTATGGAAGGACCCAGAGCTATGGGGGCCCCACAAAAGACGAACATCCCAGCCCCCTTCTCACTTGCTTTTCATCCACCCAGGAGCCAGAGGCTGTGAAGGTCACGCCCTTGTCTGGGGGCTCTTGGAAAACCTCGGCCTTGGCCCACTGGGACTTCTGGGACGTCATTCCCAGCGTGTGGCCTTCACTCCCCAGCCTTTGGGAGCGGGACCTGGACAGAGTGACTACGAGAGAAAAACAGAGATTCAGAGAGAGCGGAGAGCGAAGGAGGGGAGGTGGCATTCTCCTCTGCGGCGGGCGTGTGGCTCCCAGGGCTGTAAGGAGCCAGCACCTAACGACCCCAACGGCCACCTTCCAAGGTCCCCAAGGGACACCCCCCACCAGTTTTCGCTCCTCTGGGGCCTGCCACCCCTTCCTCTCTTGGGCCTTTCATCTCTCTATCTCCTGTGGTTTTCTGTCTCTCTCTCTATATTCCTGCCTCTTTTCTCCCTCCCCTCCTCCTGTGTCCCATAGGGACCCTACCCCCCCATTCGCAAGGTGCTGACCCCGTGGCCTTCTATCAGGGTCCCTCCACAGAAGTCTGCGATGCAATGCACCCATCTCACGCCAGGCAAGGCCAGACCCTGCTGGATCAGGAAGCAGAAGGTAGGAAGGTGGGTGCCACAGGGCCCGTACTCGTGGGAATGTCCTCTAAGTCCTTTGGACGCTGTTGAAGGGAGAGACATGGGTCCCCAGGACCCAGCCAAGAATCCCCAGTGGGGGAGAATGGCTTCCTTGCTCCCGCCCTCTGCCCTCCTTTGTCAGCCCAGACCTCTACGGGAAAAGGAGGCAGTAGGCAGCACTCGTGCTATCCCATGGACTCCATCCCTGTTCCCAGGTACTGGTGACAGAATGCAGATATGAAAACAAAACTGACCGAGAGACGACCCCCAGATAGAGATGTGCACCCCCAGAGCTCTAGATGTACATGCAAACATAGGCCATGCACACTAGAGATAATAATTTCACATAGAGACACTGATGCACAGTGGACAGCTGGGCACCCATGGCAAAAAATGTGCACGTATAAAAATATATGTGAGGTGGGGTGCATGGGTAGTTTAGTGGTTAGAATGCCTGCCTTCCATGTGGGAGACCCGGGTTCAATTCCCAGACCATGCACCCCCCCGCCCCCCCCCAAAAAAAATATATATGAGGGTGCACGGGTGGTTCAGTGGAAGAATGCTTGCCTTTCATGCAAGAGACCCAGGTTCGATTCCCGGACCATGTGCCCCCCCCCCCCAAATCATATATATGTGTGTGTGTGTGTGTGTGTGTGTGTGTGTGTGTACATGTGGACAGACACATTTTCCCTGAGGCAGTCATACCCACACACAGCTATACCATTTGCACCTTAACATGGAAGTATAACCAGTAAGAGACATTCGCTTAGACATCTCTGCATATATGCAGAGAGTGAAATATACATGCAGATATAGATGTACATTTATAAACAGAGAGACAGATGTACACGTACAACGATGGATGCTTGCACACAAGCATACCCTGAAGGTACCTGCAGTGGGAGAGAGGTGTGTCATAGTAACACACACTCACAAAGTAACTCGGCACCCAGCCATGAGGGATGTGTACAGAGTTAGCCATTTACAAAGTGACACGTGGGTGTTTGCAGGGACAGGAGTGCATGTGATCGTGTGTACACACAGAGATGGACAGGTGTGCAGAGAAACACGAAAGGATAGACAGTGATGAGTGTAGTCGTACAAAGGGCATAATCACCCTCAGAAATGGACAGTTTGACAATGAGACAAGTGTACTTTGTGCCAGATGAAGCCACATGAAAATGGGCTCATGTACCCAAAGAAATGGCATGACCAGATAATCACCTGTACCCACAAGATGGACAAGCATGCACAGGGACAGAAACACAGGTACACACAGCAGCGGGCCACCCCCCCTGGACAGCATTCGTCCCCGTGCATACTCACAGCCCTGTGGAGCTCGAGCCCCTTCAAGGGGAGCCCCTGTGTCTGCTAGCTCTGGTGTGCTGCAGAGCCATAAGACTGGAAGGAGTTTCTGTGCTGGAGTCTGAGCTCGGTCCTTGAGAGCTGGCATAGCAAGGCCCTGGCAGGCACCCAGACACCCAGGCACCCCGGGGGTGACTCGTCCTGTGGGTGCCATGGACACTCCCTAATGACCTGGCTACCGGGCAGTCCTTTGTTACTTCTCTACTACCTCCCCTGGGGACCGGGAGAGAAGCCACAACCTGCTGAGGGCTAGAAGGAAGGGCAGCCAGGCAGTGGGAGGCCCACCTATAGGTGACTTCAAGGAGAGACGGGCTCAGAGGAAATACAAGATGGCCTTGTATTTGGAGCCCACACAAATGCAATACAGGCTGGAGGGAAGGGGTGCTTGAGCACCTGCAGGTGGTGTGAGGGCTGGAAGAGGAAGGGCTCCCTGGCTTTTTTTTTCTCTGCGGCAGGAGGTGAGCTCATCTGCAGGAGAGACTCATCTGTAGGGTCTTGTGGAGACTGGTGAACATCTGGACCGACTTTTATGGGGAATTAGAGAGACAGTCAACCAGGGAAGAACAACAAGGTTGTGGGGCTGCACTGAGACCCTCAGTGAGGCCAGAGACCAGGAAGTGGTGCTGTGTCCAACTGCATGGTGATGGGACTCGGAGGTTGAGGGATATCTGTGAAAAATGTGGGCAGCTGGGCTAATTTGGGTGGGTGGGGGTTTCTCCAGCAGATGTCATGAAAGCAGAGCAGGATGACCCTGACCCTGGAATCTAAGCCCAATAGGAACAGTGGGGCAAGGGGTATGACAGGTGGTGGGAGGACAGCAGGGAAAAGAGACCAGAGGTGTCTGGGAGGTTGAGGCATGGGCAACTGGAGAGGGTGAGTCCCCAGAAGGAGAGGTGGCTGTTACAGAGAGGGGGATGGATGTTTGAGAGGTGGGTGATTCTGGGGGATAGCAAGTCCTAGGCCTAACCAAAATAATGATAGTCTTTTAAAAAATCACTGATGGCTCAGCTGATGCCATCACACTCCCACGCTCATCCCTTGATACCAACCATCCCTCTGCATGCAGACAGCTTCTTCCTGCACCCCCTAGACTTTCTGCCTGAAGGCTTTTGGACCATGCATGGGCAGGCTGGAAATACTTAGGTACTCTTGGAGTTGGGTACTTCCAAGAGATTGGAAATACTCATCTACTCTTGGAGCAGCCTCCAACCAGGGGATGCTGGGAGTTGGTGGAGAAACAGTCAGGTGGGACAACTCAGGGAGATGCTCCACACTGTCTCTCAGAGGTCCCCAGGGGGGTTGAACCCCAGCTGTTGCCCACAGTGGTTACCTGCTTATGAACACACCCTGAACTGGCTTCTTTTCCATCCCTGTTTCACAGCCTACCAGGGCTTCCTGGAATCACCTTCCAAATAAACTACTTGCCTTTGAATCCTTGACTTGGGGTCAGCTGCTGGGGGGATGCAACCCATGATGGTGGCTCAAACTCTAAGTTTCAGTTTCCTCATCTGTAAAACGGAGAGTATAATATGCACCCCTGAAAAGTTGGGAAGATGTAACCATGTGAGCTATGTGAGGGTCCTAGCACCAAGCCCACCACTCAGCAAATTCGTTAGATCCTCCTCCCCGCACCCCCCCCCCCCCCGTAGGTGTTTGATAAAAGCTCCCACTCCTCAGCTAGGCCTCTTTTCCCCTGCCAATCAAGCCCCATAGGTAAACCAATTCCTCAGACCAGACCAACCCTAATGCTCTTTGCTAAACTCTTTCTAGGGTGCAGCAAAGAGATCCTTGGGGACCTCCAGAGGCCACATGTGGTCTTGCAGATGGACATCTGGATAGCTCTGGGGTTAATAAAAAAAGTTATCCTCTTATGCACTGAGCTGGAAACTTGCAAAGACTTCCCATTCATTATCTCTTTTCATTCTCACAGCAAAATGCAGGCTATTACTATTATTCCTCATACAGCCAAGGGAGCTGGGTCTCAGAGAGGGTGGGTTATGTCTCCAAGTTCACACAACCAAGCAGTGGATGAACCCAGATTCAGGTTTGGTCTCTCAGAAGCCAGAGTCCAGGCTCCTCACTTGGAAGGCAGGGCTGTGCCAGGTGTACCGTGGTCACCCCTGTGCCAACCATGGGCTCTGCCCAGAGAAGAAGTTGAGGAAGCAAGTGCTGGGCTGAACTTAACCCCAACTGGAAGACACCCAGAGGAAATGAAAAGGGCCCATTTCGTATTGGACACAAAGTCCTCAAGGGCGTTTCTGCAGCCCCAGCTCCTAGTATAGGGTCTGGTACCTGCTGATGTTCAAACAGGGCTTGTGGATCAATCAAGCAGTGAGCATCTAATATTTCTGACCAAAAGTTACACTATGGCCTAGGTCCGCTATTGCATTAGGATTTGCAAAATATGATTTTGTAAGTGTTATTCGTGCTGCGTTCTTCCATACCTCATCAGTTATCCACCACGACCTCCTTCCCTCTTCCTCTAAGACAGTTCTCATGTCTAAAAGGTGCTTGTGCTCCTGGTCCCACTAATTAGCAGCTCTTTTTGGCCTCCCCATGGAGTGAGGGTTGGGAATAGACTACAGCGAGTGTCTACCGTGTGCTTTAGCACACATCTCATTTTCACCACAGCCGTGTAAGCAGGGCGGAATGATCTTATTGGACAGATGAGAAGACGGAGACCCGGAGGGGTTAGATGACTTGCTCAAAGTCACCAGAACAAGTTTGAGGCTGAATTGGGATTGAACCCTAGCCTGCGGCCCCATAACTATCCTTTCTCCACCATGCCATTTCCTTCCCAGCCCAATTGCCTCCCTTCCTGATACCGGTGTGGCCAGTACAGATCTCAGAACGTGTAAACTTGATGACACTAGATCCGTCACCTCTGGGTGGAATGAAGGAAGCAACTGGGGATCGGCTTACTAATTCGAGGAGCCAATGAATTATTCACACCACCATTAGTTTGGAGGACCTTTCAGCTTCACCTCTCTTTCCCTTCCTCCAGACCCTCAGATCCTGGGACCGCTGGGTCCCCTGCCGCCCCTGAGCCCTGCAGACCTGTGGGGGTCCCTGGTGAGGAGATGCTGGTGGAAGTGGCGTCCTGTTGGCTGCTGGCAGTGACTCTGCTGGGCCCAGGGCCCAGGGTCAAAGCCATGAAAGGTAGGAGCCCCTGAGCCCAGGCAGGAGCTGGGAAGAGCAGGTGTGGGTGGGCGAGCAGCAGCCTGAGGCTCGGGAACTTTCTATGGGAGGAGTGGGAAAGCAAGAAGCCCTTTTAAGGGAGGGTCTGGCTGAATTAAGGAGGGTTCATTTCTGAAATGAGGGAAGACAACAATTATTGAGTACTTACTGTGTGCTGGGGTTTTATATACAGATTGCATTTAATCTTCACAACAATTTCAAGGTGGGCCATTTTACAGATAAAGAAACCGAAAGTCCAAGAGATTAAATAACCTCTCCGAGGATGTATGGTTACCAAGGGCTAAGGAAATGTCTCAGAGAAATATTAAAGGTTATAGCTGGAAGGACCTGCTGTACAAACCTCTAACAGCCAGGTGAAATTAAAGCTCCTTATTATGGCATTCAATGCCCTCTGAGCACTGGGCCTCAGTTTCCTGCATCCCTTGGGCAACTTGTGCTCTGGCAGGGGAATCATTTCCTTTCCTGCAGATGCTTCATCCTCAAGGCTCTCTCCCACCTCCCGTCCCCTCTGCCTGGAAGGCTCCTTATCCTCTTTTTCTACCTGAGAATATCTGGCTCAGGTCAAATATCACCTCCTCCGTGAAGCTTTCCACAATCTCTCTATTAGCCTCGAATGCTACTTCCTTGGGCCTCCCACATCCCTCTACCTGCATTTTGGTCACAGGTTTTTTTGGGCTGCCCTAATTGTTTGCTTGTCTGTCTTCCCATGAAGGCAGGGTGCTATCATTTCACCCTGCTCAGTAAACAGCCATCAGTGCCTCATTTTCCAGAAGGTTCAAGTAGAGCTTATTTCCAGGGATGGAAACATGCCATCATCCAGTCAGTGGCAGAAATGGGCTGGGGTTGAGTACCTGGGGATTGGGAGGAGCTACTGCTCCTATTTTCTAGCCTGGCTCGGTCCTAGAGGACAATGCCTCCAGGCATGGTGGTGCCTGGGCAGCCCGGGGCCTCCGGGAGTCAGCTCCGATGTTCTCATGGTCTTTTCCTGTCCTGTACGCTGGAGCAGTTCCAGGTCTGAGGGCCAGGTCTGTGGAAAGGCCAGGCAAGGACAAGGACAGGCCCTGGGCAGAGTGCCACCTCTAGTTTCCAGCCATCAGGCATGAATCAGACACTGTTTCTGCCTCATCCTGCTCCAGGGGCCAGGCAGGGAGCTGATAATATGAAGAGGGGTGAGCATCCATTCAGTCCTTTCACAGCCTTTATCCCATCAGTGTTCACAGCAGCCCGGCAAGGGAGGCATGGAGATCCTCATTTCACAGATGCTTTACTGAGGCCCTGGGAGGCTAAGTGATGGTGCTTCCGAGTCTTTGCTCCTCCCATTTCCTTCCTTTGCATGCTGTCCTACTCCCTCCCAGCAATTTTTCTCCAACTAAGAAAACCTCATTCTTCCTACTCAAACTCGTGTCAGTTCCTTTGTGAAGATTGTCCCTCGTCCAAGACCACTGGCCCCAGCAAGATTGGCCCCCCTGTCTCTGAACCCTAGAGCTCCTGATGTGGCCTCAGTCATGGCACAATTGCACGGTGTAGCTTTGTCTCATTTGCCCAACTTTCCCCTGCCCCCACCCGTGAGCTCCCCAGGACAGGGGCCCGTTATGAAATCAGCACAAACCAGGCATAGGGCACACCCTTGGCCAATCTGTCTTCTTTGCAGGGACTGTGGTCAAGTGCATTCATCAGGATCCTTTCGATTGCCAGTGACAGAAACCCCACCTAGACAAGTTTAAGCAAAAAGAGGAACACATCGGCCCTTATAACCCAGGAGGCAGAAGTGTAGTTGAAGTGGGCTCAGGGGTCCCTGCAAAAGGACATCACGGTTTCAGGATCATTTCCACTTTTCACACGGTTCTCACTGTCTGCCCATAGCCTTTCTCCATGAGCTCTGAGCAGGGGTTTGCCCAGGGCTCCCACTCTCTGTCTGGAGACCAGGGAGGAAAGTGCTCTCATTCAGGCACTCTGGAAAACCCTGGCCTAGGCAGTCACAATGGTGGTGACGGTGGTGGTTGGTGGGTGCCAGCCCACGTAGGGTCATGTATCCAGCCTTGGGGCAGGGGAAGAAGAGGGGAAGTTACCACAAGAGGGAAAGGAGCAGTGTCCTAAGAGGGGGGTTATTACAACAGGTGGAGGAAGACGTGTTGGGCAGACCATAACAACCCATGTGAGCCACAGCAAGTCATTTCATTTTCTGGGCCTCAATTTTCTCATCTGTAAAATGGGTATAAAATAGAAGATGACATAAGATCATTCACATATTCATTCATTCATCAGATATATGCAGAACTTCTACTTTGTGCCCAGTACTGTTTTAGGTACTGGGCTACAGCAGGGAACAAAACAGACAAAAATCTCTGCCTTCATGGAGCTTACAACTTGGTGGAGAGAGTTTGTCAATAAGCAAATAAATACATAAAATAAACAGTGCGTTCAATAGTGATGAGTGCTATGGAGAAAAATATAGCAGAAAAGGTGAAGAGGAATATAGCGGTGGGAGAGGATTTTGATTGTAATGGGGGGCGGGTTGGGGAAAGCCTCACTGAGAAGGTGACCAATGCACTTTTTATCTTTTTAGGTTTTAATTATGAAAATTTTCAAGATACACAAAGTAGAAAAAATAGTATCATGAATCCTTTGTCTTCATCAACCATCTTCAACAATTATCAACATCTTATCTTTCTTGTTTCCTCTGTCCTATCCCCATACATATTTCAGGAGGGTCTGGAGAAATTTAAAGCCCATTTCAGATGTCATATTATTTCACCCATAAATTCTTCAGGATGTATCTCTAACAGAAGAAGAAGTAAAAATATATATTTATATGTAACCTCAATATAATTATAATGGTATAGTAATTCCTTAACTTCATCTAATACTCACTTCATGTTTAATTTTCCCCAATTATTGCAAAATTGTCTTTTTATGGTTGTTTGTAATCCACACAATGTCCATACATTGCATATGGTTGATATTTGACTCCTGACTCTCTCTCTCTATCTGTAAATATGGGATGTATAAAGATGTCTCACACAACATGGGAATGGAAGAGTCCAAAACCCGTATCCAGACTCTCTTTTAATATAACAGTTCTGCCTCCTTTCTCCCCCCTTATTTATTGTTGAAGCACTTAGGATATTTATCTTTTGCAATTTCCTACATCCTGTTCTTGGCTGAATGTATCCTTGTGGTGTGATTTAAAATGTTCCTTTATCTTCCATATTCTCACTAAACTTGCAGCTAGATCCAGAGACTTCATTAGATTTAGGTTATTTTTGTTTCTTTTTTTGTGCATGGTCCAGGGAATGAAGCCAGGTGCCCCACATGGAAGGTGAGCATTCTACCACTGAACCACCCGTGCACCTCAGATTTTTTTTTAATGAATATTTTGTAGGTGGTGTGTGTCATTACATCAGAAAGCATTTATTGTCTGGTTTCCCCACGATCCATTTTTGTCATATAAATTTTTTGCTATAACAATTTTCAAGCATTCAGCAAAGTTGAAAGATGTTTACAGGGTGTTATAGTTTGCTAGCTGCCGGAATGCGATATACCAGAAACAGAATGGCTTTTAAAAGGGGGAATGTATTAAGTTGCAAGTCTGCAGTTCTAAGGCCATGAAAATGTCCCAACTAAAGCAAGGCTACAGAAAAGTCCCATCTAAGGCATCCAAGGAAAGATACCTTGGTTCAAGAAGGCTGATGACATTCAGGGTTTCTCTCTCAATTGGAAAGGCACATGGCAAACATGGTGATGGTTGCTAGCTTTCTCTCCAGGCTTCTCATTTTATGAAGCTCCCCCAGAGGCATTTTCCTTCTTCATCTCCAAAGGTGTCTGGCTGCACAGGCTCTAAAGCTTTTTCCAAAATGGTTCCCTCTTAAAGGGTTCCAGTAAGCAACCCCACCTTGAATGGGTGGAGATACATCTCCATGGAACCCATCCAATCCAAAGTTACCACCCATAATTGGGTGGGTCACATCTCCATGGAAACAATAAAAAAGCTCTCACCCAGAAATATTGAATGAGGATTAAAGGACATGGCTTCTCAGGGGTCCACAAATTCAAACCAGCACACAGGGAATACCTTTATACCTAATCTCCTAGTTTTACCTCTCAACTGTTTTTTTCTTTTATCACCTTTTTTACCCAATTATTATAGGAGACATTGGTGATGTTGCCTAGATTCATTATTTCATTAAGGACTGCAAAATTATTTTCCCTCTTAACTCTTTGTTATTCTGAAATCCAATCCATACAGGAAAGATAAAGTAGGTGTTTATTTCTTTGCCTTTCCCTTTCTGTGTGTCAATTTTCAAAAAAAAAAAAGAGAGGTTTAATAACCTCTAAGAATAATCAATGAATTTCTTTTAAATATTTCTTGAATTTTATTATGAATTGACAAATTTTTATATATTTGACGTGTTCAATCCATTGTAATCATTACTTTTTTTTATTTTTTATTTTTTTGCCTGGGCAAGCGCCGGGAATCAAACCCGGATCTCTGACATGGCAGGCGAGAATTCTGCCGCTGAGCCACGGTTGCACTGCCCCATTAAACGTTTTTCTTGCTCAGGTTGTACCATCTTTAGCCAGCAGGAGCCCCTTCAAGTGGGTTCCTGCGTCTTTTGACACCACTCCAGTGGTCCTGATAGCTTCTTTGCTTTCTAGCATAAGGTGTCCCAAACGTATCTTGCATATTTCCTCTCCAAGACATGATATTGGCTTTCTCCAAGGAGTTCTGGCTCCTTGTAGTTGGAAATGATAGGAGGTACAAAATGCTACTGGAATATGTTTGCATCTAGGTCTTTTTAGTGAACAGAGCTAATAAATTCATTTTTTTAAACGAAATAAAAATAAATCTTAAGTTCATACTGATGTTTTCAATTCAAATTAAGGATCACAAGAGTTTTACTTAAATTTTTAATTGTATATTCTTATCTCTTTTTTTATACACTGAACATCTTGGTTTTTTCTATTGACATTAACATACTTATTTGCTTTATTCTACACCTATTACTCGTAAAATAACAATATTTAATTTTTTATTGATAATAAGTCTACTAGATGTAGTTTAAGATTTCTTTATGGTTCATTTTGTCCTTAGGATGTATCTTACTCGGGATATTACATTCAAATACTGTATTTCAAGGTCATTTGAAGTCATTTTTCTCCATGTGGATATGCCTCCAATTTGATATCTACTTAGAATCAATTTTATTAGTTTACCTCCGTTGCTTTCATTTTTTAAATTTAAGCAAATAAGTACATGGAAGAATGTACTTTTTATATTGTAATAGGCTTGGCATGTTTTCACTGGGGAGATGATAATAATGATAATCATTTTCTTTACCGGTATATCCAAGGCTTGGCATATAGTAGATGTTTTAACTAAAAATATAGACCTACCCTTGAGACTTCTATTCCCTTTCCCTGCTTTGTTATTCTCCATAGTACCGACCACTGTTTCATAAACTATATTGTACTTATAGTGTTCATTGTCTGCCTTCCCGACTAAATATAAGCCCCGTGAGAGCTGGGGTTTTTGTTCATTTTGTTCCTACCATATCCCCGGCACCTAGAACAATACCTAGTACTCAAGAAAATTTTGTTGAGTGAATGAAAGAATGCTTCATTAAGTGTGTGAAGAATAAGTGAATGAATGAATGGACAATGAACAAACGAATTGATTTAAGGCCATGGCTCCATGCTCCCTCATTTCGTCCCAAAGACCCAGCTTGCACCTGGGCCCAGCGTCCTCGGTGCCCTTACACAAGACCCCAGCACTGACTCCGAGCCATCTCTCCCTTTTGCCCCAGGTGTCAAATGTGGGGGTGTGCTCTCAGCACCTTCCGGAAACTTCTCCAGCCCCAACTTCCCCAGGCTCTACCCCTACGACACGGAGTGCAGCTGGCTGATTGTGGTGGCCGAGGGCTCCTCGGTGCTGCTCACCTTCCATGCCTTTGACCTGGAGTACCACGACACGTGCGGCTTTGACTTCCTGGAGATCTACAATGGGGCTGCAGGAGACCAGGGCAACCTGCTGGGGAGGTTCTGCGGCCGGGTGCCCCCGCCTCCGTTCTCCTCTGCCTGGCACGTCATGTCTGTCGTCTTCCACTCTGACAAGCACGTGGCCAGCTGGGGCTTTTCCGCAGGCTACCAGAAAGGTCAAGGGGGCGCTCGGTGGCAGAGAGGGTGGCTCTCGGGTGGAGGTGGGAGCGCATCTTAGATGAGATCTTAGCATGTGGCCTGAATGACTCGGCTCTCGTAGCTTATGGGGCAAAGAGAACCTCCTCGATGCTCATAAGCTCACCTTGGCAGTTATGGGCTCGGACCTGCATGGCAGCATGCCCTATGTCTTGCTCCATTATCTTATGAGTACCCCAGAGGGGTTGCTGAGCTCAGAAATGAGGTCCCTCATGCCCCCCTAACTTTGTCCTTCTTATCCCAAGTTGCGATTTCAGGCCACAGAAGGGGCACCGCAGGTCCTTCCATGCCTAATGCCTTCCATAACATCCGACTACTTCTTGGCATGAGAATTCGCCCCATTTTGCACCCCCCACCCTCACCTCTGCCTTGAGTCCACATAAGTGGAGTGTGCATTTGGGTTTCTGTGGGGCTTGTGGCCGTCTCCCTTCCATGGTTTTCTGAACTCGCCTCTTCTATTGTACACCCCTAACCTCCCTTTCCCTTGTCCAGGCTTGAAATCTGCTTCTCTATCTAGGCTGGGGAACAGAGGACTTGCCCTTTTTGTTTTCTCCTGGACTCATGCTTCCTTGTCCTGAGGCTTCTGGGCCAGCCTCCTCCTTTTCCCTAAGCCAAAACCATAGGCCTTACTTGGGCAATGCCAGAAAATGGACAACTGCAGAGGCCCCAAAGTCCTCCAACAGCACCTGGTGGGGGAGAAGTGGGGACGGAGATGGACCTGGTCCCTGCTGTACTGAGAGGCATAGAACAGTAGAATTCTAAAACACGAGACTCATAAACTGATCTAATCATGGTTTTGGAATTTTAGATCCTAACGACTTTAGAATATTAGGATCTCAAAGTCATAATATCATAGACAGTATTTTCTAACTTGAAAAAAAAAGGCAGGAGTTCACTTATATCAAATAGAACTTTATGTAGCTTCCTAACTTATAAGAGATATGAGCAGGATTTCAATGATGAGTTTATTTTGTAAGTGCATATATTTAACATTTTTTATAAGTAAATCATTGAAAACCCAAGTTAATATTGATGGCCTTCAATGGGTTAGATTTTTACAGATAGGATGTGCCTGTCTTATCGTTACTTTAAAAAATAGTTTGCAATACAGCAAAAGAATGAAATTTGCATTGGATGACTGCAGATTGCCAAGGGCTGCTGTGGAGCCCCCAAACACCGTTTGAAAGGGAGTTAGCCTTGGAAGGGATCTCACAGGCCACCTAAACCTGTGCTCTCATTTTGCGAACAATGAATCTGAGACCCAGAAAGGGAATGCACCTTCCCAAGACCACACAGCTGGGAGGCAGCAGCACAGGGACAAGTAGCCGAGCCCTCAGTCACCCAGCCTGAGCTCCATCCACACAGCCGTGTTGTAGGGTGTAATTCTGGAGCCCCAGGAAATGCATCTGGATGTGACCCCTCCCTGCTGATGACCTCGAGCAAGTTAGGACATCCATCCTCACTCACCTCTTGGCTGTGTTGGCCACACCGGGATCCTCAGAGCTTATACCAGCATCTTCTCAGACTGTGTGTGTCTGAGCCCTGTGGGCAGGTGGGGCAGGTCTTAGGATTTCTAATATTCAGACGAGGCTCAGAGAGGCTGGGTTACTTGCCCAAGTACCACACAGTTAATAAAAAGCAGTATTGGGAAGATGTGGATCTTCAAGCTCTAAATCCACCTTTACTCAGATCCTTTCTCTAAGCCTCAGCGTCCGCTTCTGTTGGGGGGTTTGATGTCACAACCAACTCAGACACCTGAGCCCCTGTGCCCACTGGCCTGGCAGAAGGGAAGGTGAGGGTCCCGGGGCTCAGTGCACAGCTACAGTTGGTCTTCCTGGGTTTAAATCCCACTGTCTCTGTTACCTCCCAGCTGTGTGGTCTTGGGAAGGTGCATTCCCTTTCTGGGTCTCAGATTCATTGTTTGCAAAATGAGAGCACAGGTTTAGGTGGCCTGTGAGGTCCCTTCCAAGGCTAACTCCCTTTCAAACGGTGTTTGGAGGCTCCACAGCAGCCCTTGGGCATCTGCAGGCATCTGGTGCAAATTTCATTCTTTTGCTGTACTGCAAATTATTTTTTAATGTAACGATAAGATAGGCACATCCTATCTGTAAAAATCCAACCCATTGAACGCCATCAGTATTAACTTGGGTTTTCAATATTTCAATGTTGGAAAACATTGTCTACCATATTATGGGTCAGAGCCCTGCCCAGGTCCCTTGGACCTTGCCGCCTACAATGTCTTCCTGCTGACCTCCTCATCCCTTTGCTTGACAAGGGCCTTTTTGTGACTCTCCGCAGGTCACCCCTACCTCCCCCCAGCAGTCCCCTACCTGGACCTGGAGAACAGTTGTATAAACACCCCAGCTCCTTCGCTCCCAGGGTGACAGAATGGAGGCGTGCGTTTTATGCTATTTCCGGGCAGTCACCCACTCACAGCTGGCATCCCGGTGCCCTCCCAGTGGCATCAACAAAATAGGGGAAAACAATGGTCCCTTTCTCGAAGAGTTGTTGTAAAGGCTAAGGAAGGTGTGTGGGGGGTGCTGAGCGCTGGGCCTCCGTGAATGGTAACGAGGCTCCCCAGGCTCCCTGTGAGATACCTGGGCCAGGAGCTGGGGGGAGGGTGGGGGTGGGTCCCAAGGGGAGCCAAGGGGTATCCGTGGAGGGAGAAAGGTCAACCTGAATGGGCTCCCTTGCAGACGCGTGCGGCGGCGTCCTGACGGGCCTGTCGGGGGTCCTCAGCAGCCCCCAGTACCCCGACAACTACCCCAACGATGTGGAGTGCCACTGGGTGGTCCGGGCGGCCGGCCTCGCCACGGTCAAGCTGGTGTTCGTGGACTTCCAGGTGGAGGCCAACGAGGGCTGCACCTATGACTACGTGGCCGTGCTGGGGGGTGCTGGCCCTGCCCGCGGGCACCACTACTGCGGCAGCGCCAGGCCCCCTACCCTCGTGTCCTTGGGCCACGAGCTGCAGGTGGTCTTCAAGTCCGACTTCAACATCGGAGGCCGGGGCTTCAAGGCCTACTACTTCTCAGGTAGGAGGGGCTGCAGCTCCCCCCAACCCCCCACCCCCCGGGAGCCTGTGGGCGTGCTGGGCTCCCTTGGTGCTTGCAGGGGTCACACTTTCCTGTCCCTGGGTCATGTGCTTTCAACACTTTCTCTGCCTAGAATATTCTTTTTTTTTTTTTTAAATAATTTTATTGCCAAAACAAAACAACGTACAAACACCAACATTCTTTTTTTTAAATTTTTTTTAAATACCGTAAAAACACCAAACAAGCGCAAACATTCATAACTTTTGATCATTCCGTTCTACATATATATTCAGTAATTCACAATATCATCACATAGTTGCATATTCATCAGCATGATCATTTCTTGGAACGTTTGCATGTATTCAGAAAAAGAAATAAAAACAGAAAAAAATTCATACATATCATACCCCCACCCCTTCCCCTCACCGATCACCATCATTTCACTCCACATTTATTTTAACATTTGTTCCTCCTATTATTCATCTTTATTCCATATGTTCTACTCGTCTGTTGATAAGGTAGATAAAAGGAGTGTCAGACACAAGGTTTTCACAATCACACAGTCACACTGTGAAAGCTATATCATTATACAATCATCTTCAAGACACATGGCTACTGGAACACAGCTCTACATTTACAGGCAGTTCCCTCCAGCCTCTCCATTACATCTTCACTAACAAGGTGATATCTACTTAATGCATAAGAATAACCTCCAGGATAACCTCTCGACTCTGTTTGGAATCTCTCAGCCACTGGCACTTTATTTCGTCTCATTTCACTCTTCCCCCTTTTGGTTGAGAAGATTTTCTCAATCTCCTGATGCTGAGTCTCAGCTTATTCTAGGGTTTTCCTCAATCCCTTGATGCTGAGTCCCAGCTCATTCCAGGATTTCTGTTCCACGTTGCCAGGAAGGTCCACAGCCCTGGGAGTCATGTCCCACGTAGACAGGGGGAGGGTGGTGAGTTTGCTTGTTGCAAACACCAACATTCTTAACATATGAATGTTCCATACTTGGTGTACAACCAAAGTCTCACAATATCATCACATGGTTGTATATCCATCAACGTGATCATTTCTTAGAACGTTTGCATTGCTCCAGAAAAGGAAATAAAAAGAAGAAAGAAAAAACTCAGACATACCCTACCTCTTACCCCTCCCTCTCATTGACCACCAGCATTTCCATCCACCCAATATATTTTAACCTGTGTTCCCCCCTATTTTTTCCCTTACTGCTACCTTTCATTGATCACTAGTATTTCGAGCTACGCAATTTATTTTAACATTTGTTCCCCCTATTATTTATTTATTTTTAATCCATACGTTTTACTCATCTGTCCATACCGTAGATAAAAGGAGCATCAGACACAAGGTTTTCACAATCATACAGTCACATTTCTGCCTAGAATGTTTTACACATCCTTCCCTACTGGTCAATGCCAAGTTAAAAGCATGTCACCTCCTCGGTGAAGACACCCCTGCTTGACTCAGACAGAATTAATGCCTTCCCTCAACTCATAACTCTGATCTAATCCTTATCACTTCTGTGGGTGGTTTGCATGTTGATCTCCTGGCCTGACTGTGTGTTCCTTCTGGCTCATCTTTATACCTGGTACATAGTAGATCTTTAATTCATGTTTGTGAAAATGAACAGATCTTTGAGGAATTGCATCTAGTAGGGGAGAGGGATAAGGGAACAGATGATGATGACTCATTGTGATCTCTCCTATGTATAGGAAGAATCATGGATGACTTCCTGGAGGAGGAGAGAATTTGCCTTGAAGGAGTTAGCTAGGGACAGAAAGAAGGGAACGGTGTTTTAGATAGGGAATAACATAGGCAAAGTTACGGAGGACAAAGCAAGTTTGATTTGTTTGTAGAACAAAATGTTTGGTGAGGCTGAGATATAAGGAGTGAATAAAGGGCAGTGAGAAAAGGAGCAAGGCTGGGTCACGAGCCACCTTGTCTGTCAAGCCAGGGAGTTTGGACTAGACTCTGAGGACAGGTATTAGATATTACTATCGAATTCCTAGCACTCCTGAAGGGGATTAGCAATTGGAGTGAAAATCCTTAACTTTCAGCTAACTTTAGTTTACAGCATGTATTGGGATCAGTTGTCTGGTTTGCCGGCCAGGGTGGCTTTAGTGCTTGCTGCTGAAGCTATAGTTGCAGAAGGTGAGTGTTTCAGTTTCCTAGGCTGCTCCAAATAAATACCATGAAATAGTTTGGCTTAAACAATGGGAATTTATTAGCTTACAATTTTGATGCCATGAAAATGTTCAAATCAAGGCACCATCGATGCAATGATTTTTTTCCAAAGATGGGCTGCTGGCAATCCTTATCTCCTCTGCCACCTAGCAAGGCACCTGGCAGCATCTCCTGGTCTCTTCCTTCTGTTCTGGGTTCCGTTTCAGCTTTTTGCTTCCTGTTGCTTTCTCTTTCTCTGTCTGCATTTAATTCTTTTATTAGTAGGAATAAGACCCATCCTGGGCCATGCCTCACCTGAGGTCCTACTTACAATGGGTTCCCATCCACAGGAATGGATTAGTATTAAGAACATGTTTTTCTGTTCCACCCTCCTCACCATTGCTCATCCACCCCACCCTCCCTTGCCCAGGAGAATGCCAGGAGGTGTACACGGTTGTGCGGGGCAACTTCTCTAGCCCACAGTACCCCAGCTCCTACCCCAACAACATCCGGTGCCACTGGACCATCCGCCTGTCTCCTGGCTATCGGATCAAGGTATTCTTCCTGGACCTGGAACTAGAGGAGCCCAACAGCCTGACCGGGGCCTGTGACTTCGACCACCTTGCGGCCTTTGATGGGGCCAGCGAGGAGGCACCCCTGCTGGGGAGCTGGTGCGGCCACCACCTGCCACCCCCCGTCACCTCGAGCCGCAACCAGCTGCTGCTCCTGCTGCACACGGACCGCAGCACCACACGCAGGGGCTTCTCTGTGGCCTACATTGGAGGTCAGCGGGGTTTGGGGGTGTAGGTTCCCCGGTCGGGGGGAGGCCAGGCAGGGTCCCAGGTTTTTGCAGACATCCCGTCTATTTGTTCCGATCCCCAGGAACAGCCTCCTCCAGTCCCTTCTTGGGTGGCCACACCACGGCCAACTCCCAGTTGGGGGACCCCCAGTGTGAGACTCCCAATGCGACCCTTGCTTACTTCCATTATTGCAAGACTCTCCTTTTCCAGTTCCCAACTCCATGATCTCTAATTCCTCCCCTCTCTGGATCCTTCCTCCAACAGGCCTCTGGTCTTCCCTGTTCTGTAGTTGAACCTCTGTATTCAGGAATTATATGCAAAATATGGTAATATTATTTATGATAAACAATCCGGATTACTATGGAGATGTCTCCCAGCCCTGCTTGAATCAATTAAAGTGGTCTGGGCTACAGCAACAGAAATTCTGACTGACGGTGGCGTGAACACGTGGAGTTTGTTTTTCCTCACACAAAAGGTGGTTTGGAGCTAGGCAGCTGCTTTCTTGGTTCAGGGGCTCCTCTGGCCCACCTGGTATCTCTTGACTTTCTCCTCTTGGTTGCAAGATGGCTGCCACAATTTCAGACATCATGTCCATGTTCAAGACTGGAAGGGGAGGGGAAGTGCCAGCCACAGATGTCTCTTTATCAGGAAAGCAAAAGTGATTCCAGAAGCCCTCACAAGACTTCTTAGGTCTTATGGGCTTGAACTCGGTCAGATGGCCGTGCCTAGGTGCAAAAGAGACTGGGGGAGCTGGCATTCAACTTTTTCAGCCTCCATACCATTGGATGGGTCTGCCAGCTGACAACCTCCACCACCTCCTCCTCCCACCTCCCTTCCCGCCCCACTAGCCCTCCTTCTCTGGACTGTGGGCCCCAGAAATGCCTTTTCTCTAGACACATCTTGTTCTCTGCCTGGCCAGGCCAAAGCTCCTCATCATGCAGGACCAGAAACAGAGAGGTAGCAGGGAGAAAGGACCCTGCTGTGGTCACACAGCAGTCAGTCGCACAGTCAGGCCACAGATGCACTTTCTGCCTTCTCCTTCTGTGACACTGAGTGGGGTCTGTGGGAAGGAGATCCAACTGAGCTCACTTCCAAGCGTCCCCCATTAATGACTGGGACCATCCACATGGGCTCATCTGTACAAGGGGCTGATAAATGCACCTAGAGAGGCGGCTGTGAAGAGTAAAGGATGGGGTGGGCCACGATGGCTCAGCAGGCAGAGTTCTCGCCTGCCATGCCGGAGACCCAGGTTTGATTCCTGGTGCCTGCCCATGCAAAAGAAGAAGAAAGAGTAAAGGATGAAACACGAGGTTACAGTGCAGTGTCCGGGCTGAGGATGCCCTTGCCGAGGTGGATTTCATTCCTTGTACCTCAGGCCCAGCATTCAAAAGGTCTCTCTTCTTTCCACACCCCACATGCTAGGAGAGTCCCAGTCCAGCAATGGGAAGATCAGAGCTGCAGCAAGTTAGTGCCAGAAAGGTGACCTCTCTCTGGGCCTCGGCCTTCTCCACCTGTAAACTGGGGGAGGAGAGCTGGAGGACCCCAGGGTCCCTGAGTCAGAGCACCCCCCTCCCACTTCCCCCTTCTGATTCTTCCTCATGGACAAGACACCGGATGAGAGCCTTGGAGAGCAAGGCTCCAGCAGGCTCTGCCACCAGCTAGCTGGCAGACCGCTTTTCCTCCCTCTGGCTCTCAGTTTTTCCACCTGTAAAAGGAGGGCACTGGCTGAATGATTTTTAAATTCCCTTGTAGGCTCTGAGAGTCTGTTTTTCAGACCTGGATCCTCTCCCGGCTCTGTGTGGTTTTGGACGAGCCCCCTTCCCTCTCTGAGCCTGCAGAGACTGTGGGTCTGGGCAGCTCTAAATCCTGCCTCCTGTCCCCTGGGCTTCAGTGCAGGAGTCCCCACCCCCACCTTCCACTGCTCCCGCCACTGCCACCTTTCGCCCCAGATCCCTCGGGAGCCCCGGGTCAGACAGGGGCACTCACGCTGGGCGAAACTCCAGATGGGGTCTGGACTGCAGGCGGTCTCCCTGCCGGGAGAGTGGCATGGCATCAATCAGGGGTGACATGCAGTTCAGCGCTGCCACAATCATCGCGGGAGACGGTGGGCTCATAAATCCCTAACTGCCCAGACGGCAGAGACTGAAATATGTGAGAGGCATTTCCCCGGGAGAAGTTGAGAGTTCCAGGCCTCTGCCTCCCAGCTCTCTTTCCTTTTCCCTGTCGCCAGTCGGCCCCCTCCCTCTTCCTTTTCCCTTCCCCTCCCCACTGCCCCAGGACCCATCCCCACCCATAAGCACACATACCCACTTGGTCGTTCAAGCCCAGACACCCAAGAGTTACGGTCACACAGTCCTGGCTGGGAGTGGGGGCAGGGGCAGCTAAAGAGGGTGGAGAGACAAAGAACTTTGGAATTTTATGGACCCAAACTTTAAGATCCCAACTCAGCCACTGCAAACAACCTTACCTCTCAACCTTAGCTGTCTCAGTGCTTCAGTTGCCAGAACTGTAAAATGGGTTTAGCTCTGACTGCCTCCTGAGGTCATTGTGGGGAGGGACAGTGAGACTGACCCTCACCACCCTTCTAAAAACAATCCCCCCTCCCCCAATTTTGCCCCCTCTGCCTTTCTTCTTTGCTTGATTTTCCTCCAGGGCACTTCTGGCGCTTATATGAATTTTCCGTATTTCTTTCCCCCTCTCCCAACTAGAATGTAACAACCTCCATGAAGGCAGGAATTTGGGGCTCTTTTGTTTTGCTTTGTTTTATCTGTGGTGCAGAGAATAGTGCCTGCACATAAAAGGGGATCAATAAATATTTGTTAAATGATTGAATGAATGAATGGTTGAATGAATTGCCTGGCACATGGTAGAGCGATCAGCAAACAGTAGCTGTTATTATGATTAAGAATTTTCATTCATTCATTCCATCGATCATCCCCAGTGGTTCCCGTGAACGTGAGCTGCTCCCGCACCGACTTCCAGGTCCTGATATCGGCACAGGCGCTGGCCCCGCTGGAGCGGACACAGGTCTACCTGGGCAGCCGGAGCTGCGCCGCCCAGGAAGTCGGCGGCCACTTCAGGATCCAGGCTCGCTTTGACACCTGCGGCACTGAGTCTCAGGTAAGGGGTGGGGGTGGGGGGAGGGCTTTGGCCCCCGCTGAAGGGCACCTGCCATGGCTGAGGAGTCAGCCTCTCTGGAGATAGCACCCACCTGGACGCTGCACCCAGCCCTTCCAGGCGTTATTGCAGCGAACTTGTCCAGGTTTGAGATGGAGAATTGAGACAGGGGAGACAGAGGCGGGGTGGGGTCCTGCTGCACGTCCCAGCAACACCTAAAAACCTCCACTGGCCGCTCCTCCAGAAACCTCTGCAGGCTGGGCCCCCACCAGAGGTCCCACCTTCTTCCTGGAGCTCCCCTGGCACTGGCTGCTCTCATTGCTTTAATATGCAGAGCTGCCTGAGCCTCCTGCCCACCCCTCCCACGGCAATGGGGCCTCGCAAGTAATAGGACCCACCTCCCTCACAAAGCAGCAAGGGTTACACATCTTGTATTTTGGAGGCCTTGAACCCAGCCAGGCTTGGGGCTGACAGAGAGACCCTGAGCAGTATCTCAAGCAACTGGATATTTATACTGTTAGGGACAAGGTCAGATAGGAGGTGGTGGGATGGGGAGAGAAAGACAGCGCCCTCCCATCAGAGAGACTCCAGCTTTGGCATCTGGAGGATGTGCTGGACTAGCCTGGCAGAAATCATGTGCTCTCAGCAACCCTCCTCACTATCTCCAGTGTTAGCCACTCTGCCCTCCCCAGCCTCCTGGCAGCCACTGTCCTTCTTACCTGCAAAGAGACTTTGAGGTCAATCTTGGCCGTCAAGATATTCTGCCCTCACCCCCACTGCATGCCCTAAGTACCGCAGGGATTTTCTCTGGGACAGAACCACATTCCATAGAGTCATAGAATGATGGAGAACAGGCAATCCCAGAGCAGAGAATCATGAAATCTTAGAACCAAGGACGCCTACATACTGCCAGGTCACAGAACCCCCGCCAAACTCAGAACCACAGAATTGTAGAATCTTGAAATCAATATCGTGGAAATATAAAATCTGAGAACCTTAGACTCACAGATTCTTTGTATAACCCTTAAAAGTCCTAGATCCATGAGGACCAGTCTCTGTAGAGCTCATATAGCCAAAAGCAATGAACACTTAGATGCAACTCTTTAAGTATGTGAGAGACTTGATTTCACAGTCATCAACACCACATTTTGTATGGCCTTTTCTTTCCTCCCTAAGTTTCATCAAAAGCCCCTGAAACGCCACCCTGGCCCCATCTTTATTTTGTAGATTAACTTTGCTCTTTTCGCTAAGTCCCCTTCCACTCTCAAGTCTTGTCTTTCTTTGCCCAGTGTCCTGCTTCTGTATCACAAAAATCCAGGAGACAAGCTCTCCTCAGAGAGCGGGGTGGTCGGGAGGCAGGCTGGCTGAGGGCACGAATGCAGGAGGCACTTTTGGGGAATAAGGAACCTGAGCCTTTTGGAAGCTTAGAGTTGGAGCAGTTCCTCAAGGTCACCCAGCCAGTGCTCTCCTGGTTTGCGGCTCCCCTTATCACCCTTCCCCAAAGGGGTCCCCTGTCTCCAGGGACGAGAGCTTCCTCTTACTCAGACGCTGGCTCCTAGTTTAAGAGGCTTCACTTTTTAGAAGCCTCTTCTCAGGAGTGCCACTCCCTGGGCCAGGGCCAGTTTGGGGAGTCTGAAGAGTGTAAAGGCTACTACGGATTTGGGGTGGGAGGGGAAAGTAGCCATGCATCACTGCAGCCTCCCCAACTCCTGACCACACCAAATAGATATCTCAGACCCTGGCCCAGACACCCCATAATCTCAGGGAGACTTGACACCTACCTCGTTCATCCAGGCATGGGGAGGGCACCTGTGTGTGCCAGCCCCCTTCCCCATCTAGCTCCCCAGTCACTCTTCCCAACCTTAGAGGGGTGCCCCTGGAGTGGCCAGAGGTTCAACACCAAGGGCACCTACTACAAACGTAATTGGGAGAAATGATTCCAGAAGGAAGGTCACATTGCCAGGGAACAGAACTTCTAGCTGGGAGGGCAGGAAACCTGGCTTCTGGACTGAGCCTTGGGCAACTGAGTGCTTTTGCTGGGTTCTCAGTAGTCACACCTGCCAATTTGCTAAGGAAGAGGGATCAGACTAGGTGCTCTGAAAAGGCCCTTTGGTTCTACAAGCTGGGCCTACAAGAGGAACGATGGCTAAGTGCACAGTTCAGAGGCAGGCAGATCTGAGTGAGAATATGGTCTTTGCCATTTGCACAGTGTTCTCGTTTGCTAGCTGCTGGCATACAATAAATCAGAACCAGAACGGCTTTTATCAAGGGGAATTTAATAAGTTGCAAGTTTACGGTTTTTAGGCCATGGAAATGTCCAAATTAAAGCAAGTCTATAGAAATGTTCAATCTAAGGCATCCAGGGAAAGATACCTTGGTTCAAGAAGGCCGATGAAGTTCAAGCTTTCCCTCTCAACTGGGAAGGCGCATGGCGAACATGGTGACGCCTGCTAGCTTTCTCTCCAGGCTTCTTGTTTCAGGAAGCTCCTCGGGAGGGGTTTTCCTTCTTCATCTCCAAAGGTGTCTGGCAGCGTGGGCTCTGTGCTTTGTTTTGACTCTGCTCTGTTGTTCTCCTGTTGTTCCGTCATGTTCTGCGGCTGTCTCCTCGTTCTCAGAAAAGGCACTCTCTCCAAAATATCTCCTCTTTTATAGGATTCCAGCAAACCAATCGACACCCCCGTAGAATGGGTGGAGACACATCTCCATCTGATCAAGTTTAACACTCACAGTTGATTAAGTCACATCTCCTTGGAAATAACCCCATCAAGCTTCCAACCTGTAGTACTGAGTAGGGATCAGAAGAAACTGTTGTTCCCACAAGATTGACTAGGACCAAAACATGGCTTTTCTAGGGTGCACCAATCCTTTAAAGCCGGCACACACACACTGCGTGATCTCAGACAAGGGATTTAACCTCTGGGCCTCAGTTTCCTTATCTGTAAGATGAAGCTGTTAGAAAGCGTCCTTGTGAGAAGAAATGAGATAACGCACTTTAAGAACCTGGCAAATGTCCCCCAAATTGTTAGCTGTTACTATCTTTCACAGACCCTGTCTCCTTGAAACCAGAGCGAAGTTTTTGGTCCATCAAAACGAAAATTGCCCTTCTAGCCAACCCACCCTCATAATCCCCTTTTATCAATGGGGACACTGAGGCTCTGGGTGGGAAAGGAGTCATTGCCCAAGCTGGGGCTATAACCAAGGCTCCCGGGGCTCTGCCCCTTTGGGAAACACCTGTCTAGGGGAACAGGATTAGCCCAGCCTCCTCCAGGTGTGAGCAAATGTCCCCACGATCCCACAGAGAAGAAACAACACTTCAGTGATCGTCAGTGTGCTGTACATCGATTTCTCGACTGGCGGGCGGGAGGATGTCCAGGAATACGAGGTCCGCTGTGAACCTCGGCGAAAGGAGGCTTCTGTCCACCTGTTGTCTGGCTCCGACTGGCTTGGGCCCTATGCTGCCACTGCCGAGCACCTTCAGGAAGCACCAGCCGGGGCCGAGGCAGAGGCCCTGGAGGGCCCGGTGGCTGCGGTGACCCAGGACACCAGTGACGTCATCTTCCTGGGCCTCTGCATCCTGGCTGGAGTCCTCATGGTCGTTGCTATTGTGGTTCTGATGCTGCTGTGAACAGAGGGGGAGGGGACCTGGCACCTGGCAGCCCTGGGAGGGGACCTGGCACCCGGCAGCCCAGCCTGGGGATCCCACCTCCGGGGCAGGACGGGATCTTGCTGGCTTGTCGGTAACCTTGGAAAAGTCCACTGCCCCTCTCTATGCCTCAGTTTCCACATGACTTTGCTCTGCCTACCTCGCAGGGCTGGCGTAAGGCTCAGAGAAGAACGTGAAGGGATAAGAGTTTTGTAAACCGTCGCATGCCATGCATACTTTGGCAATTGCTGTTGTTATTATTATTATTATCAATTTTAAGGATATTATGCTGTAAAAAAAAAAGAACTCTGCCATATGCTATACTTGTCAATTTGGAGAGATATGGCCACTGATGGCAGAGAGTGAATCAAACTGACTCATTCTCCGACTTGCGCTGAGGCTGGAAGCTGAGAGCTGGCGTCTCCCTTTCATGTTGGAGTTTACCCCTCAAATCTCTTGTGCTCTTTGACTGCAAAGCTGATTGAAGTTCCATGTGTCTCTTGCCCCTGGTGTTGAGCCCAGATCACCCGCTCATCTTTGTCCTCCAGATGAGTTCTCTTTGGAGCCCTTGTGTACCCTCCTGCACTGGACTTCCCTCGCAGCTACCTCAGTCTGCTCAGAGCACTTCTAAGCACCCACTCCCCACCACTTCTTTCAAGTTCACATCACCGAGAATAGGGGTTGGGAATCCCAACTCTTCCCCATAAGACCTCGGGGATCCTTATGCCAGCTGGTCCACCCCCTTCCTGGAACTCCACATACCAAGAAGCAGAGCAATTTTGTTAATGAAAAATAAAAAGTTAAACAGAAATACTGTTTATAGTACACCACTCCCCCTGCTTACATGTATATTTGAGGCTCACTCAAAAGAGCCCTTCTGTAATAACAGAAATCTCCAAATTGACCATGCTGACCACTGGTATCGATCAATAAAAACTGTAGCCCAATTGCAATTCAACCAGCAACTCAACAATTATTCACTGGCTCCCAGCTTTGTGCCTGGTGTTGTGCCAGGCTCCGGGCGCACAGCCGTAGACAAGGCAGGCAAAATTCTGGCCCTCAGGGTGCTTCTGGTCTGGTGGAGCAGGATGGGGGAGCTTGAAAGGCAGATGAGTTGGTAACTTGCAGAGAAAACTGGTGAGAAAAAGAGTCAACAAAGAAATGGGAAAAGAGAGAGAGAGAGAGAAAAAAAAAACAGTGTTCAAGTCCTGGCTCTTATTCGCATCGATTGTCTGAGCCTGGGCAAGTCACTTGGATTTTCTGAGTCTTAATTTCTCCACTGGCAAAATGGGCTCAGCGTTCTTCTCTTGTGTGAGGATGTAGCAATGTAATGAATTATGGACGTCAGTTAGGATAGATTCGTCAGCAGGAGAGAGTCTTGTCTGCTACCCTGGGTGATTTGGGACAGAAGCCCCTTCCACTCGCTCTATGTCTTTCTCCCAGACTCCCCCAGTCACTGAGCCAGGCTAACTTTCCTGGCCTGCTTTGTGAACACTTCACAACTTCCTGTTCTCAGTTTCCCTGTCTGAGGAGGACTAGACACACACTAGATGTTCTGGGGGCCCTCTAGGATTCTGCCTCCAGGATCCATGGGCTGGGCCTTGGGATGCAGCAGGGGGGGCCCCCGGGGAAGAGCTGTGAGCAGGGTACAGAAGATAATAGCTCAGCCTGTGCAAGCCTAAGTCTCAAAGCTGGGTGTGCGTGATTGCGTGTGTGCACACGTGATATAAATGCAGTGGGAAAGCTGGGTCCCTTAATCTCTACTCTTGGAAGCTGATCTTCAAGGACCATTGCACAGAGGGCAGGAGCTCTGGCTCTGCAGCCAGACCATGTAAGTTAAGAGGCAAGTCACCTCTTTCTCTTAAGCTCAGCCTTCTTACCTGCAAAGTAGGGATAATAACATCTACTCTCTTGTTTGGTTGTGGAATTAAATGAGATAATATGTAACAGGGTCCAACTCACAGGAAAGACTCAAGAAAAGTCAGTACCTACCACTGACCCATGAGTTTATGTAACAGTTCTAAGCCCAGCATTGCCACTGACTTGCCGTGTAACCTTGGGGACAGCCCACTCCTTTCTCCAGCCCATTTCTCCACCTACAAAATGTGGTGAGTGATATTATCACCTCCAGTATCATCCCTATCATAGCTACCACCTCATGAACATGGCCTATGTGACAGCTGTCTAAAATGTGTCATCTCACTTAAGCCAACCTGAGAAGTTGGCATAATTATCTCCATTTTACAGATGAGAAAACTGAGGCACAGGGCAGGAAAGTATCTCGTTCAAGATCGCAAGGCTATGAAATGTTGAAGCTAAGCCGAGAGAGACAACTCTTCTCTGAGCTGGGGGGATTGTGCACCGAGCTGAGGCCTAAAAGGATCTCGGGTCAGTGTCCTCGAACCTGAGGGCTGGGCCTGGATGGGAAAAAACTAGAATGGCAGAGTGCAGGAGGAGGGTTTTGTCTTCACAACGTGCCCAGATACCGCCCTTCCCAACCCTCTGGGCAGCCAGCACGTTGATTATCCTGCCTGAGCCGTGGGAAATGACAGTCTTTATGACAGCACAGTGTCTATTTAGAAATGAAAGGGCCGAAATGATATCCATTAGCCAACACACCCTGGCCCTAGAAGAGTGTCAGGGCACGGCAGGCATGGTGCAGCTCGCCTGCTCATCTACCAATTTTCCCTTTCCGGAGAGTGGGGCCTGGGGAAAGAGCCTGGCTTGAATCCCAGCTCCCTCCTCATTGGCGGTGTGACTTGGGATGGGGCTGCCCCAGGCCGGGAGCTTTAGGGCCTGCTGCCAGCCTATCCCCGTAGGTCTACCATCACTGATAAAGGAGTTCTTGGCAAACAGATATGTTGGCCCTGGGAAAACACCCTTTGAGTTTCAGGCCTGTTCTTTCCCTGACTCTGTGTGACCTTAGGCATGTTGCTTAACCTCTCTGAGCCTATTTCCTCATCTGTGGAATGAGGGTAGAAACACCGTCCTTGCAAGGTCATTGGGAGGATTAAGTGAGAGAACATAGGGAGAAGCCTCACATGGGGCCTCCACCTGGACAAATTCAAAAAGTGGTTGGTTGGTGGGCCCTGGCCCAGTAAGGGCTTCCGGAGGAGCTCTCACATCTCCAAGTTGGGAGGGGCTCTACAAGAAAGCAAGTCCATCTCCAATGAGTCTCCCTTTTACTTGGTCTGGCCAAGCTCCCCCAGGATCCCCTGTTCTTCAAATAGGCCAAAGACCTACCTGGTCTTCATATTTCTTGTTCCTCTGTGTGCCATGCCCTTTCACCACAGCCTCACCTGGCCTGGTTCCTTTTTATTGTTCTGTCTCTGCTCAAATGGCCCCTGACCCCTTATCTAAAATAGCAGTTCCCCCTGCCGGCCCCATTGCTTTGAACCCCTTTGCCTGCCTTTATTTCCTTCATAGACCATATCACCATCTGAAATGACATTACATTTCCCTGTCTGTTGCTTGGTTCTCCTCACTACAATGCCAGCTCTATGGAGGTCATCTTCATATCGGTCACCTCAGAGCCGGGTGCATGGTAGGCATTCGGCGAGTTCCTGTGGTTGAATGAGCACGTGAACAAGTGAATGAATGGATGAACACCACCCACTTCGGCGCTTCCCATGCGCCTTCTCTGTGTCCATGCTCTACGCTGAGAGGCAGACTAGTTCGGACTTGGTCCCTGCCCTCCAGGGGCTCACCGTCTACGGGAAAGGAGAGAGACACATATGAAACCAACTCTAAGGTAGACAGTGTTCAAAGAAATAGCATCAGTCGGGGTCGGCAGGCACCAGCAGACAGCCCATGAAACGGAGTTTGAAGAGAGTTCAAAAAAGGGACAATTTACCAAGGTGTGATGTAGGAAGTAGAGAAACCACAGGGGACGGGAGGGGAGCCTGGGGCTAGTAGCAGTGGGGCATCCTTACCACCCTCAGGCCCAAAGAGTGAAGAAGGAAAACGCTGCCTTGAGAGATGTGAGCTTCCCTGGAGGGACACAGCCAGCCAGGGGATCCCACGGGGCAGGGAGCCCGACTTCACTCTCCTCCTGCCTGTCAGTCTCCTGCTGGTGCTCTTCAGTGGTTGAACCTGACCCAACCCCAAGCAATGGATGCAGTCAATACAGGCCACCTTCTCAGGGGCACAGAACAAGATGGAAAAGAGTGTAAGTGGATTTGGAGGGGCAAATGGAAACTAGCCCAGAAATAAACAAAGTACTTCCCTCTGTAAGATGTTTTGGAATAAGAAAGAGTTAAAATTAATGACTCAACTTGCCTAAGTATTAGAGAAGCACAAAGGGAAGACTTATTCTACCAGGGCACTCATCAGGCAGCGGAGGGGGAATGGCATCTGGAATAGGGAACAGCGTGTGCTAATGCCAAGAGTCTGAAAGAGCATGTGACATCCAGAAGGCAGGAAAAGGTCTGGTATGGGGGTTGGGAGCTGTGTTGGGGTGAAGTTGGACAGGCAGGCTGGGAGGTTATTATTTAAGGCACTTGGACCGCATCAACTGCTTCTCTCAGAGTAATAGTAGAAGCTGTCCTCTCTGTCCTTGGTTTCAGAATGAGGCAACCACTGGACCAAAAGGGACAAGGGAATCTCTTTTCTGTCACTGATTTCTTCTCCTGGGACAAAGCCTACCATGCGGAAAGGCTGTTGACCTGTTGGCACCACACTCTTTGGGAGTAAGTCAGTTTGGCCCAGTGAGTAGAGCCCTTGTTCAGGTGTATTTCTGCCACCTCCTGGCTGAGCACCCTTAACCTGTCAATCCACCAATTCTCTGGGCCTCCTTCAAGAAGCCTTACCCAGCACCCACTGTAAGCCAGGACCCAGGTGGAGACTCAAGGATCCAGAGAGGAAAGGGGCACAGATGGTGTCAGGACTTGTGAGTGGGGTTTCTGTCTCGAGTCCACGGAAGCTTGGACAGATTAAATAACCTCTCCCAAGCCTCAGTTTCCTCTTCTGTAAATTGGGAATAAAATAGGAGCATTTATTGACATGTATGCTATACCAGCCATTTTTCAAGATTTTTTTTTTTGCATTTATTTTCTCATTTAAGCCTCTAAATAGTAACCATTTTTATCTCCTCTAAGAAAAGGGAGAGGCATGATTCAAACCCAGGCACTTCATGGCAATGGGGCCATAAAACCCAGACCTTAGCCATTTCCATAGAGCATGCTGGGGGTGAAGGTGTTGATGAGAATAACAGATAATAACAACCATAACTCAAATTTGTAGCTGTCATGAAATAAATAGTCAGGTGTTACTATTGAACACTTCCTACCAGATGTGTTAAGAATCTAAGCACTTCGTGTAAATTATTTCATTTACTCTGCACCATCATGCCATGAGGTGGGTATTGTTATGAGTCCCATTTCACAGATAAGGAAACTGAGGCACTGAGCAGTTGATTCACTTTCTTGAGGTCACAACTCAGAGCAAATGTTACTTGAAGTCTTACTTAAGTGTGTGGAAACAGTTCTAGGCACTTCATATGTATCAACTAGTTTAGCTTTCACAACAGAGATACAGAGAGGCTGAGTAACTCACACATGCACAGCACTGGTAAGTGGTCTAATTTTAGAGCCCCCTCTCCCTGCCTCCACCCTTAACCAACCACCAGCTCAAAGGCTTTTTCTTGGCAGAATCCCTGGTGTAGAGTAAGCACTTGGGAAGTACTGACCAATAAGACACAGTTCCAACTCTTGAGGCTGTGAAATGCGAGCTATCCAAAGTGCGGGGCTCCTGAGGTCCCAGAGAGGCCCTGACCAACACCTGCCCCATTGCAGGTGCCTTGTCAGGAGCTTAAAGCTGCTTCAGTTGAGCCTTCTGGGAACTTTTGGCCACCCTAGCTTGACTGTTCAGCCCAAGCAGGCGCCAGAACACACAGTGCCTTGGCCAGGCCTGGCTGCCCTGGACACTGAGCTCCTGGCCTCCCAGGGCCGTTCGATCTTGCCCTTCAAAGTCAACCGGAGCTGGCCTCCCTCCCCACTCAATCAGTACAGCTCATTGGCATCTGCTGGCTTCTTCCAGCCTGTCCAGGCTCTGGGAGTAGCAGGCACCTCTGGGAAGGCCGCTCTGGCTTTCGCAGTGCCCTGACTTCACCTGGGCCTGGGCCCCACAGCTGCCCAGAGCCTCCCCGGAGACACAGCTCCGGGGTCTGCATTGCGAAGAGCCTTGGACCCTATAGGAGAGTGAAAGTATCCTCTCCAAATTCATTCTGGGTCCATCCAGAACCTCAGCAGGTGACTTATTTGGAAATAGGGATTTTGCAGAGGTAATTAGTTCAGGATCTTGAGGGGTGTCTTTATAAGAGAAAGGAGATTTGGACACACACACCTGCAGAAACTGAAGTTAGGCTGCCGTAAGCCAAGGAACGTGAGGAGCCACAGAAGTTGGAAGAGACAAGAAAGCATTCTCCCCTTGAGCCTTTAGAGGGCGTGTGGCCCTGCTGGCACTTTCATTGTGGACTCCTGGCCCCCAGAACTGTGATAGAATAAATTTCTGTTTAAAGTCATCAAATCTGTGGCCATTTGTTGCAGCAGCCCTGGGTAACTAGTACAGACCCCACCTCCCCCAAATCGCTGGCAGAAATGGAGAGCTGATAACAGTCGTTCCTGCTCACTGAGCCCACCCCTCACCCCCCATCCTCCCAGTATGTGGCCGTTTCATCCTCTCCAGTACTCACAACCACTCTATACCTAAGTGTCACTAACCCCACTTCACAGGTGAAAAAGCCCGGGCTCAACAACGTGAGAGGATACCTGAAGCCCACCCACTGGCAAGGGGTGGAGTGAAGACTTGAGCCCAGCTCCTTGTAGGGGCTCTTTTTACCAAGCCACATGGACTCCCCCAGGTAGCCCCTTGCTCTTTGTGCTGAGAAGACTCAAAGAGGGTGTTCATTCATGTTTCTGGGTGCCTGGCCCTGAATCCAGTGGGTGTTAGGGAGACAGAGGCATGTCAGTGTTCTAGGGAGAACTACCCATAAACCAACAGTGACCCGCAGTGCATCAGGACTGTTATGAGAGAAATTCCAGGGCCCAGGGAGCCCAGGAGAGGCGCCCCAACACTGCCTGGAGGCAGGGAAGGTTTCTTGGAAAAGGCAATGCCTGGGCTGCGTCCCCAACAGGGAGAAAGGGCATTTCAGGCACAGCACAACTGGAACTTTCACATTTGGGAGTCTTAAGGGAATTCCAGGTTCAGCAGGTGGCTGCAGGGCAGGGTGGAGAAAAGAGGGTGGAAGTGACAAGGCCAAAAAAGGCAGGTGGTGAAGACCTGGCTGTCAAGAAGCTTCTCATGTGGCCAAGCCAAGAACTGGGTGATCTTCGGTGCCATGCCAGCTCTTGGTCCCCATTTGGTGCCTTAGATCCCCCCTGGGCTGTAAGGAGCTCTCTAAATCATAAATTCTGTGTGCTGGCTTCATAGCTGAAGCCCCAGAGAGAAGGTGACTGTCCTAAGGTCACCCAGAGGAGCCTGAATCACACCCAAGTCACTTGACTCCGAGAGTCTGTCCCTGCAGCGTAATCTCGCCGCCCCTTCTCCTCCTGGGGGGTGAGCTTTTGTCCCGCAGGCGCTACGGGGGGTGGTCGAGGTCTTCACCTCCGGGGATTCCCCTGGCAACGCTGTGGCCCAGGCCCCACCCATGTCACCTGGGCAAGGGAGTTTCCCTGTCTTTGAAATCAAACACAAACAAACCCCAAACAGAAACTGCCCCAGGTCTGAGCCTGTGCGGTGTACACACCTTTTGGTGCACATCCAGGGAAGGAAAGAAAGCCGTTTGAGTAAAAACCTCCCCTGTACAAATGCTCAGCCATTTCCAGTTTGCAAAGTGCTTTTCTCAGACCTTCTCTCCTTTGATCCTCACACCTGTCCTGAAAAGGAGGTGTTGCCCATTTTACAGAGGGGGAAACTGAGACCTGAAAAGTGAAGTCTCAAAATCACGGAGTGGGTTGATGACGGATCTACGTTTAGAAGCAGGTAGCCCCTGGGCATATGCTGGCCGCACACCAGTTAAATAGCTCCTCTCTGACGAGGGCCGTCGCCAAAGCCGAGGGCCGTTTGCTCTGAATGGGACAGAGGAGGCACCAAAGAGGCTGAGACTTTCAAAGATGCCTAGCAGTCACCAGGCAGCGCAGGGGAAAGGACATTCTGGGCAGAGAATGGCATGAGCTAAGGCCTGGAGGTAGGAAAGCAGGTGGGCATCCTGGGAGCAGGGAACCCTCCAGGGGGCTGGGAACAGGAAGCACAGCGACGAACAAGGGAGGTGCCTCCCTTTTTCCAGTAGCCCCATTCACTCTTCCTCTCTCTCCCCAGCTGCCACTCTCAACATCTACTCGGCTATCACCGTCTGTGTTCAGATCTGTCACCCAAACCATTCTGACGGCTCCTGGAGATCAAGGACCATGTCCAGTTAGTTTCTGGGTCCTCAGCCTCCAGCACAGGACCAGCCTGGCACAGAGACGGAGCCAGTGAATGAATGAATGAAGGAGTATGCAATGCCTGGGACTGTGCCAGAGCATAACATAAGAAGCAGTTAACAGGTTTTGGAACACCAGCTACGTGCCAGCCACTCTGCTTACTGCTTTGCATGCATCATGTCTTAAATCCCTGGGAGGCGAGTGTTATAATTTATCATCATCATCTCCAGTTTCTAAATGAAACCGAGACACAGAGAGGTGAAGTCACAAAGCCCATGAGTGTCTCTGGGATTCAAACCCAAGCCGCCAGGCTCATCTGGGAGATTATTCACACACGCTCAGCCTCATAGAGAGCTGCGCTCTCACGTGTGCATGCACACAGGCACTGGTGCACATAGGGGCACACAGCATGGATGCCCATGCCACAGCCCCTGCTCCCGGACATTGTCCCCCCATTTGCTCACCCCCTGGCATACAAAGACGGTTGCAGGCCACGCCAAGGGCAGGGGTAGGGTGGGAAAGAATCAGGTGGGATCCAAGATGGGTCCCCCCCCCCATTCTTCTCTGGAGATGCATCTCCCCTGGCACAGGCACCCCCAGGTTTTCCAGGATTATGAAAACACTTTCTTTTACACTTTCCTGCCACAAAGTAGTAATTCCCTATGTCGCAAGGGAAGCAAAGTTTTCCCGCCTGCCTCTGGTGAAGGCTGAAGCTCAGAGAGATTCACCCGGGTGCCCGAGGTCCCGCAGAGTGGATGGCGGAAAGGGAGTGCCAGCCCAGAGGGCGTCTCACTGCCCAAGTCTCTCACCAGAGACATCCCCTGCTTAAGATCTAATAGAGAACAATTCAACCTCAGGGACCAGAGACGGCAGGACTTGCCCCAGGCCACACAGTCACCGCAGGGGAAGTAGTACTAGGGCTGAGGCAGGGGGCGGGGGCATGCTGGGGTACATTTCCAGCCAGAGCTGAGCTTGGGGCTGCTTGGGAGCCAGTCTAGAGTGGGGGGTGGGGGCAGAAACTTGCCTGGGCAGTGGCCCTTTCTACCAACTTTTTTAGAGCAGAAAGGGACACTGGAAGGGAGGGGCCTGCTGGATGCCCTTGAGTTCGTGGTCTGTCCCTGCGCTGGCGTCCTCACGCACCACTGAACGCGTGCCCTCTGTGCGGCTAGGGGCCCAGGTGTGAGCGGCCGCGTGTCGCTGCCTGTGCAGGCGCGTGTGGGTGTGTTAGTGCACGCTGGTGTATATGTCTAATGTGACCCCGCCACACCCTCGCGCATACCCTGGCCGCTCTGATCCCTGAAATCTTCCGCGATCTCGTTTGCTTTCCAGTGCAGGGCTGCGAGGGAGGGGGAGCAGCGGAGGCTGAGAGCCGGAGCTAGGGCCTTGACCACGTGAACCCACACCAGGAGCGCCCGACGCCAGGAGGCAGCTATGTGCAAGTGTGTTCACGTGCATGGGTGTTCCTGTGTGTGTACACGCGCGTGCCCTCTCTTGAGGGGACCGGAACTGATGAACCCTGAGGTCCTTCGGGGGTGCTGCAGGGCAGTTTCCTGCTGGACTGTTAGGGTCAGGGGGATTTTGGGGGGTTTGTGTGGATGGGAGAGTGCATCTGAGTATACGCCTGGTGAAAGAGAGAGCCTGCGGGCGCTGCGGGGGGTGCGTGGGGGTCCCCCCGAGGCCTCCGGAGGCTCGGGAAGGGGCTCGGGAGCCAGGCTGAGACGGTCGGTCGGCTGCTCTTCAGGCCCCTTCCGCCCTCCCGCGGAGGCCGCGGCTGGCGTTGGGCACAGCGCCACCTTGTGGAGCTGCGGGGAGGGATCCGTGGCGTGTCCGGGAAACTGATGGCCACCTACCTACCTGCGGGAGAAGGGGCACGGTGAGAGGGGAAGGCTGGGCCCGGGAACCCCGAAGACCAAAGCAGCCCCAGATCCTGACTGAGCTACTACGACTGGGTCGTGCCAGTTTCCCGGCACAGAAACATGCAGGATGCTTCCCCCGGTTTTCCTCCTACATCCCAAACCGGCCCCTAGTTCCACCTGCATCTTCCTCCTTCTGCTACATCCTATTACAGTTGACCAGGGAAGGCAGACATTGACCAAATACTTAAACTTGAGATGAGAGGCCGTGTAGGGTGACCAATTTGTCCTCAAGCCCTGGACGAGCCGAGACCAGCTGGTCGCCTTAGATGAACCTGTTATGCAAAGGGGAGACTCAGGTGTAGGGGGAATAATTTCTCAGAAATTTTCTTAGCTCCGGGGGTCAGAGAAGACCCCTGATTCCCTGCTCCAGCATGGGTCTTGCTGGCCACTGACTCCCTGGACAATCTCTTCTAGCTGTGGGTCTGTTACCAAGTCCACAATATTTTGTGACTCCCAATCTGGGTCTCCATCCTTATCCACTGCCCCGGATGACAGCACCTGGCTGTCCCACAGGCACAGCCACCTGCTTGCCTCAAATGGAAAGAATTATAATGTTCCCCCGCGCCTCTTAACTTCTCCATTGTTCCCATCTCACTGTGCAGCCAGGTCACCCTCCAGTCTTTGATCCCTCCCTCTTCCTCACTTCCCACATCTAGTCCTGTCAGTTCCATATTTTACCATCATCTCTCCAGGCTGCTCCCTTCTCTCTCACCCACCCCCAGCGCTTGTCTTCCGGTGACCTCCTAAGCCTCCAACCGTTGCCTTGGGTTTGTGCACAGCACAGCCGGACGTGGAGTCTGGTCCAGGTTTAAGGATGAGCGAGAATGTGAGCTTGTACTTGGTGCCATGTCAGCCTGGAGCACACTCTCATCAACCCTGCACTGCAGAGTCCTTGAGGGTCCCCTTTGAGTACCTTGGGGGATTTGTCTTTGCAGGCTGGCCATGGCATTCTCAGGTTCCTCTACTCCATCCTGAGGGATCTTCCCCCTCAGGGTCCCCCGTGGCTCCCCATCGGCCTCAGGGTGCAGTCTGAGCTCCTCACCCTTGCTCACCAGGCTCCACGTGACCTGACCCCCAGCCCCCCTTCGACGGACACTTCTAACCATTGCCCCACCCATCTCTGCTGTTCTGCCGATTTTCTAACGATGTTTTGTGGGGGATGATGATATGCTTGTGATGCTGTGTGTGTGTGTCGCTGTGTGTGATGATGTGTGTGTTAGTGGTGTGTGAGTGTGTTGATGGGGACGGAGTAGGGCTTTCACACCCCTCACCTCCACTTCACCCAGACCAGTTCCACTTGAATCTGCTTCCTTTATTGGGGTCTCACATCTGAGGCATTTGTCAAAAGGTATCTGTGGCTGTGAATGGTTGAGAATCACAGCTCTAAGTAGACTCAGCTGACCTCTGCTTCTCCTCTGTGCTGGGAGGTTTTCCCCCCTCTGAGCTTTATTCAGGGCTTCCGAGGGCCTCATATCCCTCTGTAGAAATGTTGCCTCTCAAATGCCGTCTCCTCCAAGGTGCCGTGGAGCTCAACGACAGGAACGGGGCTCTATCCTTCTCTACAGACCACGGCCCCTAATTCCACCTCTCGCACGGCCTTCTTTGTGTTCTTGTCTCACCTGCCTAGACCTCAGTTTTCTCCACACTGAGAATCTCCCTCGTAGTTCTGCTGACACATGCCCAGAGAAAATCTCGTCAGGGTTGGGGAGACAGACACTTTGACAACGAAGACACTGACACGAGGGCTGCAATGGAAGGGAGCTCAGAGGCCCCTTACCCAGAGCAGGGGAGGCAAATAGTCCCAGAGAATAGTTTTAAAGGATGGGGCATGAGCTGGAGAAATGGGAGAACAGTGTCCTAGGCAAGGGGAACAGCATGTGCAAAGGCCAAGAAGCATTAGGGAGAAGCCTGTGCAACAAATGGTTGAAATGGTGGGATTTGAAGCGTGTGTGTGGAAAGAAGCGGGAGATAAGGCCTGAGAGGCGCCAGACTATGGAGCCAAGACTGAATCCAAAATCTGACATGGCATACTTACTTTTATACATACATATTTTATCAGGGAAGTTGTAGATTCAGAGAAAAATCAGGCATAAATACAGAGTGCCCGTATATTCCCCTTCCACACAGTTTTACCAATTATTAACAGTTTGAATTAGTGTGTACCTCTGTTACAAGAATACTATTATAATTGTTCTAATGAGTATAATCCAGAGTTACATTAGGGTTGACAGGGTTGTTAGTACACAGCCCTATGTTTGCTTTTTTTCCTTTTAAACTTTTATTCAAGTCACGTATATACACATAAAATGTCCCCTTTAAAAGACATTCAAATATATAATTCAACAATGTCAATTATATTCACAATTTTGTGCTACTATCACCACCATCCATTACCAAACTTTTCCATCACTCTAAAAGAAACTCTGTACCTTGTAACCATTAATTCCCCGTTTCCTATCCCCACCCTGACCCCTGGCAACCTATTTTCTAGTTTCTGACTCTATGAATTTGCTTATTCAAAATACTTCATATCAACAAGTTCATAGAGTATTTTTCTTTTTATGTTGACTAATTTTACTCAACATACATGATTTGTGCAAGGTTTATGGATGTCACATATATCAAAACCTCATTTCTTTTTAGGGCTGAGTAATTTTCCATTGTATGCATACACTACACTTTTTCTTTAATCCATTAATCTGTTGATGGACCCTTGGATGCGTCTCTCTTTTTTGGGGTGGTGGTGGTGGTGGGTTATGGGCCCAGAATTGAACCCGGGTCTCCCACATGGAGGTGAGCATTCCATCCCTGAATGCTGAATGCACCACCCATGCACCCAGGATGCGTCTATCTCTTGGCAATTGTGGATAACTGCCATTATGAACAGATACCTGTTTGAGTCCCTGTTTTCAATTCTTTGCAGTATATACATAGACATGAGATTGCAGGGTCATGTGGTAATTCTATATTTAACTTTCTGAGGAACCACCAAACTGTTTTCCACAGTGGCTGCACCATTTTATGTTCCCAACCAACAATGAACGAGTGTTCTTATTTCTCCACATTCTCCCCAACATTTGTTATTTTCTGTCTTTTAAATAGCAGCCATTTAAGTGGGTGTGAAATGTGTCTCATGTTTGTTTGTTTGTTTGAAGGGAAGTTGTGGGTTTACAAAACAGTCAGGCATAAAATACAGGACTCCCACACCCCACCCCACCACCAACACCTTGCATCAGTGTGGAACATTTGTTACAATTGATGTTAGCACGTTTCTATAATTGTGCTATAAAGTCAAGTCCATGGCTTAAGTAAGGGCTCACTGTATAGTGTAGAAGCATGGATTTAAAAAATATTCTAAAATTCTTTTACTATATATACAATCTATCATTTCTCTTTTTAATCATATTCAGATGTATATTTCAGTGCTGTCAATTGCATTTGCAATGTTGTGGTACCATCAACATCATCCATTACCAAAACATTTTTATCAGTTCGAATAGGAAGCCCGTACATTTTAAGCCTTAACTTCCCATTCCCTGTCGCCCCACCCTATCCCCTGGTGACGTACATTCTAGATTCTGACTCGGTGAGTTTGTTTATTTTAATAATGTTTTAAATCAGTGAGATAATACAATATTTGTCCTTTTGTGTTTGGCTTATTTCACTCAACGTGATGTCTTCAAGGTTTATCGATGCTGTCGCATGTATAAGAACTTCATTCCTTTTTATGGGTGAATAATGTTCCATCGTATGTATTTACCACATTTTGTTTAGCCATTCATCGATTGATGGATGCTCGGGTTGCTTCCATCTTTTGGCAATTGGCAATTGTGAATAATGATGCTATGAACATTGGTATGCAAATATCTGCTCCCGTTCCTGCTTTCAATTCCTTTGGGTAGGTACCTAGTAGAGGGATTGCTGGGTCATATGGTGGTTCTATACTTGGCTTTTTGATGAATGTCCAAACTGTCTTCCACAGTGTTTGCACCGTTTTACATTGCCGTCAGTGATGAATGAGCATTCCTTTATCTCTGCATCCTTTCCAACACTTGTTATTTTCCATTTTTGTGAATAGCTGCCGTTCTAATGGGTGTGAAATAGCATCATGTGTTTTTCTTTTTATTTCTTAATGTATTTTTAAGTATTTTTATTTAAGAAAACAAACAATATACTTAGAACCACTAAAAGTGGATATCTTAGCTTTTCCTTAGGCGTATTTAAATAAAGTGTATCCAAATAGTTGTTGTAAAACCTGTTTGCACAGTAAGTTTCATAAACCAATTTAAATTAAGGCAACAAGGAAAAAATCTACAAGTTCAGATAGTAGAGTTTCTAAAATTCTAAATGTTAAACACTAACTTAAATACCATTTGATCAGCTGTCAAAACTGTGAATGTTCTCAAAGTATCAAATCGGAAGTTATTACAAATATCGACGTTGCTATAGTAATGAACTAGGTTACAAAACATTTTCCTGATTTTCAGGAAAATATAAAGATACAAATGTTTTTACAATTAATATATGAAAATCTTGACCCCCTAAAATGGAATTCTTAGTTAGTGTATCCATAGGCATATTTAAATAAAATATCTAAATAACAATTAAATACAAAACTTTAGAAGAGTGAAGGAAACGAATCAAATGCCCTGAACACAACGGAAAGTCATAAAATACATTAAGATGCAAGCACAAATGGCCCAACCAAACGACCAGATCAAAATTCTAGGGGGACACAGAATATGAAACAACTATCAAGGAAATGATGGACAACAAGAGGCACATAAATATAAGAATCATTGGTGTCCCAGAAGGAAAAGAGAAAGAAATAAAGGATATCAGGAAGACACTAGAAGAGCATAAAGAAGAATTCAGAAGGTTAAACAGAAAAATGGCAAAACTCTGATGTCTGCATCTATAGATTTTTTTCCTTACTTTAATTTTAAATTGGTTTATGAAAAATATTGTATAAACAGGCTTCACAATGATTATTGTTTTTTGCTGAAGGTTTCCTTTTGCACTTGGTTTGTCGATAATTCTCTGCCAAATCAAGGTCCAGATCTCACGCAGGGGATACGATTCAACTTGCAGGTCTGTTAGAAGCTAGGCTGGAATGCACAGGTACTTCAATGGCAGAATGGCTGCCTACCATGCTGGAGACCCAGGTTTGACTCCCAGCAACCCAGGACTACAGTCCTGGTTATTTTCTCCCCACCCCTTAACTTGTTTCACAGAGCAGAGTGAACTCACTCCACTCTACTCTTCCATCTTCCCAGAAGTCATTAATGTTATTTTTATTATGAAAATGTTCAAACATGCAGAAGACGAGAGAGACTATTGTGATGAACTCTTTTACATCCATTATCTATATTTAACATCTTAGCATTTTTACCAAATTTTGTAAAGATAATTTTTGTTTCTTTTTTTCTTTTGTCCAGCTTTAGGTTTTTAAAAATAAACCACTAAAACAATACCCATAGTTTCCACAGTTTTGGGAGAAACTTATCTGAGAAGGCTTGATATAATATTCCATAACCTTTCTAAAAATCTGAAATACCGCATGTTCATTTATCCATTTCTTCTTTGAAAAGAAGTGATTTTTCTCCTGTGTTCTCTCAGAGCTCTCAAAATTTCTAGGTTGGTATTGCTAAGGCATATAAATTCTGGAAAATAAGCATTCATTCATTAATTCATTCATTTATTCAACATTTACTGAGCATCTACTTTGTGTCAGGTCCTGTGTCAGCAGTGTAGGGAATAAAGAAATGGAGAGACACAGTCCGTTATCAGCAAGGGTTGGTAGACCAATATGCAAATGGCTAGTTGTGACTGAGGATAATTACTGCCACAAATTTTTTATGTACAAAGCCAATATTGAGGCATTACGTGGTTTTGATTTGCATTTCCCTGATGGTTAATGATGTTGAACATTTTTTCACATTTTCTGGCCCTTTGTATATCTTCTTAGGAGAGATGTCCATGTCTCTTGCTCATTTTTAAACTGAGTTGTTTGTCTTTTTCTGTCAAGTTGAAGGATTTCTTTTTATATTCTGGATATTGAATATGTATTGGATGTGTGGTTTCACAAATATTTTCTCCTGTTGTGTCGGTTGTAATTTTTCTTTCTTGATAAAGTCATTTTCTTTACCTTTTTAAATTGTATAATATAACTTATATACAAAGCAAAGAAAGAAAGAAAGCTATAATTTTCAAAGCACACTTCAACAAGTAGTTACAGAACAGCTCCCAGAGTTTGTCATAGATCACCATTCCATCGTCTCAGATTTTTCCTTCTAGCTACTCCAAAACATTGGAGGCTACAAATAATATTAATATAGTGATTTGGCAGCCAATCTTTTTTGTTAAATCCCATTTTATTTGTTATACCTCCTCCTTCTCCTTTAATCCCTCTCCCAGTCTATAGGGATCTTTGGGGAATGCCTGTTCTGACCTTTTCGTGTTGAGAAGGGGTCAACAGTAGGTTTTTTATTTGTTTACTTGCTTGTTTCAACAGTAAGTTTTTTTTAAAAAATATTTTTGTTGAGAAATCTTCAAACACTTACAGCCCAGCCATATTATATAGTCAATGGCTCATAATATCATCACAGTATTTCAATCTACCCCAATTTTTTCCCTTTATCCCCCCCTATTATTTATTTATTATTTATCCTTATTTTTTTTACTCATCTGTCCATACCCTTGTTAAAATGACCACTAGATACAAAGTTGGGGTTTTTTTAATTAAAAAAAATTTTTAAATACCAAAAAAACACCAAACAAATGCAAACATTCTTAAACTTGATCATTCCGTTCTACATATATAATCAGTAATTCACAGTATCATCACATAGTTGCATATTTATCATCATAATCATTTCTTCCAACATTTGTGTGCTGGCCTGAATCTGTGGTGGACCCCAGAAAAGCCATGCCCTTTGATCCTCATTCAGTATTGCTTGGTGGGAGCATTTTGATTGTTTCCATGAAGATGTGACCAACCCAATTGTGGGTGGTAACTTTTGATTAGATGATTTCCATGGAGGTGTGTCTCCACCCACTGAAGGTGGATTTGCTCGCTGGAATCCTTTAAAAGAGGAAACATTTTGGAGAGAGTCCCTTTTTGGTAGAGCCACGTGAAAGCCAGCAGACGCTACCATGTTTGCCATGTGCCCTTCCAGCTGAGAGAGAAACACTGAAGGTTGTCGGCCTTCTTGAACCAAAGTATCTTTCCCTGGATGCCTTTGATTGGACAGTTCTATGGATTTGTTTTAATTGGGACATTTTCTTGGCCTTGGAACTGTTAACTAGCAACTTATTAAATTCCCCTTGTTAAAAGCCATTCCGTTTCTGGTATATTGCATTCCAGCAGCTCACAAACTAGAACAATTTGCATCTATTCAGAAAAAGAACTAAAAAGACAACAGAAAAAATTCGTACATACCATACCCCTTATCCCTCCCTTTCACTGATCACTAGCAATTCAACCTAAATTTATTTTAACATTTGTTCCCCTTATTATTTATTTTTATTCCATATGTTTTACTCATCTGGTGATTAGGTAGATAAAAAGAGCTAGATACAAGGTTTTCACAATCACATGATCACATTGTAAAAGCTATGTAGTTATATATTCATCTTCAAGAATTAAAGTTGCTGGTAGGGTATGGGCAGATGAGTAAAAAACATGGATTAAAAAATAAACAAATAACGGGGGAACAAAGGTTAAAATAAATTGGGTAGATGGAAATACTAGCTGTCAATAAGGGGGGGGTAAAGAATATGGTATGTATGAGTTTTTTCTTTTTTTCTTTCTTTTTCTGGAGTGATGCAAATGTTCAAAAAATTATCATGGTGATAAATAACACAATTATGTGGTGATATTGTGAGCCATTGATTGTATACCATGTATGGAATGTTTGTATGTTTTTTTTAAAACTTTTTTATTAATTAAAAAAATTAACAAACAAAACATTTAGATATCATTCCATTCTACATATACAATCAGTAATTCTTAATATCATCACATGGTTGCATATTCATCATTTCTTAGTACATTTGCATCGATTTAGAAAAAGAAATAAAAGGACAACAGAAAAAGAAATAAAATGATAATAGAGAAAAAAAAAGACTATACGTACCATACCCCTTACCCCTCGCTTTCATTTACCACTATTTCAAACTGAATTTATTTTAACATTTGTATGTTGTTTTATTAATGAAAATATTTTAAAAAATCAGAGCTGATATTACAATAAAAAAGAAAGACTCAAGGCTACTGGAACACAGTTTAATAGTTTCAGGTATTTCCTTCTAGCCACTCCAATACACTATAATCTAAAAAAGGATATCTATATAATGCATAAAAATAACTTCCAGGATTACCTCTCAACTCCTAAATCTCTCAGCCACTGAAACTTTATTTAGTCTCATTTCTCTCTTCCCCCTTTTGGTCGAGAAGGCTTTCTCAATCCCATGATGCGGGGTCTTGGCCCATCCATGGGAGTCAGGTCCCGTGTTGCCAGGGAGATTTACACTCCTGGGAGTCATGTCCCCGGGTAGTGACTCTTAGTCATAATTATAAGTAGGCTTAGCTTCTCCTTTGCAGGGATAAGCTTCATAGGGGTGAGCCCCAAGACTGAGGGCTCAGCCTATTGAATTGATTCTCCCCAATGCTTGTGAGAATATCAAGAATTCTCCAGATGGGGAAGTTGAATATTTCTTCTTTTCTCCTTGGTCCCCCATGGGGACTTTGCAAATACTTTTTAATTCTCTGTCTAAATTACTCTGGGTTATATTGGGGTATCACACTAACCTGTACAAACCAGCAAGATATCATGCCCTATTCAAGATTCCACGTAATTATGGTGTTATGTAAAATGACCATACAAGTTAAATTAGATAATGTGCTACCCAAAATATAAACTTTGCCCCAAAATAAACTTCTCTACCTTTGGTCTCACACAGAAGTTGAAATTTGAAAATATGGCCCATATCATCCTTTACTCAGTACTCTAATTTACCTTAGTCCTACCCAGATCAGCTTCATTCATACCTCTTGTCAAAGTCTCATCATTTTTTCACATTTTTAAATATTTGCTGAATAAGGTAATGCTGACCTTCATAGCTTCAGTGCTCTAACTCTTTGTCTCCTATGTCATATAAATACCCAAAGTTTCAGGAAATGACCAGGTTATACTCAGTATCTCAGAATTTAGAAATAACAATTACAACTCCTGAATATATGTGACAGCTGTAAGAGCTTACATTCTAGGAACCCTTACAGTAGGCTCCAACCTGATAACCCATGCTCACAACTTCAATTCCCTGAGTTTGCATATTATAATTAGTCTATATAAGTAAAGCATGATAATATTTGTATTTTTGTTTCAGGCATTTCATTCAACATACTCTTCTTAATGGTTCAGTCACCTGGTTGTATGCCTCACAAGTTCATTCTTTCTTGCAGCCACTCAGTAGTCCATTGTATGTATACACCACAGTTCCCCCTTCCATTCCTCAGTTGTTGTACCCTTAGGCCACCTCCATCCATTAGGAGTCACAAAGACTGCTGCCATAAACACTAGTGTGCAAATTTCCATTCATATCCCTACTCCCAGTTCCTCCAGTTGTATACCTAGTAACAGGGTTGCAAGATCACATGGCAATCTCACCCTTAGTCGCCTGTGGAATGATAAAGTCCTTTGAGGAGCAAAATATTTTATTTTTATGAGGTACCATTTGTCTATTTTTCCTTTTGTTGCTTTGGGTGTAAACTCTAAGAAACCAATGCCTAAAACAAGGTCCTCAAGATGCTTCCCTGACTTTTCTTCTAGGAGTTTGATAGCTTTAGCTGTCATATTAAGTTCTTTGATCCATACTGAGTTGGTTTTTATATATGGTGTGAGGTAGGAGCTCCTACTTCTTTTGTTTTATAAAAGGAGATCCAGTTTTCCCAGCAGCATCTGTTGAAAAAAACTGTTCTTTCCCAATTGAGTGGTCTTTGCCACCTTGTAAAAGATCAGTTAGCTGTAAATGTGAGGATTGATTTCTGAGCTCTCAATTCATTTCCTTTGGTCTATTTATCTGTCCTTGTGTCAGTACCAGTCTGTTTTGATTATTGTGGCTTTGTAATAAGTTTTAAGATCAGAAAGTGTGATTCCTCCAGCTTCATTCTTATTTTTCAAGATGACTTTAGTTATTTGGGGCCCCTTATTTTTCCATGTAAATTTGATGATTGGTTTTTCCATCCTGCAAAGGTTGTTGGTGTTTTGATGGTGATTACATTGAATCTATAATTTGCTTTGGGTAATATTGACATTTTAACAATATTTAGTCATCCAGTCCATGAGCAGGGGATCCAAGAGATATCTTCCCATTTATTTAGGTCTTCTTTAATTTATTTTAATAATGATTTGTAATTTTTTGTGTAAAGTCCTTAACATCTTTGGTCAGATATAGTCCTAGATATTTGATTCCTTTAATTGCTATTGAGGATGGAATTTTTAAATTGATATCTTCTTTTAATTATTGCTTGTATATAGAAGCACTACTGATTTTTGAGTGTTGGTCTTGAACCCCACCTCTTTGCTAAATTCATTTTTTAGCTCTAAGAGCTTTGTTGTGGATTTTTTCAGGATTTTCGGTATATAGGATCATATCATCTGCGAATAGAAGTTTAACTTCTTCCTTTCCAATTTGAATGCTGTGATGGTCAGGTTCATGTGTCAGCTTGGCCAGATGATAGTGTCTAGTTGTCTGATTAAGCTAATACTGGCCTTCCTGTTGCTGTGTGGACATTTCATGGACTTAAACCATCAGTATATTGATTGCCTCTATGGCTGATTACATCTGCAACTGGTTTAGGAGAGTATCTTCTGCAAAGAGAGACATTTAATCTAATCAGTTGAAGGCTTTTTAAGGGGGGTGGGTGATAGTTTCAGTAGTCAGAAGGGAGAAATTTGTTTCTACTTTAGCCAGCCACCCTCTTCTGAGAAATTAATTGAAATTTCTCACCTTCATCAGAGTGCCAGCTTGCAGGCTGCCCTATGGAATTTGAACTCATACATCCCTATAGTTGCATGGCACACTTCTACCAAATCTCATACTATTTATGGATACCTCCCATTGGTTCTATTTCCCTAGATAACCCTGACTAATACAGATGCCTCTTATTTCTTTTTCTTGCTTAATTGCTCTGACTAGAACTTTCTAGTATAATGGTGAATAGTACTGATGACTGTGAACATCCTTGTCTTATTCCTAATCTTGGAGGGAAAGTTTTCAGTTTTTCACCATTGAGAATGATGCTAGCTGTGGGGTTTTCACACATATCCTTTATCATATTTGGGGAAGTCTCTGCCTAGTCCTAGTTTCCTGAGTGTTTTTATCAAGAAGAGGTGCTGACAGCTATTCCAGAATTGTGACTGTTATTTCTAACTTCTGAGATGCTGAGCTATTTGTGTATAATCTGGTCATTCCCTGGATCTTTGGGTATTTGTATGACACCTGAGACTCAGAGTTAGAGCTCTGAAGCTATGAAAGTCAGCATTACCCCATACCACAACTGTTTAAAAAAGCTGAAAAAGTGAGCAGTCTTCAACTAAAGATATGAATGAAGCTGATCTGGATAGGACTTAGGTAAATCAGAATACAGGGTAAAGATGATATGGTATATTTTAAATCTTCAACTTCTGTGTGAGACTGAATGGAGAGATGTTTAGTTGGTGCAAAACATATTTTTGGTAGCATACTATCTAATTTAACGTATATGGTCAGTTTAGTAGAACACCATATTTACATGGAATCTTGAATAGGGTATGAGATCTTGTTGGTTTGTACAGGTTACTATGATGCCCTGAAACATCCCAGAGTAATTTGGGCAGAGAATAAAGAAAGTATTTTCAAAGTCCCCTTGAAGGACTTGGGAGAAAGTAGGAAATATTTAACTACTCCATTTGGGTAATTCCTGATATTCTCACAAGCAGTAGGTTCAACCAATGTAATAGATTGAACCCTAAATCTCGGGGCTCACCCCTATGAAACTTATTCCTGCAAAAGAGAAGCTAAGCCCATGTCTTAGAATCACCACCCAGAGAAACTCTTTTGTTTCTCAGATGTGACCTCTCTCTTAAAATCAACTCAGTAAGTGAACTCACTGCCCTCCCCAGTACGTGGGACATGAGTCCCTGGCAACATAGGTCATAAGTCCAGAGATGAGACAGAACCCAGCATCATGGGATTGAGAAAGCCTTTTTGACCAAAAGGGGGAAGAGAGAAATGAGACAAAATAAAGTTTCAATGCCTGAGAGATTTCAAAGGGAATCGAGAGGTTATTCCAGAGGTTATTCTTATGCATAATATAGATATCTTTTTAGTTTTTAGTGTATTCAAATAGCTGGAAAGAGACACCAGAAACTTTTTTTTTATTAATTAAAGAAAAAAAGAAATTAACACAACATTTAGAAATCATACCATTCTACATATGCAATCAGTAATTCTTAACATCATCACATAGATGCATGATCATTTCTTAGTACATTTGCATCGATTTAGAAAAAGAACTAGCAAAACAACAGAAAAAGATATAGAATGTTAATATAGAGAAAAAAATAAAAAAATAATAATAGTAAAAACAAAAAAAGACACAAACAAACAAACAGACAAACAAAAAAAAAACCTATAGCTCAGATGCAGCTTCATTCAGTGTTTTAACATGATTACTTTACAATTAGGTATTATTGTGCTGTCCATTTTTGAGTTTTTGTATCTAGTCCTGTTGCACAATCTGTATCCCTTCAGCTCCAATTACCCATTATCTTACCCTGTTTCTAACTCCTGATGGACTCTGTTACCAATGACATATTCCAAGTTTATTCTCGAGTGTTGATTCACATCATTGGGACCATACAGTATTTGTCTTTTAGTTTTTGGCTAAACTCACTCAGCATAATGTTCTCTAGGTCCATCCATGTTATTACATGCTTCATAAGTTTATCCTGCCTTAAAGCTGCATAATATTCCATTGTCTGTATATACCACAGTTTGTTTAGCCACTCGTCTGTTGATGGACATTTTGGCTGTTTCCATCTCTTTGCAATTGTAAATAACGCTGCTATAAACATTGGTGTGGAAATGTCCGTTTGAGTTTTTGCCCTTAATTCCTTTGAGTAGATTCCCAGCAATGGTATTGCTGGGTCGTATGGCAATTCTATATTCAGCTTTTTGAGGAACCGCCAAACTGCCTTCCACAGTGGTTGCACCATTTGGCATTCCCACCAACAGTGGATAAGCGTGCCTCTTTCTCCGCATCCTCTCCAGCACTTGTCATTTTCTGTTTTGTTGATAATGGCCATTCTGGTGGGTGTGAGATGATATCTCATTGTGGTTTTGATTTGCATTTCTCTAATGGCCAGGGACATTGAGCATCTCTTCATGTGCCTTTTGGCCATTTGTATTTCCTCTTCTGAGAGGTGTCTGTTCAAGTCTTTTTCCCATTTTGTAATTGGGTTGGCTGTCTTTTTGCTGTTGAGTTGAACAATCTCTTTATAAATTCTGGATACTAGACCTTTATCTGATATGTCATTTCCAAATATTGTCTCCCATTGTGTAGGCTGTCTTTCTACTTTCTTGATGAAGTTCTTTGATGCACAAAAGTGTTTAATTTTGAGGAGCTCTCATTTATTTCTTTCTTTCTTCAGTGCTCTTGCTTTAGGTTTAAGGTCCATAAAACCGCCTTCAGTTGTAAGTTTCATAAGATATCTCCCTACATTTTCCTCTAACTGTTTTATGGTCTTAGATCTAATGTTTAGATCTTTGATCCATTTTGAGTTAACTTTTGTATAGGGTGTGAGATACGGGTCCTCTTTCATTCTTTTGCATATGGATATCCAGTTCTCTAGGCACCATTTATTGAAGAGACTGTTCTGTCCCAGGTGAGTTGGCTTGACTGCCTTATCAAAGATCAAATGTCCATAGATGAGAGGGTCTATATCTGAGCACTCTATTCGATTCCATTGGTCGATATATCTATCTTTATGCCAATACCATGCTGTTTTGACCACTGTGGCTTCATAATATGCCTTAAAGTCCGGCAGCATGAGACCTCCAGCTTCGTTTTTTTTCCTCAAGATACTTTTAGCAATTCGGGGCTCCCTGCCCTTCCAGATAAATTTGCTTATTGGTTTTTCTATTTCTGAAAAATAAATTGTTGGGATTTTGATTGGTCCTTTCACAGTCTTTGCAAATTGTCTCTGCAATGGCTAGGGCTCTCCTGTAGAGTATTGTCCTGTTATCAAGAAGATCAGCCTGAGATGAACGTGACATGCAGAGTTCTCTCTGTCTTTACTGAGCTGTGTCTTATCTGGGCTTGTGTTTAGTTTGGTCTTAGGAATTCCCACATTTACAGGAATTTGAATGCTTCCCTCTACTTAATATGAAATAAACTTTCTCTCCCTCCTGTGTTCTCTATTGTATGACTTAAGGCAAGTAACCCTTTGCCTCAGGCTGCTTTAAGTTAATGTTTATGACACTGTTTTGGCTGTCACTAAGCTGCTTCTGCTTGCAGGGCCGGTTCTGGGAGGGAATGACCAAGTAGAATTTCCTGATTCAGTCTTTCAGGCTTCCACCTGCTAGACTGGCGCTAACATACATGACCCCAGCATGCAAATAGGGGTTACTCTGCACCCTCCAGAACAAAGTCAGGGGCCCACAGTGGTAGCAGAGGCTGGCTCCGCACTGCATCAGGAAGGGCTGGAGGAGGAGACAGCAAGGGCTCCGTGAGCTTCTCCTACTGTTTTTAAAGCTGTGTTTACTTTCTGGCACTTGCTCAGTTACTGCAACCTTTTACCTTTTACCTATTTGCTGGAGTTTTGAGGGTGATGACTGCCAATTTTTGCTAGTTGTTCAAAGATTCTGTGGGAGAGTGGCACCTTGGAGTATTGCACATGCCATCTTGGCTGACTGGAAGCCAGATTTATTTTTGATAACTTTGGCTGTGTTCATGCAATGGTTTGGAGGGGACAAGGCTGGATGTGGAAGATCAGCTAAGGAGCTGTGTCAGTGATGCAGTTCTAGGGCACTGACATGGCACAGACAGAAGGGGACACATCTGGAGTATGTTTATAAGGCAGATGGTTGGAAGGTAGGGCTGCATGGAGGAGTGGAAAATGTCTTCCAAGTTTATGGCTTATAAGTTTCATGGATGTTGGCTCATTCTCCTTGAAAGGGAAGGAGGAGAAGTTTGAGGAGAAGACCAGCAGTTTGGTTTGGGCCTTACAAGTTTGAGTTGCTTGTGGGCCATCCAGGTGGAAATGTCCTCCAAGCAGTTAGAGATGTCTCAATCTTGAGAGAGGCAGAAGATGAGGGCTTGGCATTCATCAGCATGTAGCTGGAATATCAGGAAAGTGGGGGGCAGGGTATGGGACGATAAGAGAAGGGACTCAGAACAGAACCCTGAGAAGCCCATTAAACTGCATTTTCTGGAAGGTAGGTCCAAAGCCATCTTGCTCACCAGACCCAAGCACAATGATCAACACATAAAACCAGCAGTTAAATTCTAGTTGAATGATTAAAGAGGAATCCACAAAAGCCTAAGACCTAAGAAGAAACCAGAAGAGTATGATGTTGAAAAGACAGAGGAATGAGTTTCAAAGATGAAATGGTGAAGAGTGCCAATTGGAGCCATCAGTCAGAGTCAAAACTGACAACCTTAATTTCATTTGGAAATGAGGACAGTAGTGGTGACCCACCAAGCAAAGTGATGAAGATGGAAGCCAGGGTCAAAGAGAGAAGGGGAGATAAAGAATCAGAGACAGTGAGATTCCCAACTCTCTTGACAAGTTTGGATGTGAAGAGGAGGAGAGAGTTCAGGAGGGGATAGATGGGGAGGGGGCTTAAGGAGAGTATATATTTTTGTAGATGGGGATCATGGTTTTTGTTCATTTGGGATGGGAGAGATTTGGATGAATTTAAATATTTATGGGAAAAGGGAGAGAGATGGATGCTGAGGCAGTCACTGGTGAGAGGGGGAGCAAGGGGCCTGGAGCACAGCAGTGGGACTGCACTGACCAGAGAGACCCCTGGGCCTCTGAGAAACCGTGAGTGTGGTCATATGTAGATAGGAAGGAAGCCGAGAGGTTTCCACATGATGTTTTTATGCCCTAGCAGCCTTGGAGACAAGGTCATTTGTTAGGAGAAAGGGAGGTGACATGGGATTGGAGTGCCAAAGAGAAGGGAGAAGATTGTAACTGCCACTGAGGACCCCAGAAAAGGGTGAGCTGACCAGCCAGTGGAAGAACAGAGGGCCCTGGGTGAGGCTGGAAGTGACGAGGCTGTGGTGGTTCCACCACTGCTCAGGGAGGATTTCAGTGGGTGACTCAGGGACAGCAACCGAGGTCAACTCATACTTGTGTGTCCCTAGTGCCCAGACTAGGTCTGGCATAGGCCAGTAAGCACAGTGCCCAGGGGACATGCGGTCAGGATAGGCACAATGGTCCTAAATCAGCTCATCCCAAGAGCTTTTGCAGGAGAGATGCATGGGGTAGAGAGAGCGCTTCAGAGCCTTCTGTGTTTGGCCTAGGCCCTGGTCTCAAGGTCAGTGGATCTGGCTCAGTGACCTTGGCTTATTCCCTTTCCCTCTCAGGCCTTCGAGCAGCTGCTCTTGGAGGATCTGTAGTGACTTTAATGCATCCTTCGCTGTACTAGCTGCACTGTCCCCATGCCCCGACCCAAGATCAGCCCTCACTTGGTGCTGTCACCCACACCCTTTGGCTCTGTAGAAGAAGCTGCTCCCTAACTTAGGAACACAGATGGATCCTTCTATTTTTAAGTGGCCCTGAGAAGTAGGTAGGTGGAGAGGGGATATCTCAAAACTCCCAGCTGAACTTTCAGAGTTTCCAGAACTCCAAAATAGTTTTCTTTCCCTTTCTGTAAAGCTGAGGCTTTCACAAGCCCCAGGAACATCAGATGAGAAGGGGGAAGGTGTCTGGGAGAAGCTCAGTGACACCAGGTACACCTAAAACCAGACAGAGGGTTGGCCCTGACTGGCTCAAAGGATCTCCACCCTCACCCCACTGCTAGCTGACCCTGGTCTCCCAGGGCTGCCATGGTCATGTTCAGTCCGGAGGTGACACCTAGTGGAGGGGGGAGCACTGAAGAGATTGGGGCTTTGGATCTGGCTTGGTCACTTCTTTCCTCAGTGACCTCTAGCGACAGGCTTCTCTTCTCTAGGACTGCTTCTCATCTTTCCAGTGGATTCACTCGATTGTCTAATGCCCTGACATTCTAGGGCTTTGACATGTCAAAAGACAACAGCAGACACAGCACAGCACAAAAGGTCCCCTGGAGATGAAGCAATAAAAAAATGAGTGTGGGGTTTAAGGACGTCCTTGGCTTCAATTCAGCACAATTGCTATTTATCAGGGGTCTACTAAGTGCAAGGCACTGTGCTCCCACATAGACATATAGCTTGGGAGCCAGTGGACTGGGATTCCAGTTCCAGCTTTGCCTTTAACTCACTGCATAACATTTTGAGCATGTCCAGGATCCAAATTACCTGGTGGTCTTGCTTAAACACTGGTTTCTGGGTTAATAGTTCTGGTGTGGGGCCCAAGAATTTACATTTCTAACAAGCTCCCAAGTAACACTAATGCTGCCAGTTCAGGGACTGTACTTTGAGAACCACTGACATACTAACTTCCTTTCTCCAAATCTTCACCAGGGAGAAGGGTCTGGCTCTGCCTACACCCTCCCAAGGAGTACTGTGGTGCTTAAATTTAAAAAGCTGATGAATCGTGAAATATCTCAGTTGGTTGGGATCTCAAGTTCATCAACTTTGAACTACTCTTTTAATAGGAGAGGAAACTGAGGGACAAGAGAAGGCACAGGCCAAGGTCACATAATCAAGTTGAAGGTGAAAGAGCTGGAACTAGAATGCAAGTAGGCACCACCCTTCTTCTGGGCTCCCTAGGCCTAAAGAGAGGCTTTTAATATCTTGTCTTTTAGATGATATGACTCTACAGGTATTTGTAGCAGCTGCTGTGAGTGCCCTGCCTGTATCCTTTGGTGTTCACCATTTCTGTGGATGCTGACCCAACAGCTCATGGGTGCCTGTCCCTGCAACTCTGCCTGAGAACTTTCTGTCTTCAGGGCCCACTCCAACTGGCCAGTGTACAGAGGATAGAAATGCCAGAGTTATGCCCACCCCCCTAGCAGATACCAGCCAATGACTGGTGGCTACACACCTCAGCTAAGTTACTCTTTGGTTGGGACACCTTTGAGGGCTGTTCTTCACTGTGCTCATTTGAAGCTGTTATATATCTCAGAAAAGGCCATGCTCTTTTTTTAAAAAAAAAAAAACAACAACTTTTTAAAAAATTGTGAAATATAACAAAAAAAAAGCAATAAATTTCGAAGTACATTTTAACAAGTAGTTATAGAACAGATTTTAAAGTTTGGTATGGGTTACATTTCCATGATATTTGTTTTTCCTTCTAGCTGCTCCAAGACACTGAAGACCAACAGAAATATCAATATAATGATTCAGCAGTCATACTCATTTGTTAAATCCTATCTTCTCAGTTATACTCCTCCTTCTCTTTAAATAACATAAACACATAAAATCAATAAATTTCAAAGTACATCACAACAATTAGTTGTAGAACAGATTTCAGAGTTTGGTATGGGTTACAATTCCACAATTTTAGGTTTTTTTTCTAGCTGCTGTAAGGTACTAGAGGCTAAAAGAAATATCAGTATAATGATTCAGCAGTCATATTCATTTTTTAAACCTGACCTTCCCTGTAAAATTCCACCATCACCTTTGATATTTCTATCCCACTCTTGGGCTATGTTGTAAAGGGCTATCAATAATAAGGGGTAGGGAGATGGAACTAGCTGATGTTCTGGAGAGGATAGCCCATCTAGGTTTCAGGACTTATCTGGTCCAGGGACCCATCTGGAGGTTGTAGGTTTCTGGAAAGTTACCCTAGTGCATGGAACCTTTGTAGAATCTATATAATGCCCTAGGTGTTCTTTAGGGTTGGCTGGAATGGTTTTGGTTGGGGTCTGGCAAGTTATCATAGGTAGCAATGTCTAACTGAAGCTTGCGTGACAGTGACCTCCAGAGCAGCCTCTCGACTATCAACTCTCTTAGCCACTGATTCCTTATTTGTTACACTTCTTTTCCCCATTTTGGTCAGGATGGCATTGTTGATCCCATGGTGCCAGGGCTGGTGGGACAACTTCAGTGTCTTGGAGTTTTTTTCAATTAAGAAGTGCCCCAAGGTGGATGCTAATCCTTCCACTGGAGTCCTTTATAAGAGATGAAATTAAGAGAAGCTCATAGACGAAAACCCTGGGGAAGCCAAGAAAGGACCCACAGAAGCTCAGAGATGGAGCCACTGGAACCAGAAGCTGAAAGCAACGAAATTAGGGAGTGAAGGACCAGCAGACACCGACCATGTGCCTTCCCATAGATAGAGGTGTCCCAATGCCAGCAGCCTGTCTTCAGAGTTCAGGTATCATCCTGTTGATGCCTTGAGTTGGACATTTTCATAGTCTAAGAACTGTAAATTATAAGTTAATAAATCCTCATTGTAAAAGCCAACCCATTTCTGGTATATTGCATTCCAGCAGCTTTAGCAAACTGAAACATCCACTGTCTCCCAGAATTCCTCAGAAGAATTAAGCCCCAGCCGCCTACAGCAAAAACCTACTTAATAGCATACCCTTAGTCGGCTTTCTTCCTTTCCTCATCTCACCTTCCAATGCCTTGGACCACCTCTCAAATAAACCATTGGTCTCAACTCCTTGTCTTAGGGTCTGCTCCTGGGGGATTCCAGCATCTGACAGCATGATGATGCTGCTGCCGCTGCTGCTGCTGGTAATGACAACAGTAATGGTAGCCGCCGTTTACTGAGTACCTGTTATATATGCCAGGTATTGTGCACAGATGACCTCCTTTATCCTCATGACAACCTTTCCAAGTGGGCATGATCTTCTGTGCCATGGCTGAGGTCACTCAAGTTCAGAGAGGAGGGATGGCCTTACCCAAGACTCTGCTGGCAAGCTACCAGTGTATAAGTAGGGCCCAAGGAGATCAGACTCCACGTCTGTGCCCTACTCTCTGTGTCTTGTAGGACTGGGAGACAAGGGACCTGGGTTTCCTCCCTGGGACCTAGCCCTTGAGTGGTCACACCCAGAGAAAAAGATGTATGGGGCACCAGGATGCACGAGGGAGAACCACAGGCCCTGCCCCTGGGCCCCCTGGGCCGACACCAATAGCCGTGGCAGCTGCGGGACTCCTCTCAGAGGCCTCACTTGTCAGAAGACATTTGATGAGAAGGAGCTGGAGCTGGAGGGGAAGATCAGGCAAATATCTGACAGCGACTGCAACAGACGGGCTGGTTTGTGGTTGCTCTTAGGAATTCCCAGGAATAACAGGGGATCCTTTGAGAAGGATACTTTCCTACATTTGGATGGGGGCCACATGTAGGAAAGGGACAAAAATAGGACTCCAGTTTGTCATCACGGGCTGATGAAGCCGAGCAATGCTTGGCCTGCACCTAAGGCATTTCTAATATGCTTGTGTGGACAGAATATTATCTTTGTTTATGAAAATGCTATGTTTTGCTTTAGGTTTAAGTTTCAGAGCATGTTTCCATAGTAAATGTTTTTGTTATATAAACAGAAAGTTATCTGAATAGTAATGAAGTCATACACTCATGTATAGTAAAATAAGTTCCATTAATGGAACCCGGGGCCCCACGCTGGGCCTATTTTCCCCAGTGGGAGCTTTAGCTGTGCCACTATCCCCATCCCTGGCCTCAGTTTCCTCATGTGTGACAAGTGAAGCAGCTGAATGGGCCCCATGCTATCCAAGATCCCAGGTTTGACAGGGCCTGTGGTTCTCCCTCAGGGCCACTTGGCAAATCTAGGCAGGTTCCTGCCCCAGTCTAGCCTGGAAGCAGATCTGTAATTGAGCCTGCAGGGTCACTGTGACAGGCACAGCCTGTAAATCTCAGCTGGGGAAACAGCTCAGGGAGATAAATTGTTCTGCAGCTGGCTCTTCCTCATGCTCCAGGAACAGTCTGTCTCTGGGGTTAACATGGAGAGGGGAGGGAGCCGACACAGCCGCTCCCCACGGATGAGACACCCAATGGGGCGGGGTGTATAGGACTCAGCCACCTCTGGTGGGGAAGGAGTGGCTGCAGAATAGTGTTTGCTCCTTGGAGTCTATGACCATGGCACAGGATGATTTAAATGAAATGGTGATTCGGTCAGAATTAATACATTGTCTTGGAGTGTTTACATGCCTTTCTCCTCCACTAGGTTCTGAAGCCAGAGACTGCATCTGAATTAGCTTGGTGTGCCCAGGACAGAGCCTGGCAGAGGGTTGGAATCACGAATACAAATAATAAAAATAATAATGACAGCTAACAGAGACTGAGCTTTTTCTCTGTGCTACGCTCTGTGTTTATTGTTTTAATGTGTTATTTACGCCTCCCCAAAATCCCAGAAGGTTCTCTCATGATAACAGTTGAGATAATCTCTTCACAGCACAGATATGTTAAATAATTTGTCCAGGATCAATCAGCTAGTAAGTGGCTGAGCCTGGAGTTAAACTCAGGCAATTTGGCTCCTGAATGTAGGTTCTGAATCCCTTTGTGAAATGACCAATATAGTCATGATGTCAACAATGAAAACTTATTGCATGAGACAACTGGCACAGGGAATACAGGAGGAATTAACATAGGATGGGGAGGAGTCCACCTGGTAGCCTGTGGGGAGAAGGGCATTCCTGGTAGAGGAAACAACACATGCAAAGATAAGCTGTGGATAAAAGGCATTGCATGTTTGATGAATGATGAGATATTTAGAAAGAATGTAGTGTGGAAGCGGGGGCTGGGAGATAAATCTGGAGAGGGAGGTTGGAGCTAGATCATGATGAACCTCAAGTGTTTACAAAGACAGCCAAGGAAAGATTTTCAGCAGGACAGTGACATGGTCAGGTATGAAGACCACACAACTTGTCACTAGCTCTGCAATCCAGAGTGAGTCATTTCCCTTCTTAGAATCTGCTTCCTAACCTGTCAACTAGAGATGATCATTTCTCTCCATTCTGCCTCACAGGTTGGGAAAGGACTCATGAGACAGTGAATGAAAGGATTTTGTAAACTGATAAAAGTCTTTACAAATGCAGGTTGGTGGGATGGAAGGAAGTAAACCAACAGTAGGTGTAGATTTAGCAAGCTAGCTTTTTTTTTTAATGTTTTGTTTTTATTTGAAATATATCATACATACAAAAACAAGAAAAGAAAAAGCAGTAATTTTCAAAGTACACTCCAAGAAGCAGCTACAGAACAGATTTCATAGTTTGGTATGGGAAACCATTCTACCATTTCAGGTTTTTTCTTCTGGCTCATTCAAAATACTGGAGACTAAAAGAAACATTAATATAGTGGTTCAGAAGTCATACCCATTTGTTAAATCCTATCTTCTCTGTTATAACTCCTTCTCCTCCATTGATCCTTTTCTCACTCTATAAGGATCTTTGGGCTATGCCTTTTCTAACTTTTTTCATGTTGGAAGGGACTATCAATAATAAGGGATGGGGATGGAATTAGTTGACATTCTTTTTTTTTTTTATTTATTAATTAAAAAAATTTAACAAACCAAATAAAACACCAACATATATAATCAGTAATTCACAATATCATTACTTAGTTGCATATTCATCATTTCTTAGAACATTTGCATCAATACAGAAAAAGAAATAAAAAGACAATAGAAAAAGAAATAAAATGAAAACAGAAAAGAAAAAAAAGATTATACCTACCATACCCCTTACCCCTCGCTTTCATTGATCACTGGCATTTCAAACTAAATTTATTTTAACATTTGTTCCCCCTATTATTTATTTTTATTCCATATGTTCTACTCGTTCGTTGACAAGGTAGATAAAAGGAGCATCAGATACAAGGTTTTCACAATCACACAGTCACATTGTGAAAGCTATATCATTATATAATCATCTTCAACAAACATGGCTACTGGAACACAGCTCTAGATTTCCAGGCAGTTCCCTCCAGCCTCTCCATTACATCTTGAATAACAAGCTGATATCTACTTAATGCATAAGAATAACCTCCAGGATAACCTCTTGACTCTGTTTGGAATCTCTCAGCCATTGCCACTTTGTCTCATTTCACACTTCCCCTTTTGGTCGAGAAGGTTTTCTCAATCCCTTGATGCTGAGTCTCAGCTCATTCTAGGATTTCTGTCCCACGTTGCCAGGAAGGTCCAAACCCCTGGGAGTCATGTCCCACGTAGACAGGGGAAGAGCAGTGAGTTTGCTTGTTGTGTTGGCTGGAGAGAAAGGCCACATCTGAGCAACAAAAGAGGCTCTCTTCGGGGTAACTCTTAGGCCTAAATTTTAAATAGACTTGACCTATCCTTTGTGGGGTTAAGTTTCATATGAACAAACCCCAAGATTGGGGGCTCAGCCTATAGCTTTCGTTGTCCACACTGCTTGTGAGAATATCAAGAATTCAACTTGGGGAAGCTGAATTTCTCTAGTTGACATTCTTGGAGAGCTGGCCTTTTTGGGTTTCAGGGCTTACCTAGCCTAAGAACCCTCTGGAAGTAATGGGTTTCAGGAAAGTAAATGTAATGGAATGCAAACCCATGGAATTACAAAACTTTAGATGAGTAAAGAAAACCAACTTGCAAAATAAAATTATTAAGATAATCAAATGCCCCAAACACAAAAGAAAATCACAACGCATGTGACGATACAGGCAGAAATAGATCAACTAAATGACCAAATCAAGACATCGGAGGGGTCACTGAATACGGAACAACTAACTATTCAAGGATATTTATAAAGAAATAAAGGATTTCAGGAAGACACTAGAAGAACATAAAGAAGAATCCAAAAGATTAAACAGAAAAATAGTAGCTCTCACAGAGATGAAAGATACAGTAGACCAAATTAGAAATATACTAGAGACATACAATAGCAGATTTGAGGAAGTAGAAGGAAGAAAAAGTGAGCTAGAAGACGGAATAGTTGAACTAGAGCACACAGAACAATGAATAGCAAGAAAGATGGAAAAACTGGAACTGGATCTCAGGGAAATGATGGACAACAAAAGGCATGCAAATATATGAATCACTGGCATCCCAGAAGGAGGAAAGAAGAGTAAAGGGCTGAGAAGCTGAATTGAAAATATAATTGGGGGAACTTCCCAACCTTTATAAAAGACATAAATATGCAAATTAAGGAGGCTCAACAAACCCTAAATAGTATAAATCCAAATTGGCCTTCTTTAAGACACATAATAATCAGACTGTCAAATGTTGAAGAGAAACAGAAAGTCCTGAAAGCAGCATGAGAAAAGTCATCTAATAAATACAAGGGAAGCCATATAAGACAGTCCAGACTTAACAGGCACCATGAGGGCAAGAAGGTAGTGGGTATGGTATATTTAAGATTCTAAACGAGAGAAACTTCCAGCCAAGAATTCTGTATCTAGCCAAGTGGTCCACTAAAATTGAGGGAAAGATTAAAATCATCAAAGACAAACAAAGACAGAGAGAACTAGTCAACAAGGGATATACCCCATAAGAAATACTAAAGAGAATAATGTAAGCTGAAAAAAAAAAACAGGAGAGGGAAGTCTGGAGCAGGGCACAGAATTGAACAGTACCATTGAGGGCAATTTAAAGGATAAAAAGAGAAAGAAGATAGATTTGACAAGTAAAAACCTAAGGATAAGATGGTAGATTCAATAACTATTTTTACAGTAATAACTTTGAATGTTAACAGACTAAGCTCACCAATTAAAAGATAGAATGGCAGAATGGATTAAAAAATATAATCTTATCTATATGCTGTTTACAACAGATGCATCTTAGACCCAGGACACAGATTGAAGGTGAATGGATGAAAAAAGATGTTCTATGCAAGCTGTAACAGAAAGAAATCAGGAGTGGCTATATTAATATCAGATAAAATAGTCTTTAAATGTAAAGATGTTATAAGAGACAAAGAAGAACACTACATATTAATAAAAGGGACAATTCACCAAGAAGAAATAACAATCATAAATGTTTATGCTCCCAATTAAGGAGCTCCAAAGTACGTGAGGCAAACATTGGCAAAACTGAAGGGAGCTATAGACATATCAGCAGTAATAGTGGGAGACATCAATACACCCTCTCCACTATAGATAGATCAACAAGGAAATAGAGAACTTAACCAATGTGATAAATAAATTATACCTAATAGACATATAGATCATTACACCTGAAAACATCAAGATATAGATTCTTCTCTAGTGCTCATGGAACATTCTCCAGGATAGTTCATATGCTGGGAAACAAAGCAGATCTTTATAAATTTAATAAGATTGAAATTATCCAAAGCACGTTTTCTGACCACAGTGGAATGAAGCTGGAAATTATCACCAAAAGAAACAGAACTTTCACATACATATATGGAGATTAAACAATACACTCGTAAATAATCAGTGGGTCAAAGAAGAAATTGTTAGAGAAATTAGTAAATATCTGGAGATGAATAATAATGAGGATACAACATATCAGAACTTATGGGGTGCAGCAAAGGTAGTGCTGAGAGGGAAATTTATTGCCCTAAATGCCTATATTAAAAAACAAGAATGAGCAAAAATTGAGAACTTAACTGTTCACCTTGAGAAGTTAGGGGAAGAACAACAAACTAACCGCAAAGCAAATAGGTGAAGAGAAATAACAAAGACTCCAGCAGAAATAAATGAACTGGAGGACAAACAACAACAGAATCAACAAAACCAAAAGTTGCTACAAGAAAGGAAAACTATAGATCAGAATCCCTAATGAACATAGATGCAAAAATTCTTAACAAAATATTAGCAAATCACAAAGTCCCCTTGGGGGAATGGTGAGGAAGGGGGAAAATTCAACTTGCCCAAGTAGAGAATTCCTGATATTCTCACAAGCAGTGGGGACAACCAAAGCAGTAGGCTGAGCCCCCAATTTTGGGATTTGTTCATATGAAACTTAATCCTGCAAAGGATAGGCTAAGCCTACTTAAAATTAAGCCCAAGAGTCACCCTCAAGAGAACCTCTTTTGTGGCTCACATGTGGCCTCTCTCTCTCAGTCAACACGACAAGCAAACTCACTGCACTCTCCCTCTGTATGTGAGACATGACTCCCAGGGGTGTGGACCTTCCTGCCAATGTGGGACAGAAATCCTAGAATGAGCTGGGACTCAGCACCAAGGGATTGAGAAAACCTTCTCCACCGAAAAGGGGAAGAGAAAATGAGACAAAATAAAGTGTCAATAGCTGAGAGAATCCAAACAGAGTCGAGAGGTTATACTGACTGGAGGTTATTCTTACACATTAAATAGATATCACTTTTTTAGTTAAGGCATAACAGAGAGGCTGGAAGGAACTGCCTGAAAATGTAGAGCTGTGTTCCAGTAGCCATGTTTCTTGAAGATGATTGAATAATAATATGGCTTTTGCAATGTGACTGTGTGATTGTGAAAACCTTGTGTCTGATACTTCTTTTATCTACCTTATGGTCAGATGACTAAAACATATGGATTAAAAATAAATAAATAATAGGGGGAACAAATGTTAAAGTAAATTTAGTAGATTGAAATGCTAGTGATCAATGAAAGGGAGGGATAAGGGGTATGTTATGTAGGGATTTTTTCTGTTTTCTTTTTCTGAATTGATGCAAATGTTCTAAGAAATGATCATGATGATGACTATACAACTATGTGATAAAAAAGAATGTTCATATTGTATGTTGATTGGTTTTATTAATAAAAACTAAAAAATGTATATTAGCAAATCAAATTCAATGGCACATTAAAGGAATTTAACATTACAGGAGTGGGGTTTATACTAGGAATGCAAGGGTGGATCAACATAAGAAAATAAACCAACATAATAGAGCAAACTAACAAATTGAAAGGAAAAACTGATATTATCATGTTGATGCTGAAAATGCATTCAACAAAATCCAGCATCCTTTTCTGATAAAAACATAACAAAAGGTAGGAATTGAAGGAAACTTCCTCAGTATCATAAAGGTCATACATGAAAATTCCATAGCCAGAATCATACTTAATAGTGAGAAATTGAAAAACATTCCCCCTAAGATCGGGAAAAAGACAAGGATGCCCACTGTCACCACTATTATCCAACATTGTACTAGACATTCTGGCTAGAGTGATCAGGCAGGAGAAAGAAATAAAAGGCATCCAAATAAGAAAAGAAGTAAAACTTTCATTATTTGCAGATGACATGATCCTATACTTGGAAAATCCTGAGAACTCTATGACAAAGCTACTTAAGTCAACAAACAAATTCAGCAAAGTGGTGGGATACAAAATTAATGTCCAAAAATCAGTAATATTTCTATACACGGGTAATAATCTAATTGAGGAGACAATTAAGGAAAAAAATCTATTCAAAATAGCAACCAAAAGAAATAAAGTATCTAGGAATAAGCTTAACCAGGGATGTCAAGGACATGTACACAGAAAATTAGAAAAAATTGTGAAAGGAAATCAAAGAAGACCTAAATAGACGGAAAGACATTCCATGTTTAAGGATAGGAAGGTTGAATATCACTAAGATGTCACTTCTACCCAAACTGACCTACAGATTCAATGCATTATCAATCAAAATCTCAAAACCGACTTTGAAGGTTTGGAAAAGCTGGTTATCAAATCTACCTGGAAAGGAAAGAGACCTCGAATAGCTAAAGATATCGTGAAAAGGAGAACTATCACTTCCTGACTTTAAAACTTACTATTAAAGTCACAGTGGTCAAAACAACATGGTACTGACACAAAGACAGAAGTATTGACCAATGGAATAAAATCAAGAGGATGGAGATAGACCACCAAATCTATGGTTAAATGATCTTCAATAAACCCCCAAATCCACTGAACTGGGAGAGAATATCCTTTTCAATAAGTGGGCATGAGAGAGGTGGTTTCAATAGCCAAAAGATGAAATAGGACCCCTACCTTATACCCGATACAAAAATTAATTGAAAATATATTAAAGATCTAACTTTAAGAGCCAGTACCTGAATAATTTCCTCTAATTCCTAGGAGGAAATATTGGGAATCATCTTCAAGACCTAGTATTAGGACATAGCTGCTGCTTCTTCTTTTTCTTTTTAACTTTTTTTATTGTATAGTATAACATATACAAAGCAAAGAAATGAAAAAAGCAATAATTTACAAAAAAATTTTTTTTAAACAAGAGTATTTCCTTTATTGCCTTTTTATTTGAAAACAAGTAGGTTTGGTTAAAGTCACTTCTTCAATTTAAGTTTTTTTTAACTTTAATTATTAATTAAAAAATTAACAAACAAAACATTAAGATATCATTCCATTCTACATATACAATCATTAATTCTTAATATCATCACATAGTTGCATATTCATCAATTCTTAGAACATTTGCATCGATTTAGAAAAAGAAATAAAAAGACAACAGAAAAAGAAATAAAAGGATAATAGAGAAAAAAAATATTGTACATACCATACCCCTTACCCCTTGCTTTCATTTACCACTAGCATTTCAAACTAAATTTATTTTAACATTTGTTCCCCCCTATTATTTATTTTTATTCCATATGTTCTACTCTTCTGTTGATACAGTAGCTAAAAGGAGCATCAGACACAAGGTTTTCACCTTCACAGAGTCTCATTGTGAAAGCTATATCATTGTTCAATCATCATTAAGAAACATGGCTACCAGAACACAGCTCTACATTTTCAGACAGTTCCCTCCAGCCTCTCCACTACATCTTGAACAACAAGGTGATATCTACTTAATGCATAAGAATAACCTCCAGGATAACCTCTCAACTCTGTTTGGAATCTCTCAGCCATTGACACTTAGTCTCATTTCTCTCTTCCCCCTTTGGTCGAGAAGGTTCTCTCAATTCCTTGATGTTAATTCTCAGCTCATTCTAGGGTTTTTCTCAGTCCCTTGATGCTGAGTCTCAGATCATTCCAGGATCTCTGTCCCACGTTGCCAGGAAGGTCCACACCCCTGGGAGTCATGTCCCATGCTGAGACGGGGAGGGTGGTGAGACTGCTCGTCATGTTGGCTGGAGAGAGAGGCCACATCTGAGCAACAAAAGAGGCTCTCTTGGGGGTGACTCTTAGGTCTAAATTTTAAGTAGACTTGACCTATCATTTGTGGGGTTAAGTTTCATATGAAAAAACCCCAAGACTGGGGGCTCAGGCTATAGCTTTGGTTGTCCACACTGCTTGTGAGAATATCAAGAATTCACCTTGGGGAAGTTGAATTTCTCCCTGCTCTCACCATTCCCTGAAGGTGAGATACTTCAGGCAAATACTTTTCCAGTCACTGATCAAATCACTCTGGGATTCATCGGGGCATCACTCTGGACAAACCAACAGAATCTCATGTCCTACCTGAGATTCCAAGTACTTATGATATTCAATCAAACTATCTACATGAGTTATATTAGGAAATGCTCTAGTCAAAATCTAAATTTTGTAACAAATAAACATTTTTTGCTTTAGTCTCACACATAAGGTGACATTTTAAGGTATTAATTATCATCTATTTTCAACACCCTGCAACAATGACATTCCTTTGTTCTTCCTCATGCAAAAACATTTTTAAAATTTGTACATTGTACATTTCACTATTATTATACACTCTCAGCATTCCTAGATTATACCATCTCAATCTTTAACATCTATCTTACTTTCTGATTTCATTTATGCCCCAGCCCTCCTCCCTCTATCATTCTCACATGCAGCTTCATTCAGTGTTTTAACATAATTACATTACAGGTAGGTAGTATTGTGCTGTCCATTTCTGAGTTTTTGTATCCAGTCCTGTTGCACAGTCTGTATCCCTTCAGCTCCAATTACCCACTATCTTACCCTATTTCTATCTCCTGATGGTCTCTGTTAGGAACAAAATATTCCAAGTTTATTCACTAATGTCAGTTCATATCAGTGAGACCATACGGTATTTTCCTTTAGTTTTTGGCTGGTCTCACTCAGCATAATGTTCTCAAGGTCCATTCATGTTGTTACATACTTCAAAAGTTTATTCTGTCTTAAAGCTGCATAATATTCCATCGTATGTATATACCACAGTTTGTTTAGCCACTCATCTGTTGATGGACATTTTGGCTATTTCCATCTCTTTGCAATTGTACATAATGCTGGTATAAATACGGGTGTGCAGGGTGGGCCACAGTGGCTCAGCAGGTAAGAGTGCTTGCCTGCCATGCCCGAGGACCCAGGTTCATTTCCCGGTACCTGCCCATGTAAAAAAAAAAAAAAAAAGATATTGGTGTGCAAGTGTCCGTTTGTGTCTTTGCCCTTAAGTCCTCTGAGTAGATACCTAGCAATGGTATTGCTGGGTCATATGGCAATTCTATGTTCAGCTTTTTGAGGAATCGCCAAACTGCTTTCCACAGTGGTTGCACCATTTGACATTCACACCAACAGTGAATAAGTGTGCCTTATTCTCCACATCCTCTCCAGCACTTGTCATTTTCTCTTTTGTTGATAATGGCCATTCTGGTGGGTGTGAGATGATATCTCATTGTGGTTTTGATTTGCATTTCTCTAATGGCCAGGGACACTGAGCATCTCTTCATGTGCCTCTTGGCCATCCGTATTTCCTCTTCTGGTAGGTGTCTGTTCAAGTCTTTTTCCCATTTTGTAATTGGGTTGGCTGTCTTTTTGTTGTTGAGTTGAACAATCTCTTTATAAATTCTGGACACTAGACCTTTATCTGATATGTCGTTTCCAAATATTGTCTCCCATTGTGTAGGCTGTCTTTTTACTTTCTTGATGAAGTTCTTTGATGCACAAAAGTGTTTAATTTTGAGGAGCTCCCATTTCTTTCTTTCTTTCTTCAGTGCTCTTGCTTTAGGTGTAAGGTCCATAAAACCTTACAATTATAAGATTCATAAGATATCTCCCTACATTTTCCTCTGTTTTATGGTCTTAGATCTAATGTTTAGATCTTTGATCCATTTTGAGTTAACTTTTGTATAGGGTGTGAGATACGGGTCCTCTTTCATTCTTTTGCATATGGATATCCAGTTCTCTAGGCACCATTTATTGAAGAGACTGTTCTGTCCCAAACGAGTTGGCTTGACTGTCTTATCAAAGATCAAATGTCCATAGATGAGAGGGTCTATATCTGAGCACCCTGTTCGATTCCATTGGTCAATATATCTATCTTTATGCCAGTACCATGCTGTTTTGACCACTGTGGCTTCATAATATGCCTTCAAGTCAAGCAGCATGAGACCTCCAGCTTCATTTTTTTTCCTCAAGATACTTTTAGCAATTCGGGGCACCCTGCCATTCCAGATAAATTTGCTTATTGGTTTTTCTATTTCTGAAAAGTAAGTTGTTGGGATTTTGTTTTTTTAATTTTTTATTAAGTAAAAAAAAATCACAAGAAACACAAACATTCCCAACACATACACTCAGCAATTCACAATATCATCACATAGTTGCATATTCATCATCATGATCATTTCCCAGAACATTAGCATCAATTCAGAAAAAGAAATAAAAAGACAACAGAAAAATATAACAAACAGAAAAAAAAATTTTACAGGCCATACCCCTTACTGATCCCTTTCATTGATCACTAGCATTTCAAACTAAATCTATTTTAACATTTGTTCCCCCTATTATTTATTTTTATTCCATATGTTCTTCTCATCTGCTGACAGGGTAGATAAAAGGAGCATCAGACACAAGGTTTTCACAATCACACAGTCACATTGTGAAAGCTTTATCATTATACAATCATCATCAAGAAACATGGCTACTGGAACACAGCTCTCCATTTTCAGGCAGTTCCCTCCAGCCTCTCCATTACATCTTGGATAACAAGGTGATATCTACTTAATGCATAAGAATAACCTCCAGGATAACCTCTCGACTCTGTTTGGAATCTCTCAGCCATTGACACTTTGTCTCATTTCACTCTTCCCCCTTTTGGTCCAGAAGGTTTTCTCAATCCCTTGATGCTGGGTCTCAGCTCATTCTAGAGTTTTTCTCAATCCCTTGATGCTGAATCTCAGCTCATTCTGGGATTTCTGTCCCACGCTGCCAGGAAGATCCACACCCCTGGTAGTCATGTCCCATGTAGACAAGGGGAGGGTGGTGAGTCTACTTGCTGTGTTGGCTAGAGAGAGAGGCCACATCTGAGCAACAAAAGAGGTTCTCCTGGGGGTGACTGTTAGGCTTAATTTTAAGTAGGCTTGACCTATCCCCTGTGGGGTTAAGTTTCATGTGAACAAACCCCAAGACTGGAGGCTCAGTCTATAGCTTTGGTTGTCCACACTGCTTGTGAGAATATCAAGAATTCAACTTGGGGAAGTTGAGTTTTCCCCCGTTCTCACCATTCCCCGAAGGGGACTTTGCAAATACTTTTCCACTCACTGATCAAGTCACTCTGGGATTCATCAGGCATCACCTGGACAAACCAACAAAATCTCATGTCCTATACAAAGTTCCATGTACTTAAGGTGTTCAATCAACTATCTACATAAGTTATATTAGGATATGCACTAGTTAAAGTATAGATTTGTACCAAATAAACATTTTTTTGCTTTAGTCTCACACATTAGTTGAAATTTTAAACTATTAAGTACCATCTATTTTCAGCACACTGCAGTAATGACATTCTTTTGTTCTTCCTCATGCAAAAACATTTTTTAAATTTGTACATTTAGTCACTATCATTATACACTCTAGGCATTCCTAGATTACACCATCTCAATCTTTATCGTCTATCTTTCTTTGTGATTTCATTTATGCCCCAGCCCTCCTCCCTCTATCATTCTCATATGCAGCTTCATTCAGTGTTTTAACATAATTGTATTACAGTTAGGTAATATTGTGCTGTCTATTTCTGAGTTTTTATATTCAGTCCTGTTGCACAATCTGTATCCCTTCAGCTCCAATTACCCAATATCTTACCCTATTTCTATCTCCTGATGGTCTCTGTTACCAAGGAAATATTCCAAGTTTATTCACTAATGTCAGTTCATATCAGTGAGACCTTACAGTATTTGTCCTTTTGTTTCTGGCTAATCACACTCAGCACAATGTCCTTAAGGTCCATTCATGTTGTTACATACTTCATAACTTTATTCTGTCTTACAGCTGCATAATATTCCATCTTATATAAATGTCACAGTTTGTTTAGCCAACTGTCTGTTGATGGACATTTTGGCTGTTTCCATCTCTTGGTAATTGTTAATAATGCTGCTATAAACATTGGTGTGTAAATGTCCATTTGTGTTCTTGGCCTCGTGTCCTTTGAGTAGAGACAGCATATAGATGGGTCCTGTTTTTTAATCCATTCTGCCAGACTATGTCTTTTGATTGACATAGAGTTTAATCCATTAACATTCAGTGTTATTACTGCATGGGTAGTACTTTCTTCTACTATTTTGCCTTCTGGATTTTATATGTCATATCTCATTTTCCTTCTTTTTACCTTTACTCATAGTCTTCCTTTCTACACTCTTCTCCACACCTCTCTCTTCTGTCTTCGTATCTGTGTCTAGTGCTCCCTTTAGTATTTCTTGCAGAGCTGGTCTCTTGGTCACAAATTCTCTCAGTGATTTTTTGTCTTAAAATGTTTTAATTTCTCCCTCATTTTTGAAGGACAATTTTGCTGGATATAGAATTCTTGGTTGGCAGTTTTTCTCTTTTAATAATTTGAATATATTATCCCACTGTCTTCTCGCCTCCATGGTTTCTGCTGAGAGATCTGCGCATAGTCTTATTGGGCTTCCCTTGTATGTGATGGATTGCTTTTCTCTTGCTGCTTTCAAGATCCTCTCTTTCTCTTTGACCTCTGACATTCTGATTATTAAATGTCTTGGGGTATGTCTATTTGGATCTATTCTCTTTGGGGTACGCTGCCCTTCTTGGATCTGTAATTTTAAGTCTTTCATAAGAGTTGGGAAATTTTCAGTGATAATTTCCTCCATTAGTTTTTCTCCTCCTTTTCCCTTCTCTTCTCCTTCTGGGACACCCACAATACGTATATTCATGCGCTTCATATTGTCTTTCAATTCCCTGAGTCCCTGCTCATATTTTTCCATTTTTTTCCCTATAGTTTCTGTTTCTTTTCAGATTTCAGATGTTCCATACTCCAGTTCAGAAATCCTATGTTCTGTCTCTCGAAATCTACCCTTGTAGGTTTCCATTGTTTTTTTTCATCTCTTCTACTGTGTCTTTCATTCCCATAAGTTCTGTGATTTGTTTTTTCAGACCTTCAGTTTCTTCTTTTTGTTCTTTCCTTGCCTTCTTTATATCCTCCCTCAATTCATTCATTTGGTTTTTGATGAGGTTTTCCGTGTCTGTTCGTACATTCTGAATTAATTGTTTCAGCTCCTGTATGTCATTTGAATTGTTGGTTTGTTCCTTTGACTGGGCCATATCTTCAATTTCCCTAGTGTGATTTGTTATTTTTTGCTGGTGTCTAGGCATTTAATTACCTTAATTAGTTTATTCTGGAGGTTGCTTTCACTTCTTTTATCTAGGGTTTTCTTGCTGGATGAATTTATTGTCTATCTGTTCTTTGACATTCCGTTCAGCTTTATCTGGACTTTTAGCTTAAGTTTTGTTTAACAGAGGAGAATTTTTCAGTTCTTGTTCTCTTGTTTCTTGCCCTGCTTGTAAGGTGCCTTCCCCCCACACACACACTTAGGAGGGTCTACTTAGATATTATAGACCCCAGCCAGATTTTCCCAGACCAAACTGGCCTCCTATCAGGAGGAAAGAGTCACCTGTGTTGGTTTTCCCTGAGAGTGAGACCCAGCAGGTTGAAAGACTTTCCTGTGAAGTCTCTGGACTCTGTTTTTCTTATCCTGCCCTGTGTGTGGCGCTTGTCTGACTGCAGGTCCCACCAGCATTAGATGATGCGGTAACTTTAACTTTTGCAGACTCTGCCTGCTGGGGGCATGGTGGAGACAGAGGAGAGGTTGTAGGCTGGTTTTAATGGCTTCAAATTACCAAGCCCTGGGGCCTGAATTCCTTGATGGAGGTATTCCACCTGAGTTGAGCTTGACCCCTCCCCTGGGGAAGGCACAGGCTTCAGATAAGCCCCCAAAAGAGCTCACTTCTGCCTATGCCTGGGGCAGTTGCAGCCTGAAAAGTCCTGCCACTCTATCCAGAGGCAGTCAAGCCTTTGTAGACACACAGCCACAAAAACCTCTGTTTCCTTCTTTTTTTTTTTTCTCCCCCCTTTTTCTGTCAGTCCTGCCCCCTTGGCGCCGGCGCAAAAATGAGCAACCTCCGCTTTGATCAGGTTCACCTAAGCTGGGGGCCTATTTTTAGTAGTCAGAATTTGTTAATTAGTTCCACAATTGGCATTTGATTGTGCCCAGTCCCTGCTGCTGGTAAAATCCTTTCCTTTCCCCTCTGGGAAGCGGCCTGTGGGGGAGGGCCACTGGCCGCCGCAGCTTTGGGAACCCACGGTTCTGGGGGGTGCTCTCAGCCAGTCCAGCTGGTCCAGACTGGGGTACTCTGTGTGTCCAGTCACTGATGTGGCCCCAGGAGCTGTTCTGTACTGTTTCTGGTTATTTAGTAGTTGTTCTGGAGGACGAACTAAAACGCGCACATTGTTAATCCGCCATCTTGACCCGGAAGCCCCAAAAGCAATAGTTTTGAAAGCACACTTTAACAAGTGGTTACAGGACAGATCCCAGTGTTTGTCATGGGCTACATACAATCTTTTCATATTTTTCCTTCTAGCTGCTCCAGAATATAGGAGGCTAGAGGACTTAAATATGTTTTTATCATCACAATTGACTTTTTTTCCTTCCTTTTTTTAAAACAATAACATATATATATAAAGCTATAAATTTCTAAGCACAGCACCACAATTAGTTTTAGAACATATTTCAGTCTTTGACATGGGTTACAATTTCACAATTTTAAGATTTTACTTCTAGCTGCTCTAAAATACTGGACACTAAAAGAAATATCATTAAATGATTCAGCATTTATATTCATTTGTTAAGTCCTATCTTCTATGTATAATTCCACCATCACCTTTGATCTTTCCATATCTCTCTTTGGGGTTCTTTGGGCTATGGTAATCCTAAATTTTTGATATTGGAAGGGTCTTTCACTAATATGGGGTAGGGAAATGGAACTATCTGATGTTCTAGATAGGCTGGGCTAGGTTTCAGGCATTATCCGGACCAGGGGCCCATCTGGAGTTGTACGTTTCTGGAAAGTTACTCTAGTGCATGGAACCCTTGTGGAATCTTATATATTGCCCTAGGTGTTCTTTAGGGTTGGCTGGAATGGTCCTGGTTGGGGGTTGGCAGATTATGATAGGTAGCAAGGTCTAACTGAAGCTTGCATTAAGAGCAACCTCCAGAGTAGCCTCTTGACTCTATTTGAACTCTCTCTGCCACTGATACTTTATTAATCACACTTCTTTTGGTCAGGATGGAATTGTTGATCTCATGATGGATTCATCCCTGGGAGTCATCTCCCACATTTCCAGGGAGACTTTCACCCCTGGATGTCATGTCCCATGTAGTGGGAGAGGGCAATGATTTCACTTGCAGAGTTGGGCTTAGAGAGACTGAGGCGCATCTGAGCAACAAAAGTGGTCCTCCAGAAGTAACTCTTAGGCATGCCTACAGGTAGTCTAAGTTTCTCTGCTACCTACATAAGCTTCACAAGAGTAAGCCTCATGATTGAGGGCATGGCCTATTGATTTGTGTATCCCTAAAGTTTGACACAGTATCAGGAGATTGCCTAATGGTAAGGTTTAATGGTTCCATAGTCTTTCTCCCCTTCCTCAGGGGACTTTGCCCAATACTTTTTGATTATCTGCTTAATACACTCTAGGATGTTTCCAGGCATTACAATAATCTATACAGGATTAAAGGACCTCTTTCTTATTCTGTGCTTCCTGTGTTTCAGTTGTTCAAATGAGCTATACAGACAGGTTGAATTCGATTATGCACTACAGAAAATTTCAGTTCCATATCAAATAAACCTTTCTTCCATTCATCACAAAGAGTATGTGTGGTTCTAAAATATAGACACTGTCTTCCTTACTCCTATGTTCTGAATTACTTTAACCCCAACCTGTTCAGCTTCATTCTTATCTCTAAATGTCAGGTTTTATATATATAAAGCAGTCTTTCAAAATCTAGAAATAATAATCACCACTCCGGACTTGATGCATTTGCCCTAAAAGCTTACAATCTAGGCCTCTCTTTTCTTATAAGCATTTTCTAAAGGTGACCATACCATTGTTCTTTTTTTGTTTCTGGCTTATTTTGTCTTACCAAATATTCCACATGTTCATTTACATCACTGCATTCCTCATGACATTCTTTCTTTTTGCAGCAGCACAGCCTTCGTTCTTAAGTATATACCATCGTTCACCAATCTATTTCTCCATCGGTGCATCCTTCAGCCACTTGCAATCATCGGGCATCATGTAGAGGTTCACGGTCCATCAACATTCTCAATTTTAGATAATTTCATTGTTCTGAACAGACAGAAAACCAATAAACACACCGTCCCCAAATAAGAAAGCTAAACCTCTTCTTAACTCTTGTGCCTCACCCCATTATTTACATCTACTGTTGCTGTGATAGTGCTGATGGTTTCCTTTTAAACATAGCTCATAACATTCAATAGATGTTTTTCCTCTGAACCCTTAAACACTCTTTATACAAGAATCATGTCTTTCTCCCAGGGGTGTGGACCTTCCTGGCAACGTGGGACAAAGATCCTGGAATGAGCTCAGACTCAGCATCAAAGGACTGAGAAAAACCCTAGAATGAGCTGAGAATTAACATCAAGAGACTGAGAGAACCTTCTCGACCAAAAGGGGAAAGAGTAAAATGAGACAAAGTGTCAATGGCTGAGAGATTCCAAACAGAGTCGAGAGGTTGTCCTGGAGGTTATTCTTACGCATTAAGTAGATATCACCTTGTTGTTCAAGACGTAGTGGGGAGGCTGGAGGGAACTGCCTGAAAATGTAGAGCTGTGTTCCAGTAGCCATGTTTCTTGATGATGATTGAGCAATGATATAGCTTTCACAATGAGACTCTGTGAATGTAAAACCTTATGTCTGATGCTCCTTTTAGCTACTATATCAACAGAAGAGTAGAACATATGGAATAAAAATAAATAATAGGGGGAACAAATGTTAAAATAAATTCAGTTTGAAATAGTGGTAAATGAAAGCGAGGGGTAAGGGGTATGGTACATATAGTTTTTTTTTCTCTCTATTATCATTTTCTTTTTCCATTGTTTTTCTATTTCTTTTTCTAAATCGATGCAAATGTACTAGAAATGATGAATATGCAACTATGTGATGATATTAAGAATTACTGATTATATATGTAGAATGGAATGATTTCTAAATGTTTTGTTTGTTAATTTTTTAAATTAATAATAAAAAAAGAATCATGTCTTTGAAGTAATTCTTAGGAGAACTCATTCATATTTCTAGAGTTCATCAGTGGGACACGTAGGTCTATACAACCCCTTTCAATCTTGTTCATCTTCCATATGGTGATATTACTTATAGACCCATTAGAGAATCACCTTCACTTCTATCTATTCCCTTACATTGGAGCTCAACCTCATTAGCTAACAGTTCACCCATCTCTAGCTTCTATGTATCTCTAAGTCCCCTATATTCTGTATTATAAGCCTCTGATTCTACCTTTATGCTGATCATAAAAGTGGAATCATACAGTATCTATCCTTTTGTGTTTGGCTAATTTCATTCAGCTTTATGTCCTCAAGGCTAATGCATCTTGTCATATGCTTCAGGATGTCATTTTGTCTTACTGCTGCATAATATTCCATCATATATTGTTCTAGTTTGCTAGCTGCCGGCAAGGAACACACCAGAGACGGATTGGCTTTTAATGAAAGGGGATTTATTTTGTTGGTTCTTCAGAGGAAAGGCAGCTAACTTTCCACTGAGGTTCTTTCTTACGTGGAAGGCACAAGATGGTCTCTGCTGGTCTTCTCTCCAGGCCCCTGCGTTCCAACAACTTTCCCCGGGGTGATTTCTTTCTCCATCTCCAAAGGCCTGGGCTGAGCTGCAAGTGCTGAGATGAGGAATGCCAAGCTGCTAGGCTGTGCTACATTGCGTTCTCTCATTTAAGCACCAGCCAATTAAGTCAAACGTCACTCATTGCAGCAGACACGCCTCCTAGCTGACTGCAGATGTAATTGGCAACAGATGAGGTTCACGGTACCGTTGGCTTATGTCCGCAGCAACAAGATTAGGTATGCTCACCTGGCCAAGTTGACAACTGAATCTAACTAACACACACACACACACACACACACACACACACACACACACATATATACCACATTTTGTTGATCCACTTGTCTGTTGACGGACATTTGGTTTGTTTCCATTTTTTGGCAATTGTGAATAATGCTGCTATGAACATCGGTGTGCAAATGTCTGTTTGTTTCGTTGCTTTCAGCTCTTCTGGGTATATACCAAGTAGTGCTATTGCTGGGTCATAGGGCAACTTGATATTTAGTTTCCTAGGGAACCACCAAACAGTCTTCCATAGCGGCTACACCATTATATATTCCCACCAGCAGTGCACAAGTGTCCCAGTTTCTCTACATCCTCTCCAACATTTATAGTTTCCTGTTTGTTTAATAGCAGACATTCTTTTGGGTGTGAGGTGGTATCTCATTGTAGTGTTGATCTGTATTTCCCTTATAGCCAGTGAAAATTAGCATCTCTTCATGTGCTTTTGAGCCATCTGTATTTCCTCTTCAAAAAAATGCCTATTCATATCTTTAGCCCATTTTATAATGGATTGTTTGTTCTTTTGTTGTTGAGTTGTATGATTTCTTTCTATATACAGGAAATCAAATCTTTGTCTGATATATAATTTCTAAATATTTTCTCCCATTGAGTTGGCTGCCTCTTCACCTTTCTGACAAAGTCTTTTGAGGTGCAGAATCATTTGATTTTGAGGAGTTCCATTTTACCTATTGTTCAGTTTGCTAGCTGCCAGAATGCAATATACCAAAAACGGAATGGCTTTCAACAAGGGGAATTTAATAAGTTGCAAGTTTACAGTTCTAAGGCCTAGAAAATGTCCCGATTAAAACAAGTCTAAAGAACTGTCCAATTAAAGGCATCTAGGGAAAGATACCTTGGTTCAAGAAGGCCGATGAAGTTCAGGGTTTCTCTCTCAAGTGAGACGGCACGTGGCGAACACAGTCAGGGCTTCTCTCTCAGCTGGAAGAGCACATGGCGAACACGGCGTCATCTGCTAGATTTCTCTCCTGGCTTCCTGTTTCATGAAGCTCCCCAGGAGGCACCTTCCTTCTTCATCTCCAAAGATCACTGGCTGAAGGACTCTCTGCTTCGTAGTGTCACTCTCTCTGAATCTCTCATTCTCCAAAATGTTTCCTCTTTTATAGGACTTCAGAAACTAATCAAGACCCACTCAAATGGGTGGAGACATGTAGTCACCTAATCCAGTTTAACAACCATTCTTAACTAAATCACATCAACCAGGGAGATGATCTCATTACAGTTTCAAACATACAGTATTGAATAGAGATTATTCTACCTTTAAGAAATGGGATTTATATCAAAACATGGCTTTTCTTAGGGGGCATATATCCTTTCAAACCAGCACACCTATTTTTTCTTTTGTTGCTTGTGCTTTGGTTGTAAAGTTTAGGAAGCTACCTCCTATTATGAGGTCTTGAAGATGTTTCCTTACATTTTCTTCTAGAAACTTTACGGTGCTAGTTCTTATATTTAGGTGTTTGATCCACTTTAAGTTAACTTTTGTGTAGGGTGAGAGACAGGAGTTCTCTTTCATTCTCTTGGCTATTGATATCCAGTTCTTCCATGCCAATTATTGAAAAGATTATTTTGTCCCAGTTCAGAGGATTTGGGGGCCTTGTCAAAAATTAGTTGACCATAGATTTGGTGGTCTATTTCTGCACTCTTGACTCAATTCCATTGGTCAATGCTTCTGTCTTTGTGCCAGTACCATGCTGTTTTGACCACTGTGGCTTTATAATAGGTTTTAAAATCTGGGAGTGTTAATCCTCCCACTTAGTTCCTCTTTTTTAGGATGCTTTTAGCTATTCAGGGTCTCTTTCTCCTTCCAGATGAATTCAGTAATTAGCTTTTCTAAATCTTCAAAGTAGGTTGTTGGAATTTTGATTGGTATTGTGTCGAATCTGTAGATCAGTTTGGGGAGAATTGACATCTTTACTATATTTAACCTTCCTATCCATGAGCAGGGAATGACTTTCCACCTATTTAGATCTCTTTTGATTTCTTTTTAGCAATGTTATGTAGTTAGGACATAGCTTCTTAAACTTTATACCAAAAGCACAAGCAACAAAAGAAAAAATTGATAAATGGGAATTCCTTAAAATCTAAAGCTTCTGTGCCTCTAAGGACTTTGTCAAAAAGATGACAAAGCAGCCAACTCAATGGGGAAAAATATTTGGAGACTACATATTAGATAAAGGCTTGATATCCTGTGTACATAAAGAAATTATACAACTCAACAACAAAGAACAAACAACTCAATTTTAAAATTGGCAAAAGATATGAATAGACATCTTTTCAAAAAGCAAATACAAAAGGCTAAAAAGCACAGGAAGAGATGTTCATCTTCATTTACTATAGGGGAAATGCAAATAAAGACTACAGTGAAATATCAACTCATACCTCTAAGAATGGTTGCTATTAAACAAACAGAAAACTACAAATGTTAGAGAGGATGTGGAAACTGGAACACTTATTCACTGCTAGTGAGAATGTATAAAGGTACAGTGCTGTGGAAGACAGTGTGGTAATTCCTCAGAAAACTAAATATTGAGTTGGCCTATGACTCTGCAATACCAATACTTGGTATATACTCAGAAGAACTGAAAGCAGTGGCATGAACAGATATTGCACACAGATATTCATAGCAGCACTTTTCACAATTGCCAAAAGATGGAAGCAATCCAAGTGCCCATCAACAGACGAGTGGATAAGCAAAATGTGCCACATACATATGATGGAATATTATACACCAGTAAGAATAAATGAGGTCCAAAAGCAAGTTACAATATAGATATACTTTCAGGACATAATGCCAAATGAAATGTCAGACAAAAAGGATAGATATTATATGATTTCGTTATTATGAATCTTGTAAAGGGAATCTCAAAGGTTTACACTGTAGAATGTCAGCACCTAGATGTACACAGAAGCTAGAGATGGGGGAAATGAAGTTGACTTAAATGTAAGGGAATGGATAGAAGTGATATTGGCTAATTAGTGGGGTTATAAGTAACTTTTTCATATTGAAAGTGAATATATTTGTAAGGGAATGTATAGTGTCATGCATCCCACCAATTAACTCTACAATTATAAGTAAGTTCTCACATGAACTCCTTCCAAGATTTGATCTTGAACAAAGAATCAATAATAGAGCGGTATGCAGGAAAACTAATATTGCATATGGTCTATGTTTAACAGGAAGACAGCAATACCAGAGGTAAATAGTTGGGGGTGGGGTAAGGGACAAAAGACTAGGGGAGGTTTGATTTGATATTTGTTGAGGCTGTGGTCTCTTTGGACCAACGAAAACTGTCTAAAATTGAGAATGCTGCTGATTATACTACTAAGTTAGGACACTGCAACACATGGTTTGTTTATTTTGGACATTAGCATTGATGAACAATGGATGGAGGGGGCTGAAGAGTACAATGACTGAGAAACCGAAAGGGGAACTATGAATACTATGCAGCTACAAAAAGGAATGATGTTGTGAGGCTTGCAACAAACTGAAAGAACCTTGGGGATAATGTGTTGTGCAAAATAAGCCAGAAATAAAAAACAAATATGCTATAATCTCTTTAAGAAAATACTTATAAGAAAATTGGAGCATAGATTGTAAGCTCTTATAGCACCCATACTTAGTCTTGAGTTGTGAGTGTATTTCTAGATTCTGAGACACAGAACTTTATGTGTATAAGCTGGTATTTTCCTGAAACTTTTAGTACTTCTGTGATACCTAAGATTCAGAGCTGGAGCTCTGCAGCTCTGAAAGTCAGCATTGTTACATACAATAATAGTTAAAGAAACCAAAAAACAGATTAGCCTTCAATTAGAGTTAAAAGCAAAGCTGATAATTAATTTCCCACCAAACTAAGGCCCAGATTTCATGTAGGGGGTGCAATTCTACTTGAGGATCTATTAAAAGCTAGGCAGGTGTGCATGGGTAGTTCAGTGACAGAATGCCTGCCTGCCACTTGGAAAACCTGGGCTCAACTCCCTGCCCATGCACCCAAAAAATAAAATAAAAAAAATTTCAGCAACAGTAGGCCCTGAAGCCAGAAAGGGACATCCCAAGATATACTGGGAATGGGCTCAGACTGGTGCCCACATAAGAGAAAAAGAAATAATAAAAAGTAAAATTAAAAGAAAAAGAAACACTAGGTGTATTAGTTAGGGTTCTCTGGAGAAACAAAATCAACAGGAAACACTTGCAAATATAAAATTTATAAAAGTGTCTCATGTAACCGTGGGAATGCAGAGTCCAAAATCCACAGTGCAGACTGTGAAGCCGACGATTCTGATGAAGGGTCTGGATGAACTCCACAGGAGAGGCTCACTGGCTGAAGCAGGAAGAGAGCCTGTCTCTTCTGAATCCTCCTTAAAAGTCTTCCAGTGATTATATGAAGCATCACTCATTGCAGGAGACACTGCCCTTGGCTGATTACAAATGGAATCAGCTGTGGATGCAGCTGACATGGTCATGATTTAATTCTATGAAATGTCCTCATCACACAGGCCAGCACTTGCCCAACCAGACAAACAGATATGACCACTTGGCCAAGTTGACACATGAACCTGACCATGACATTCTACCCCTTGTCAACTTGGCAACTACACATATCACCTTAAAACATACCTAATTTCTAAATAAAAATAATAAAACACATTTTTTCTTTCACCTAACAATACTCAACTGTCCTGCATATAACTGGAAACACATTAAATCTCTCCAGAATAGGGTGCAAGTCCTTGGGTAACACTCATTCTTAAACTTGATATCTTACAACTTAAATAGTATAACATGAACAAAACAGCATTACGATCGTTTCTGTAACTGATCACGTGGTCATAGTTCATATTTATCACTACCTTCTTCCACTATCCATTCCATGTTCCCTTTACCCTCAGCAAGCACTTCAGCTGGTCATGTTTCTTTGCCTGGTGGGGTGACCCAAACCTTCATTCCTGAAGTTTCAGAGCCATTAGCAGGCCTGCCTGGATTGGGTTGTTGCAATTTTCCACTGATTTTAATCACAGGGCAGGGTATTACTAAAAGATGCCCTAAGGGATCTCCTATATTCCAAGAAAACTCTTCTTTACCTCCATTGTGTAGTTGCAATCCTACTTCTCCCTGATAGCCAGGGTCAATCACCCCAGCCAATAATGCAATACCCTTCTTGTCTTGTTGATCCGGGGGTATGAGTAGCCCAAAGTAACCAGGTGGCAGTTAGATTCCAGTTCAATGGAATCATTGTTTCTCCTGGTGGAAGCACTCCCCCTTTTGGAACTAAAACCTGTAGACCAGCAGAGCTCAGGGTCATAGGGACAGGAAGCAAAAATTTTCCTACTGGATCACTAGGGGCAATAGTGAGTGGTATCACTCCCATTTCCACCCCTTGGTTCCTGGACCCATGGATCCTGGCTATGGGAGAAACAGCACCATACAGCACATGCTGATTTCGGGCATACACAGCTTCCTGGAGAACATTACCACAGCCCTTCAAGGTATTGCCACCTAGTTGGCACTGTTAGTTTTCAAAAGGCCATTCCACCATTCTGTCAATCCAGCTGCTTCTGGATGATGGGGAACATGGTAAGACCAGAGAATTCCATGAGCATGTGCCCATTCCCACACTTCATTTGCTGTGAAATGCATTCCTTGATCAGAAGCAATGTTATGTGGAATACCATGACGATGGATAAAGCATTCTGTAAGCTCATGGATGGTAGTTTTGGCAGAAGCATTGTGTGCAGGGAAAGCAAACCCATATCCAGAGTGTGTCTATTCCAGTTAGTTAGAACAAATCACTGCCCCTTCCATGAAGGGAGTGGTCCAATGTAATCAACCTGCCACCATGTAGCTGGCTGGTGACCTCAGGGAATGGTGCCATATTGGGGGCTAAATGTGGGTTTCTGCTGCTGGCAAATTGGGCACTCAGCAGTGGTTGTAGTCAAGTCAGCCTTGGTGAGTGGAAGTCCATGTTGCTGAGCCCATGCATAACCTCCATCCCTACCACCACTTTGTTCCCGAGCCCACTGGGCAATGACAGGAGTGCTGGGGAAAGAGGCTGACTGGTATCCACAGAACAGGTCATCTTATCTATCCACTTGATGATTAAAAACTTCTTCTGTTGAAGTCACCTTCTGGTGCACATTCACATGGGATACAATTATGTTCATGTTTTTAGCCCACTCAGAAGGGTCTATCCACATACTTCTTCCCAAGACCCCTCTGTCACCAATTTTCCAATTATGGTCTTTCCAAGTCCCTGACTATCCAGCCAAACCATTAGCAACAGTCAATGAGTCAGTATACAAACGCACCTCTGGCCAGTTCTCCTTCCAAGCAAAATGAACAACAAGATGCACTGCTCGAAGTTCTGCCCACTGGGAGGATATCCCCCCGCCACTGTCCTTCAAGGACACCCCAGAAAGGGGTCGTAGTGCTGCAGCTATCCACTTTCAGGTGGTACCTGCATATTGTGTTGAACCATCTGTAAACCAGGCCTGAGTTTTCTCTTCCTCAGTCAAGTCACTGTAAGGAACTCTCCAAGAGGCCATAGCTCTGGTCTGGGAAAGAGAAGGTAATGTGGCAGGAGTGGAGACCATGGGCATTTGGGCCGCTTCCTCATGTGACTTACTTGTGCTGTCAGGACCCGCTCTGGCCCTATCTCGTATATATCATTTCCATTTTACAATAGAGTGCTGCTGCGCACACCAGCATTTGTGGCTGGTTTGGGTCAAACAATACCCAGATCATGATAGGCAACTCAGGTCTCATGGTAACCTGGTGGCCCATAACTGTTCAGTCTCTACTAAGGCCCAGTAGCAGACCAAAAGCTGTTTCTCAAAAGGAGAGTAGTTATCTGCAGCAGATGGTAAGGCTTTGCTCCAAAATCCTAAGGGTTTGCGTTGTGATTCCCCTATAGGGGCCTGCTGAAGGCTCCAGACAACATCTCTATTTGCCTCTGATACTCCCAGTACCATTGGATCTGCTGGATCATTTGGTCCAAGTGGCAGAGCAGCTTGTACAGCAGCCTGGACCTGTTGCAGAGCCTCCTTCTTGTTCAGGTCGCCACTCAAAATTAGCAACTTTTCGGGCCATTCGATAAATGGGCTGGAGTAGCACACCCAAATGAGGAATATGTTGATGCCAAAATCCAAAGAGACCAACTAGGCATTGTGCCACTTTTTTGGTTGTAGGAGGGGCCAGATACAGCAACTTATCTTTCACTTTAGAAGGGATATCTCAACATGCCCCACACCACTGGACACCTAGAAATTTCACTGAGGTGGATGGCCCCTGTATTTTTGCTGGATTTATCTCCCATCCTCTGACATGCAAATGCCTTACCAGTAAGTCTAGAGTAGTTGCTACTTCTTGCTCACTAGGTCCAATCAACATGATATCATCACTATAATGGACCAGTGTGATGTCTTGTGGGAAGGAGAAATGATCAAGTTCTCTGCAGACAAAATTATGACATAGGACTGGAGAGTTGATACACCCCTGAGGTACGGCAGTGAAAGTATATTGCTGACCTTGTCAGCTGAAAGCAAACTGTTTCTGGTGGTCCTTATCAATAGCTATTGAGAAAAAAGCATTTGCCAGATCAATAGCTGCATACCAGGTACCAGGGGATGTACTGATTTGCTCAAGCAGTGATACCACATCTGTAAAAGCAGCTGCAATTGGAGTTACCACCTGGTTGAGCTTATGATAATCCACTGTCATCCTCCAAGACCCATCTGTTTTCTGCACAGGCCAAATAGGAGAGTTGAATGGGGATGTGGTGGGAATCAACACTCCTGGTGATTAAGAGTGGCAGTAATCTCTACAATCCCTCCAGGAATCTGGTATTACTTCTGATTTACTCGTGCCCTCACTGCACGAGTTAGAGAGCCAATGTGGGGATTCTGCCAGTTGCTCAGTATGTCTATTCCAATTATACATTCTGGAAGTGGGGAAATAACTACAGAATGGGTCTGGGGGCCCTCTGGACCCACTGTGAGACAGACCTGAGTTAAAACTCCATTAATCACTGGGCCTCCATAAGCCCCCACTCTGACTGGTGGACCAGAGTGACATTTTGGGTCCCCTGAAATTAATGTCACTTCTGAACCAGTGTCTAATAATCCCCAAGATATCTGCTCGTTTCCTTTTCCTCAATGCACAGTTACCCTGGTAAAAGGCCATTGGTCTTCTTGGGGAAGGCTTGGAGGAAGATTAACAGCATAAATTTGTGGTAGTGTAACAGGGTTCTCCCCCAAAAGGGACCTAGCCTCCCTTCATTCAAGGGGCTCTGGGTCTGTAGACTGTCTCAAGTCTGGAAATTGATTAACGGGCTGTGACTCTGTGTTTTTGTAATTCAGGTTATACTTCTGTTCACTTGACCTAAAACTCTTTTGTTTGTACAGCTTGAACAGAATTTAGTAGACTGCCCTTTTATTATATTTCTAGGTACCCCATGATTTAATAGCCAATGCCACAAATCTCTGCAAGTCATATCATTTTGACGCCTGCTTTGAGTTTGCTGTCTATTATAATAGCCATGTCTACCCTGTCTTTGGCAATTAAATGCTGACACCTGGTTTCTGCCAACTTGGGATCCCATCATCCTCATTGTGTTTAAGGATTCCAGCTCAGTGACAGCAGTTCCTACAGAGAAGTGCAACTACAGAGCTCTTCAGGGATGATGGCACTAGTCTCATAAATTTATTTCTCACTGTTCTGGTAAAAGGTGCATCCTTTGGAGATTCCTGGGTTGTAAGAGCAGGCTTTGCATGATAAATCCACTCTAACATTTCAATCTCTCTAAGTCTCTAGATCCCCTCATCTACATTATACCAGGGCAGTTCTGGCATTTCAACCTCAGGTAATGTCAGCCACCTTTTGATCCATGTTTCAACCAACCATCCAAACAAACTGTTAATGCCTTTTCTAACACCTCGAGCTATAACATTGAATGCAGAATCTCTGCTTAATAGACCCATATCAATAAATTCAGCCTGATCCAGCCTTATATTCCTCCCACCATTATCCCACACCCTTAAAATCCATTGCCACACATATTTCCCTGATTTCTGTCTATATAAATTGGAAAACTCACACAGTTTGTTTGGAGTATAACATACCTCCTCATGGATGATACTTTGTACCTCACCTTTACGGGCCTGTTGGGACTTTAGTCTGGAAGAAATGAGGGGTGGCGGGGGTGGGTCATGAAAAGAATTAGAAATATCTTCCAAGCCATTTGCTTCAGGGCATTCATTTGCAGTTTCATCTGGTAAAACAGGATTAATCACTCTAGGGCTAATCCCTTCAGGTGGAGGTTGGGTGGCCAACTCCTCAAGGCAGGCTGGAGGTGGGGCAGCTATATCCTCAGGGCAGACTATTACAGGGTTATCTAGAGAAGACTCAGCATGACCTAGGGTTTCAACCTCACCTCTGACATCATTATCAATCCATATGTCACCATCCCATTTTTCAGGGTCCCACTCCTTTCCAATGAATGTCCTCATTTTAATGGCAGACATGATGCAACATTGAGATTTCAGTTTACATTGTAAAGTTGCTATTCTAACAATAAGATTCTGAGTCTTATTTTTAGAGCTCTCAAGTCTATGGCTGCAGGAAATAAGATTACCTTCAGGATACTCATAGAAACTTCTACATCTGTCAGATGGCACTTAAGTTTCTCGTTTGAAGCCTTAAACCCATCCCTTTCACTCCTTAATGTATTCAGTATATCTAACAACAACCAGCCAACATCTCTATAGCTCGTATTTCCATAAAACTCCATAAAGGTGTCAAAAACATCATCCCCCAGAGCCTGGCTTCATACAAGTGAAGCATCAGGAGAATCAAATGGTGATATTTGGACTATCTCTTTTGCCAACTCACTCTATGGATTGGGAGTGTCATTCTGATTGTGGGAATCAGAGTCCTTAGTGCCTTCGAGTTCAGTCAGTAGAAAACCATTCATAAAAACCCTTTTTTAAGATTCTGTTTCTTAAGAACCACTCCTGGTACCAAGTTGTATTAGTTAGGTTCTCTAGAGAAACAGAATCAACAGGAAACACTCGCAAATATAAAATTTATAAAAGTGTTTTACGTAACCATAGAAACGCAGAGTCCAAAATCCACAGAGCAAGCTGTGAAGACGACGATTCCAATGAAGGGTCTGTAGGAACTCCACAGGAGAGGCTCGTCGACTGAAGCAGGAAGAGAGCCTGTCTCTTCTGAATCCTCCTTAAAAGGCTTCCAGTGATTAGATTAAGCATCACTCATTGCAGGAGACACTCCCCTTGGCTGATTACAAATGGAATCAGCTGTGGATGCAGCTGACGTGATCATGATTTAATTCTATGAAATGTCCTCATCGCAACAGACAGACCAGCACTTACCCAACCAGACAAACAGGTACCACTACTTGGCCAAGTTGACATATGACCCTGACCACGACACTAGGCAAACAGGGAGCTTGTCAGACTGCGCTTACCACTTCTTCCCAGCAGATGGTGGTCTTAAGCCACTTCCTCCCCTCAGTCTTGCCTTCTCCAACTGCCCCAGTGGGCATGGCTTGTTGCCATGGGCAGTTAGGCATGTCTCTGGGGTTCCCCACGGGAGCTACCAGCTGCAGAGCCGCATGGAAGGTCTTCCGAGCTAGCTGGTGGGGCAAGTGGATTGGAGGGACTGTTGGATCCCTCAGATCCGCTCCCACCTACACCTGTTGGGACTGTAGCCGAACAGACTCCCCCTCCTCTCCCCATCCTGATCCCCCGACTCTCTTCCAGGATCTCCCCACAAAATGCAGAAGACCCTTCCTGATAATTCACCCACTGGACTGCAGTGCTGGTGTTTTCCTGTCCCCTTTCTTGTTGCCCCAGGGAGCAGGGGTGAAACCAGCCCACCCTATTCCACTGTCTTCCTGGAAGTCTTAGACAGCTGGTTGTAACATAGAGGCTACCAGATTTATTTCAGCTTTCTTTCATTGTTATTAAAAATAATAATAAATATTAAAAATAACTTATCATTTCACCTTCATTATCTCACTTGAGGATCCCCTAACGTTTTGGGTAGATGTAATTATTCCTATTTCACAAGTGAAGACACTGAGGACAGAGAGGTAACGGGACCTTGCCCCAGCCACACACACTAGAGAGGCCGAGTTGAGGTACAAAGTAATTATAACCTATCTGGGTTAGTTTTTTCTTTTTGGATTAAAAGAATTTTTTAAATTGTGGTAACATGTGTGTGTGTGTGTGTGTGTATTTGCCATTTAAACTATTTTTAAGTGCACAATTTAGTGGCATCAGTTACGTTCGCAACATTGTACTACCATCGCCAGGATCCACTACCAAAATGTTTCCATCACCCAAACAGAAACTTTGTACCCATTAAGCAGTAACTCCCCATTCTCCCTTCCCCCAGCCGCTGGTGACCCCCAATCTACCTTCTGTTTAGATGAATTTTTCTATTCTAGATATTTCATATAAGTGGAATCCTTCAATATTTGTCCTTTTCTGACTAGCTTATTTTACTTAATCTGATGCCTTAAAGGCTCACCCACGTTGTTGCATGTATCAGAACTTTATTCTTTTTATTGCTGGATAATATTCCATTGTGTGGATACATCACATTTTGTTTATCCATTTAATTGTGAATGGATACTTGGGTGGTTTTCACCTTTTGACTATTGTGAATAATGTTGCAATGAACATTGGTGTACAGATATCTACTTGAGTCCTTGCTTTCGGTTCTTTTGGAAATAAACCTAGAAATGAAATTGCCTGGCCATGTAATTCTATGATTAAACCAAGTTTTATAGCTGCAAAGTTGTGCTCTGCCTTACATAACCTTGTTTATATCGAGCAGCTTGTTGAAGCTGCTGCCTCTAAGGGCAAACCAAGAGTAAAAAGGTATAAGAAGGGAGGAAACAGCAAGAATCAATGATTAGGTATTCAGAATTGTGATAAGTGAAGTTTTACTATATGCCGATAACCTGAAAGGTCTGTGACAGGTCATAATTTGTCATTTTATAAGGCCTAAATTTGAAATCTTCACTGTAAGATCCGTTTGTAGAGTAAACACCTAGGTTAAGGGTGAGTCCCCTCAACTGTCCAGCACATGCCTCATATGTACATATATATATCTTCACGCACTGTACAGTCCATTCAAAGTATACTATCAATGGCTCACCAATTTCATCAGACAGTTGTGTATTCATCACCATGACAATTCTTAGAACATTTGCATCACTCCAGAAAAATAAAAAGGAAAAAGAGAAAAACCCATACATTCTATACCCATTCCCCCTCCCTCTTACTGACCACTAGTGTTGAAAGTTACCCCAATTTTTTTTACCCCTTATTCCCCCTATTATTTATTTATTCATCCATATTTTTTTACTCATCTGTCCATACCCTGGATAAAGGCAGCATCAGACACAAAGTTTTCACAATCCCACAGTCACATTGTAAAAACTATATAGTTAGACAGTAGTCTTCAAGAATCCGGGCTACTGGCATACAGTATAGCAGTTTCAGGTACTTCCCTCCAGCCACTCCAATAAACCATAAACTAAAAAGGGATATCTATATTATAATGAGTAAGAATTACCTCCATGGTAACCTTGCAACTCTGTTTGAAATCCCTCAGCCACTGAAACTTTATTTTGTCTCATTTCTCTCTTCCCCCTTTTGGTCAAAAAAGCTTTCTCATTTCCATGACGCTGGCTCCTGGCTCATCCCAGGAATTCCGTCCCATGTTTCCAGGGAGATTTACACCCCTGGGGGTCAAGTCCCACATAGAGTAGAGGGCAGTGAGTTCACCTGCTGAGTTGGCTTAGAGAGAGAGGCCACATCTGAGCAACAAAAGGGATTTTCTGCGGATTGACAAGAATGAAGAGAAATTGGATCACTCATACATTGCTAGTGGGAATGTAAAATGGTATAACCATTCTGCAAAACAATGCTACAGTTCCTCAAAATATTCAATACTGAGATACAATATAACCTAGCAACTGCACTTCTGGGCATTTATATCAGAGCAATAAAAACTTATGTACACACACACACACACACACATGCACACGTGAGGTTCTCTGGAGGTGATTCTTAGGCACAATTATAAGTAGGCGTAGGTCCTCCTTTGCAGGAACAATTTTCATGGAGGTGAACCCCAGATCTAGGGCTCAGCCTATTAAATTGGTTGTCCCCACTGCTTGCAAGAATATCAGAAATTCCCCAGATAGGGCAGCACATGCCTCTTAACTTGACTTTCTGGTTCTTTCCTCCTTGTGGGAGGGAAGCTGATTCCATGACTGAGAACACACATGAGGTTTAGAGTGAGCCAATCTGTGGCTAAATCTCAGCTCTGCCTCTTGAAAGCTGTGTGAGCTTGAGTAAGTGGCCATAGTTCCTAAACTTCTTTCCTCATATGTGACACAAGGATAATATGTACCTCAAAAGGCTGTTGAGAGGATTAACTGAGATAGTAATTCATGGGCTGTCTCTGTGAGATATACATGTGGTCTCTGGAGAGGGGAAGTGGGGGACAGGACAGCAGAGGATGAAGGAAACTTACTTATCACCAGACACCTTTTTTTTTTTATAACCTCTTGATTTTTAAATTATACGTATATGGATGTTTATTTCAAATAAATTAATGAAATTTCACATTATGAGATAATGCATGTAAAGCATCTAGCAGAGTGCTTGCCATTTAACAAATACATTTATTTGTTATACATCTTAATTATAACAAAGTGATTTTTTTGGAAAACTGTTTCTTTGTAGATAATGTTTTCCTAAAAAAGCTAAATACTTCTTGATGGAGTCAAAGAGAACTGAAGAGTTTAAGGCAAATGATGTTTCTTAGCTACAAAATAGGAGCTTCAAAGGGCAAACTGCCTGCCTGTGACTTGGGTTCTTGCTGGTACAGGTGTGGGTGAAGCCAGGACACCTTGAGAAGTCTGGCAGCCTGGGCAGGAGAGGGAGGCTGGCCCGACCAGGAAGGGCCTTCAATGCCTGTCAAGGAATCTGTCCCACAGACCAGGGCTTGGGGACTGTCTCTACAGCCTATTGTCTGAGTAACCTTGGGCAAATCATTTAATCTCTCTGAGCCATCAGTTTTTCATCTGTCTGATGGGACAGTCATACTCATCTGCCTTGCAGAGTTGTTGTGAAGGTTACAGGAAAGAGTTAAGTGGTAGCTACCATTGTCACATCATCTTCATCATCATAAAGTATTAGGACTTCATCCTGGGGCAATGGAGGCAGTAAAGAAGGGCTTTATGCTGGGTGTGGCAAAGCTGGATTTAGGGGTAGAAAGGTCGCTCTAGGGATCAATGTAGAGTGGGGACTCCCCACCAGTCCCCACTGAAAGAAGGGATCAAGAGGGATTCCCTCTGTAAGTGACTCTCCCTACTTCCTGCCATTTGACCTCTCTGAGCGGTGCTCTGAGACATGGATTGTATTCATCCAGTGAAAAGACAGCTCTGGACTGTGCCAGAGAAACCAAATCTGAATGTAACTAACAGAGATTTACCTTATCCACTTGCTGGGACAGTATTTATGCTAATCCTATTCTGAGTAACAGGAACTCAGACTAATAAAAGCTGTGCCTCAGCTCTGGACTCTGCCCCTTCTGTTGGCCTGCACGCTGGGAATCACTTTTCTGGGTAATGCAGGCTGTGCTGCTTGGCTGTGTGGATTCTCATGGGCCAGATCATTCATTCATTCACATACGCACTCATTCAGGCATCTGTACAGAGCCCAGACATGGGAAATTCAGTGGAGCAAAGATGGACAAGGCTGCCACTCCCATGAGCATGCATTCTGGTGGGAGAGACCAAAAACGAATAAAATAAATGCATGCATGAATACAGTAAATTCATATGGTGTGATGTGCAATGAAGAAACTAAAGCTGTAATACGTGAAAAAGTGACTTGGGGGTGTGGGCCTAACTAGAGGATGGCTAGGGAAGAACTCTGGGAGGAAGGGAGGCCCCACACGATGATTTGTGTGTGCCAGGCAGAGGGGTCAGTGGATGCAAATGCCCCAAGGAAGGACATGGTCACAAGTTTGAGGGACAGAGAGAAGGCCAAATTGTCTGGAGCCCAGGGTTGGAGACAAGAGGGAGACATGCCAGAGGGTCAGGACATGTGGGGCCTTGTAGGCCACTGTAAGGTATTTAGCTTTATTCTTAGTGCTGTGGGAGCCACTGGAGGATTTTAAGCAGGGGATGACATGACCTGCAGTAGGTTTTAGACATTTACTCTGGCTTCTGGGCAGGAGGGATGAGAGTGGCCTCAGGGAGACCAGATAAGAGGCTTCTTGCATTGGAGGTGGGGAGAAGATTAAGGATTTGAGCTATATTTTGGAGATAACAATGAGAGGACGGAGTGTATAGTACCTAGCACAGACTCTCTCACATGGTAAGGAGCTCAACAGCTGGTGATTGGGTGTTTATTATTTTTATTCCCCCTTGTCATGCAGCTTTTTCCCAAATAATACCTTTTGAAAATCCCAATTTGAATACTGGCCTTGAGGCCCCAGTGACAAGGTTAGATATATTTTCACTTGTAGGTGGGCCTCCAGTCAAGCTCCGCCCCCCCCCCAACCCCACCCCCCCCCCGGCCATTTAGGTTGCTTGCATCTGTAGTAAACCTCATATAGGCCATGTGTTTTACCGTTTCTGAAGTAATCCACCTGTTAGTACTTCCCCAGGGAGGCTTGCTTTCTTCAGCAGGCAGGAAAGGCTGGGGTACATGTGTGTCTAGAGACTTACTGACCCAGAACCAACTCCAGAAGCATGAGAAGCGCAAGTGATGGAGGGCTCGGCCCCTAATCTGTATGCTGACACCCTAAGTAGGTCCCAGGCACCTGTGCTGTGAACAAGGAAATGAATCAGACACAATCCCTGTCCTGGAGAAATTCACATTAAGGTGGAAAGGGAAGCTGGAATAAAATCTAATGTGCTACATGTGGTCAATATTTGTTGATTAACAGTTACCCCATGGTAAAGCCCTGATACATGTATGTACAATTTCCTTAGTAGTTCCTTATCTCAAAATCTTTAAAATTCTCCAAATAGAAACCATGTATTCAGGCCCTCATAGACTGGTCCCCTTCTCAATCTCACTTCAGGCCATTCTTTCTTTTCTGCACTATAGCTCTAGCCATACTACACTTGTTATTGTTCCCTAATCTTTGACATTCCTCTGGTTTGCACACTCCTTTCTCCATACCCACAATGCCACTTCTCCAATTCACTTCTTTCATGAAACTCCCCCGGGGATGTTTTCCTAAGGTCTCTGGCTGTGGGGGCTCTCGTGGTTCTCATGGCTCTAAAAAGGGACTCTCTTCAAAACGTTTCCTCTTTTAAAGGCTTCCAATAAACTAATCAAGACCACTTGGAATGGGTGGAGTCACAACTCCATGGAAGCCACCTAATCAAAAGTTACCACCCACAATTGGGTGGGTCACATCTCCATGGGAACAATCAAAAAGCTCCCAGCCAGCAAAATTGAATGAGGATTAAACGACATGGCTTTCCTGGGGTCCACTGCAACTTCAAATCGGCACACAAGGAAAGACTGAGAAACTGTCACAGAACAGAGACTGGGGAGACTAACTACAATGTGGGATCCTGGAGTGAATCCTGGAACGAATTCTGGTACAGCAAAGTGACATTATGGAAAAACTGGTGAAATCGAAATCAGGTATGGAGTTTGGTTAATAGTCACTATTAACTAGTTTAAACAAATATACCACAGTAATGTTAAAATGTTAACAAGTGGGGAAACTGGGTGATTCTGTACTATCTTTGAAACTTTTTTTTGATAAGTTAAAATTATTCCAAAATAAGTTTATGTTAAAAAATCAGATGAGGAGAGAGTGAATCCCTCATGACTGACTCTACCACCTATCCAAAGCCTCTTCTCTAAATTTCATATGCATTTGTCTATCTTTTCTCTTCTTCTCAGTATGTCCCTATGGATACAGTTTTTCCCCTTACATAAATGGTTCATACTGTACATATTTTCTGCAACTTTTCTTCAATTAGCAGTATGTCTTGGTGGTTTTTCCATATCAGTACTCACTAGTCTGCACTAACACAGCAGTCACTAGCCACATATGGCAATTAAGCACTTGAAAATATAGTCTGTATTGAGATATGTTATAAGTGTAAAATACACACCAGATGTCAAAGATTTAGTACCAAAAAAAAAAGAGTTATATTTATTACATGTTAAAATGACAATTGTTTGAGTGTGCTGGGTTTGATAAAATATATCAGCAAAATTAATTTCACTTGTTTCATCTTATACTTTTTAATGTGGCTACTGGAAAAATTTTAAATTACATACATGGCTTGCATTATATTTCTATTGGACAGTGCCATTATATAGCTCTAAACTCATTCTTTTCATCTGCTATATAGTGTTTCAACAGCTGGATGTATCATAATTTATTTAACTGTTTTTCCTAATGTACATTTAGATTGTTTCTATGATTGAATTATTATAATCGTTGCTGCAATTAAAATCTTTATATATGCCTTCTTTGTGCATATGTAAAAGTATTTCTTTAGAGCAGGGTTGGCAAACTAAGGTCCATGGGCTAAATGCAGCCTGTTCCCTATTTTTGTAAATAAAGTTTTACTGGAATAGTCACACTCATTCATTTATTTACTACCTACAGCTCTTTTCCACCACTACAGCAGAGTTTGGTAGCTGTGACAGGCTAGATGGCCCACAAAGACTTAAATATTTACTATCTGGCTCTTGAGCTGTGTTCCAGTAGCCTAGACTCTTGAAGACCATTGTATAAAAATATGTTTACAATGTGACTGTGTGATTGTGAGAACCTTGTGTCTAATGCTCCTTATATCCAGGGTCTGGACAGATAAGTTAAAAATGTGGATATTAATAAATAAATAATGGGGGGGCAAAGGGTAAAATAAATTGGATAGATGGAAACACTAGTGGTTAACGAGAGGGAGGGGTAAGGCGTACGGTATGTATGGAATTTTTCTTTTCTCTTTTCATTTTTTTCTGGAATGATGCAAATGTTCTGAAAAATGATTATAGTGATGAATACACAACTATGTGATGATATTGTGAGCCAGTGATTATGTACTATGTATAGAAAGTATGTGTGTGAAGAGTTCTCAATTTAAAAAATCCTCATGTGGGGCACTGAAAAGAAAAAAAAAGAAAAGGAAAAACTTAAGAAAAGTTTTTTAAAACTTTTAATAGTGGTGGAACAAACTATACCCTTCACCAGTGTGACTGGTTTTGAGGCCACAACTGACACTCATTGTCTTTCTCTCTCTTTTATTAGTCATTCTAGATTCCCCTTCCTCTCAGATAGCACCTCTTTGGTCTCACTGAGTTATGTGGTGGCATGATCTAGACCCTCAGTCCTGAGAGGCCTGAGACTGTGGTCTCCGTATCATTCCCAGGCCATGGACCTTGCACTTGTCTATTTACCATAAAAACCAAGACGTCTTCAAGAGGCTCAAAGATATACTTCCCTACTCTCTATTATTTAATAGCAGCTTTATCTCTTCCTGATGATCAGGGTTAATTAGCCCTGAGAGAATGGTGATTCCTTGCCTGCTGGTCCCTTAACAGAAGGAGCTCAAAGTGCCTGGGTATCAGTCACAGCTAAATTCAGTAGTTCTCTTGATGTGTCCCCTGGCGGAAATGTTCCCCCTTGGGGAATTAGTACCTTTAATCCTGCTGAGCCCAGAAGCTGTGGGAATAGGAAGCAAATTCTCTAAATAAGTCACAAGGAGTGATGGTAAGAGTGAGATTACTCCTGCTGCCATCCTTGATTCCTGGATTTACATATTCTACCTATTGGAGACAAAACACCAGGGTTGGTTGCATCCTGGAAAATGGCACCCTCTCCTTGCAAAAAGGTATTGTTTCTAAGCTGGTACCTGAGTTGTGTTTTCAACAGATGGTTCCAAGCCAGCAGTTTATGAATGGTACAATATGTGAAAGGACAAGTAGATCCTGTGGTCATGTGCCCTGCTGTACCTCTTCTGGGGTAGAGTCATATGGGAGCCCACTTTAGTAGGTAACTCTATAAACCCTTGGACAATTGAGTTGGATGAAGCCCTATAATCATGAAGGGCAAGCTCATATGTAGAATATGTCTCTTCTAGTGAAAATGAGTTATTGCTCTTTCCAGGATGGAAGGGTCTCAATGTAATCAACTTGCCATCAAGTCATTAGGGATGGAGGCATATTAGAGCCTTAGAATTGGTCTCTGTTACTCAGTAGCAATAGTAGCTAGATCAGCCTTGGGGAGTGAGAGTCCATGCTATTGGGCCCATACTTACACACCTTCTCTCTGTGTCATCATGACTATTCTGTTTACACACCCATTTGCCAGCTCTGGGGTAGCCTTTTTTTAAAATTTATTTTTTTATTATCAAGCCAAAACAACATGCAAACATGAACATTCTTTTTTTTTTTTTTTTTTTTTTTTTAAAGGAAAGACAGAGAGAAGGAAGGAAGGATAGAAGGAAGGAAGGAAGGAAGAAAGGGAAACATTTTTAAACATTTTCTTGTTTTATTGTATTCTGTTTCTCCGTTTTTGTTACATGGGCTGGGGCCGGGAATCGAACCGAGGTCCTCCGGCATAGCAGGCAAGCACTTTGCCCGCTGAGCCACCGCGGCCCGCCCCAAACATGAACATTCTTAACATACAAACGTTCTGTGCATGGTGTACAATCAATGGCTCACAATATCATCACATAGTAGTATATTCATCACCATGATCATTTTTCAGAACATTTGCATCACTCCAGAAAAAAAAAGATGAAAAGAAAAAACTCACACATACCATACCCCTTACCTCTTCCTCTCATTGACCACTAGTATTTCCATCTACTCAATATATTTTAACCTTTGGTCCCCCTATTTTTTTTCTATACCCCTTACCACTCCCTTTCATTGATCGCTAGCATTTCAGTCTACTAAATTTATTTTAACGTTTGTTCTCCCTATTATTTATTTATTTTTAATCCATTTTTTTTTACTCATCTGTCAATATCATAGACAAAAGGTGCATCAGACACAAGGTTTTCACACTCGCATAGTCACATTATGAATATCATTATACATTCATCTTCAAGAAACATGGCTACTAGACACAGCTCTACAATTTCAGCTCCACAGTTTCAGGCACTTTCCTCTAGCCTCTCTAATATACCTTAAATTAGTGTAAATTAAAAAGGGGATATCTATAAAATACATAAGAATAACCTCCAGGATAACCTCTCAAATCTGTTTGAAATCTCTCAGTTACTGACACTTTATTTTGTCTCATTTCTGTTTTCCCCCTTTCGGTCAAGTTTTCTCAATCCCTTGATGATGAGTCCCAGCTCATTCTAGGATTTCTGTTCCATGTTGCCAGGGAGGTTTACACCCCTGGGAGTCATGTCTCACACAGAAAGAGGGAGGGCAGTGAGTTTTCTTGCCATGTTGGCTGAGAGAGAGATAGGCCACACCTGAGCAACAAAAGAGTTTTTCTGGGGGTGACTCATAGGCCTAATTTTAAGTAGGCTTAGTCTATCCTTTGCGGGGATAAGTTTCATATGAATAAACACCAAGATTGTGGGCTCAGCCTATTGATTTGGTTGTCCCCACTGCTTTGAGAATATCAGGAATTCTCCAAGTGGGGAAGTTGAATTTTCCCCCTTTCTTGCCATTCTCCCAAGGGGACTCTGCAAATACTTTTTTATTCACAGTTCAAATCAATCGTCTATCTTTCTTTCTGATTTTATTTGTGCCCCCAGCCCTCCTCCCTCTATCATTCTCACATTCAGCTTCATTCAGTGTTTTAACATAATTATACTACAGTTAGGTAGTATTTTGCTGTCCATTTCTGAATTTTTACAATCAGTCCACTTGTACAATCTGTATCCCTTCAGCTCCCATTACCCAAAATCTACCCTATTTCTCTCTCCTGATGGCCTCTGTTCTTTTTTTTAAAATTTTTTAAACATAACAACATACAAACACGAACATTCTTACCATATGATCATTCCATTCTTGATATATAACCAATAACTCACAATATCATCACACAGTTGTGTATTCATCATCATGATAATTTCTTAGAACATTTGCATCAATTCAGAAAAAGAAATAAAAGAAACAAATTCATAATACCATACCCTTTATCATTCCCTCTCATTGATCACTAGCATTTCAATCTACTAAATTTATTTTAATATTTGTTCCCCCTATTATTTATTTATTTTCAATCCATATGTTTTACTCATCTGTCCATAAAGTAGATAAAAGGAGCATCAGACAACAAGGTTTTCACAATCACACAGTTACACTGGAAAGCTATCTCATTATACAATCATCTTCAAGAAACATGGCTACTGGAACAGAGCTCTACATTTTCAGGCACTTTCCTCCAACCTCTCCATTATACCTTCAATAAAAAGGTGATATCTATGTAATGTGTAAGAATAACCCCAGGATAACTTCTCAACTCTGTCTGAAATCTCTCAGCCATTGAAACTTTGTCTCATTTTTCTCATCCCCCTTTTTGGTTAAGAAGGTTTTCTCAATCCCTTGCTGCTGAGTCCCAGCTCATTCCAGGACTTCTGTCCCACGTTGCCAGGAAGGTTTACACCCCTGGGACTCATGTCCCTCGTAGAGAGGGGGAGGGCAGTGAGTTTACTTGTTGTGTTGGCTGAGAGAGAAAGGTGATGGCCTCTGTTCTTAACTGAAATTCTCCAAGTTCATTCATTAACGTTAGTTCATATCAGTGAGACTACACAGTATTTGTACTTTTGTTTCTGGTTAATATCACTCAGCAGAATGTCCTCAAGGTCCATTCGCATTGTTACATGCTTCATGACTTTACTCTGTCTTAACAGCTGCATAATATTCCATCATATGTATATTTCATAGCTTGCTTAACCACTTGTCTGTTGATGGACATTTGGGTCGTTTCCATCTCTTGGGAATTGTAAATAATGCTGCTATAAACATTGGTGTGCAACTGTTTGTTTGGGTTGTTGCCCTCGTGTCCTCTGAATAGATACCTAGCAATGGTATTGCCGGATCATATTGCAATTCTATACTTAGCTTCCTGAGGAATCGCCAAACTGCCTTCCACAGCCGTTGTACCATTTTACATTCTCACCAACAGTGGATAAGTGTGCCTCTTTTTCCACATTCTCTCCAGCACTTGTCATTTTGTTTTATTGAAAATGGCCATTCTGGTGGGTGGGAGATGATATCTCATTGTGGTTTTCATTTGCATTCCCTAATAGCCAGGGAATTTCAGCATCTCTTCATATGCCTTTTAGCCATTTGTATTTCTCCGAGGTAGCCTTTGATAGATGCTGGCTGATGTCAACCATTTATACTTTGTGCTTCATCTATGGCATATGCTCAATGGCAGGTATTTACATGCAATGAAAAGATTTTATTTGTTACCCACTTCCATAAGTCCATCTATGTGCCTCTATTTTCTTGTCCCTTATTTTCCAATCTTGTTCCTTTCAGATCTCTAATCAACCAGCCAACCATTCACCATGGCCCACGTGACACGTGCATATTCTAACCCTGGTCCTCTTCTGTTTCCATGAAGACTGGATGACTAGGTGTATTACCCAAAGCTCTGCCTATTGAAAGGATTTTCCTCTCACTGCTGACATTCAAGGACACTTCCATCTGGAGCTACAGTGCAGCCATAGTCTATTTTTGCATACCAAGCCAAATCACGAATGAACAAAGCTGGCTTTTTCTCTTCCATTAGGTGGACACAAAGAACTCCCCATGCAGCTGTAGATGTGAGCTAAGAGAGAGGCATTGTGTAAAGGTGGTAGATGATATAGAAGTCTAGGCTAACTGCTCATGCAGCTAACTTCTGCCCTCTGGCCCTGCATATGCCCAACCCCAATTGTACCACTTCCATTTTATGAACTGCTGTTGGGCTGGTCTGATCTTATGAAATGGTGGATCTGTTAGAATCCAACTCATGATAAGTTTAGCCTGCATGGTCACTTAATGATCCACAGTCAGACATTCTGTGTCTACCAGAACATGGTAGCAAGTCAGGAGTTGTTTTTAGAAAACTGTGTAATTTTCTGTTCCAGAAGGCATAGTCTTACTCCAGAATTCTAGGGGTATAGATTGTGATTCTTCCATTCAGCCTTGTCATAAACTCTACAGGCATCTTTTCTACCATGGATAACTTAAATACCACAAGTTCTGTCAGATCATATGGCCCAGGCAGCAGGGCCACTTGTACTGCAGCCTGGACCTGCCACTTGAGCCCTTTCCTGCTTTGGGCCCCATTAAAAACTGGCACCCTTCTGTGTCAGCCACGATTGGGATGGAGCAGTATTCCCGAGTGAGGCCTACCAGGTATTGTACTTCCTTCTTTATGGTGGAAGTGGGAGAGGCAATAATTTGTTTTTTACCTTGGAAAGAATGTTCCTGGCATGTCCTAGACCACTGGACGCCAAAATATTTCACTGATATGCAGGCCCCTGAATCTTCAGAGTTTTTTTCCCATTCTCTGCAGTGCATGTGTGTTACCAAGGTTCCAGATATAATTATTTCTTACTTATCTTGTCCAATTAGTTGATGTCTTCAACATAGTGTGAACCAGTGTAATCCACTGTGGGACGTCTAGATGGTAGTGTCTTTTCACACCGGGTTGTGACAGAGGGTGGGAGAATTAACATCCCTGGGGGCAAGAATGTAAACGGATACTCTTGTCTGTTCCATGTGAAGCATTCACCAGATCAGTGGCTACATATCATAGACTTGAGAACATGTTAATCTGCTCTAGAAAATAGCGATACCACACTTGGTATCACAGCTGCAATTAGTACTACCACTTGACTGATCTAGCTGTAATCCACTGTCATCTTCCAGGATCCACCTGTGTTTTTGTAGGGGCCAAACTGGTGAATTAAATTGCAATATAATGGGGATCACCCATCCCCGCATCTTTATGGTCTTTAAGGATGGCACTAATCTCTGCCATTCCCTGATTACCAGTGATTTTGAGCATCTTTTAATATGTGAGTTGGCTTTTCTGATTTCCTTTTTGTTGATTTTCCATAATTCATAATCTTTGCCCTTTTTTATTGTGTCATTTGCCTTTTTAAAATGGTCTGTTTATTAACTGTCTCCTTCACTGGACTGTGAACTTCAGGAGGCTAGAGACTATATGTCTTAATTACTCCTGGGGCCCTTCTGCCTGGCACATAAGCACTCAATAAATACATAATGAATGAATGATTTTTAACAACAACAACAAGAAAACAGCACTTGATTGGACATTTTGGTCTTCTTGGATCTTAAAATCAACCTCTTCAGCTTATAGAAAAGTCCATTCCTGATAGCAACTGAATCATTTGGTTGATTTAAAAGAAAACACATCTCTTCTTTAAAACCAAACTAATCAAAGCTCCCTGAGCCGTGTTTTCTGGATGGACTCCCTTCAATAACAATAATGGGCAGTAACAAACTGAGTCCTCACCCTGTCTGCCTGTGATAAACACATCCAAAACACATTACACATCTCAGATTGAGGTTTGGAGGCCTGAGGCTGCAGCAAAAGAAAACCAAGGTTGACAGACACAAATTTAACAACCCGATATTCTATAAATGAAAAAAAGTCCAGCTGCCTGTTCCTTCACCACTGAACACAGTAAATGCATTATCTGGGCCTCCTGCTATTTTTCAAGCCTGAGATTCTCTAATGATATCTGTTTGGTCAACTTTATACTATGTCCCCTCAAAAAATTTTTTTCTACTGACTCTCCAGTGTTTCTTTACTTTCCCTTAAATTTTTTGGGTATTTTGAATGAAAAAAAGTTGCTTAAATATCTTCTTATGTCAGAATATTTTTATCTTTCTAAAACACATATTTGATTACGTCCCTCTCCTCCTCAAAAACTTCTAATGTTCTTCCATTGGCCAAAGTCCAAACTCCTTGACAATTCTTTGACAAGCTCCAAAGCCCCGGCTACTTCCACCATTCCAAAGAACCTCATGCTTCAACCATATATTACTTGTCTTTACTGAAACAAGTCATGCACTTTCTACCTGTCTGCCTTTGTACATATACTGGTCCCTCTTCTAAGAATTCCTACCTACCCTTCTAGACTTGGTTCAAATGTTAATTCTACCGTGAGGACTTTCCTCTCCTGAGAGTGGTTTTAAGCACTGCTTTCTTCACTTTCTCAACATTTAAAATAAATATCTATAAATAAACATGCCACTTTCTATACTATGATTATTTTACTTATGGGTCTGTCTCCTCAAGGTGGGAATTATATCTCATTGCTGTTTCCCCAGCACCAGGCTAGTCCTTGGCACTCAAATGGGTGACATTTGTTGAGAGAATGAATGAAAATAAAGACTTAGTCCCTAATCAAACAACCTGGACCTCCAATTTAACCACCATAATAGATTTATGAGCAGAACCTAACAGTATTTCCTTTTCCAAATTTCCTCTAGCAACTTGAACACACTCAAAAGACATATTCACATCTACACTTACAGGTAACTCAGAGGTCCCAGGAACATCTCTCACCCTATTTTAGGAGCTGATTCTTTTGTTTTTAACAGGCAGGAGCTCAGAGATGCTTCTTGGTTGGTGGAGAAGCTTAGATGGATGTTAGTAAACCTCCTTCCCTTCAGTAGGCATTTAGCGTAGCTCCAATAGTGTTCATGGAAATTTTGCACATGCATCAAGGAGAAAACAGCCACAAATAACACAGCCTGCTTTCCAAATTTCCAAAGCACATCACTGCAACCATTTTACTTTCCAACTATCACCACCAAAGCCTTTCAGCCAGAGAGTAGTTTGTTTTCAACTTACTCTAGGCCCTAACTTAGCAGAACTCTTTGATAAATGAGGCTTTCTACATCCAGTCTCTCTCCCTGCTCCAGCTTCTCTTCCATACAGCCTGTTAATACAAAGCTCACTAGTACCTTCTTGGAATCAGTTATAACCCTTTACAACTGGTTCTTTCCTTCCTTTCCTGCCTCATCTCCAGCTATTCTCCCACATGTGTTCTCCATTCCAGTCACACCAATCACCTTACAGATAGCTCCCATTTCTGGGTCTTTCCATATTTTGCTTTCTCTGCAGGCATGCACCTCAAATACCCTATTAACCACTTCTGCCTTTTAAGACTGTACACAGGTATCACCTCTCTTGTGCACCCACAACTTTTCATAGTTATGAAGACCTGCCTTGTGCCAAGCTCTGTATTAGACGCTAGAGATACAGCAAGAAATAAAAACAAAGGCTCTGCTTTCATGAAACTTAAATCTTTGAGAAGGAGAGAGGCAATAAAGAAACAAGTAAGTCAAGGGGTAATAAATGCTCTGGATAAAAATAAACTAAGGTGGCAGAGTATTAGAGTGGCTGGGAGGGGGTACTACTTTATTTTGGGTAATCAGTGAAGGTCTTTCTGGTAACAGAAACAGAGACCTGCACCAAGTGAGAACAAGAAGGTGAGGAAAGAGCATTGCAGACAGGGAAACAGTAAGTGCAAAGGCCCCGAAACAGGAGCATGCCTGGTATATGTGCTCAAACAGCAAGGGAGCCCAATGGGACTGCAGAAAAATGAGAAATGAGAAAGGGAGATCATATTAGGAAATGAGGTCAAAGAAGCAGCCAGGGGCCAGATCATGTCGGGCCTTTTAGGTCAGGTAAGAGCTTGGGTTTACCCTGGGTGAACAGAAAACCATAGGGGGTTTGGGGCACAGAGGTAATGTGATTTATCTTATATTTTAAAAGCCTCATTTTGGCTTTCCTTGAAGAATAGACTACAGGGATAGGAAGGGTGGAAGCAGGAAAACCACAGATACCTAGACTTCTATTAATTTCAGAAATATTGGGACAAACACTAAATATTGGGACAAACAATACTATAGCACTGAAGATACTCAGATGAGTTAAGACAGGATCTCTGAAAGTTTTAAAATGTAAGACAAATCATATCTAGTGGGGAGATAGAATAAGCATGATGAAGAACACGTGGATATGTAAAGAACAGTACAAAGGGATTTATGATAGGGGTTGGGGAGGGAATGTGAGGGATTTTCCAGAGAGGGGAAAAAGCATATGAAAATACTCAAAGGCTTTAAGCAACAGGATGCAGTGAAGAACTAGAAGCAGCCTGGGGAAGATGGAGGCTCAAATGTGCAGCAGAGAGTGGAAAGAGATCAGAATGAAGAAGAATGCAGGGGCCAGATCAGAGAGCCTTGCAAACCGTGCTAACGTACTTGTCTTTTATCCTAGGATAGGAACCCATTGATGGGTTTTGAATGGGGACAGACTTGGTGGCATATCCAGTTTTGATATGACACTTTGGTTATAGTGTGGAGGGGTGAACATAAAGAGGTTAAGCCTGGAGGTAAAGAACCAGTTAGGAGGCTGATACAGTCATGTGGGTGAGAAATGATCAAATCCTGAAATGGAACAACAGTTTGAGAAGAAGCAAGAGATTCTAAATATATTTGGGAAGCAAAATCATTAGGTTGGGTGAAGGTGGGGGATACAGGAGCCTACACTGATGCTTAGGTTCTGAGCTGGAGTGCCCAAGTTGTTAGTATTGTCAATGGAGAGACAGAAGACATGCTGCATTGAAGATGCTAAAGGTTATCAGTCTGAAACTCAGGGGCCAGATCTGGGCCGAAGATACAAATTGGAGCATCATGAGCATGTAAACGACATTTGAAACTCTAAAAGTGGATTAAATCAATCAAGGAGATGGTATACAGTCAAATAGTTGTGGGTTTTGAATCTTGGAACTGCCATTCACTATCTGTGTGATGTTGAGTAAGTTACTACACCTTTTGGAGTCTCACTGTTCTCATCTTTAGTTGTTTTGTTTTTTCTATAATGCATGCCACAGCACTAGGCACATACTAAGTGCTCAATAATTGGTGGCAGTTATAATTATTCTGGCTCCTACAGTGCGAAACTGCACAGCATACTTCCATGTGGTAGCCTCAGGTCTCATCTGTAGCTGCTGCTCAGTTCCAATGTCCCATGGAATGGGTGCTCAGTAAGTGGTTGCTGAATAAAATGAATAAATCTAAAAAATTTAAATAATAACACCCACTTCATACAACAGGAGGACACATATATATATATATATATATATATATATATATATACACACACACACACACAAACACACACACAAACACACACACGCCCATAAAATAATAATTGTTGAGGAGAAGGTAGACAATAATATTAGTCCTTTCTCTTCTATCTTTGATTTTCATTCTATCAACCATCCAGTCTTTTCTGGGACGTTACACCTCTCCCTTTCCATTGGTTCCGGCCTTTCAGATTACAAATATGCTTAAGTCTCCCTTAATCTAAAAAACTTTCTTGGGTCCTGCTACTTCTCTCAAATTCTTATCCCATTATTCTTTAATTTAATTTCTCAACCCCAAACACTTTTTAATGAATAAGCCATACCTTTTGTTTTAGAAAAAATAAAAGAATCTCAGTTTATTCTTATTTTAAAAAGCAAATATTTACATAATTATTCAAGCAGGTCTGTATAGAGGTATTTCATTTCAAAATACATATTTTTTTCCTACTACAGTAATTCATCTCAAGAGAAATTTCATTATATATCTCCTACACAGTTCTAAACCAAGACAGCCAATATATTCAAATATGACCAGAGGCGGGGGGATGCTTCAGGCCAGTTCCTCATTAGAAGCCTCAGCATGGGGGCTCCAGAGACAAACGTAGAAGGTCTTCCAGGGAGAGCTGAAATGTTCAGATAAGTGAGTTCTGGAAAGAAGGGGCAGTTGACTGGCTCTGGTAGGCTCACCCCTGGGGTAGAGCAAAGAGAACAGACAGGGGAGTTCTGAGAGGCACCAGAGCTATCTAAACTCAGGGGGATGGAACCGAATGAGCAGTAGTGGTAATTGAGTTTCAGTTACCTGCAGGGTGGCGAAATAAAGTAGTAACTTCATCTGCTTGACATGGGGGGAAGTTTATAGGTGTCCTTGGCATACTCAGAGTGAAATCCATCCCCCTTTCACTGTGTTGGGTGATGGCAATCGCACAGCGCTTCCTAGTGACAGCCAGCAGGCATACTGTGAGGCAGCACCAGCACACTACAGATAATGAAGCATGCTCTTGCAGGCCTGTCTCCCAAACTCTGTCTGAAGGAAGAGCACCATGGGAAAATTTCACACAGCTAGTTTCAGCCATCACCCAAATTCAAAAGGGTCTTTGAATGGCAGAGAAAGGCCCGTTTTCCTCTCTGCTCAGCTCAGGATTGGAAGCATCCTCAGGTCATTTTTTGTGGGTCTGTACAAACGTGCCGACTGGCAGTGAGCCGTTCTTCACCTGAGCCCGGATTTCAGCTCGGTGCTTTAATGTGAAGACCATGGCTCTTACCATCCGCCGGTATGGCCCATTAATGAGGCGGGAGCAGAGATGAAACGTTTCCCGCTCAATATTTTCAACCAGTAGGTGATCCATCTAAAAAACAGCAAAATTATCAAATTAGGGCCTTGCACTGCATAAGGATTAAAAGCAAGAGAAACTGAAGCACTGTGTTCAGAAACCTTCATTAATCAACTGAAATTCAAGGACATCCACTTCCTGTCACAAGAGAAACAGGAAGAGCAAATTAATTCCACCCTGGCAATTAAGGAACAAGGCCATGTGCTTTGTGACAGGGACCTCATTCACAACCCCTGCCGGGTGGTAATATTTGCCATTATAACCGGAAACTGGCCTGAACTAAGCAATGGTATGGGGCCCTGTACTTTACCAACCAGGAAATGAAGACTAAGGATAATAAATCAGTTTAACAGTTTATACTTTTTGTTTGTTTTTAAAGTGCCTTTTAACCCCTTATATCATTTTAGAAACACTGAGTCTGGACCCTAACATGCATATAAAGCAGTTTAAACATCATTTTTCACATTTACTGCTTATTCTCACATTATCTCATATTACAGGTGAAGAAACAGGTACAACAAGGTAAAGGTTCAAGGTCCTTCAGCTATTAAGAATCAGAGTTGGGACTCTGACCTAAACCTTGTGACTCTAAAATTCATGTTTCTTTCCCTTCACCACACATTCCCAGAGACTATTTGAATTTGGGGAGACCTCTGCAGGTACGGTTAACCAGATCAGGCGTAGGGAATACAACTGTGGTCTTGCTCAGGCTTATGCCCCTCCTAAGGTCACAGATATAATCAAAGCAGGACTGGCTGAGGCTCTGTCCATATGGTCTGGATTCAGATCAGATTGGGCAGCTGGACAGAGACCTCTCTCAAGTCTACTTTCCTTTCTAAGCCTATTGGCCAAGATTCCCTCCCTCAATCCTGCCCATGGTTCAACCTGAGCACTCTAAGCTGCTTTCAGGCACCTCTGTACCTTTGCACAGACATGTGCATCCTCAGCAAGGCACACCTTTCCCTGGAAAAAACACTCCTATTTATATACCAAAGACCAGCTCGAAGGACTAAAAGTTCTTCTTTGGGGCAGCCACAATGTCCTGAGCTTCCTTTAGTGATTATCATAATATATTATAATCTACCTTTTTTTTTTGTAGATGATATGATATATTATGATATATATATATATCATAATACATATATATTATGACTGAGTTCCCTGAAAACAGGAAATGAGTTTCCCTTTCTCATTAATTTCTTTCCTCCCTAACCCAGCTACTCATTCAAATATTTATTCCACATTTATTAAGTGCCAGGCTCTGTGCTTGGGGCACAGGAAAAATGCAATGAACAAGATGGATACAGTCCTTGACTTCATGGAGAGCACTGTCCAGCACGAGACAAATGTACTGAGTACTAGGAAAGAGGAAAGGAGTGAGGACTGTGGGAGCATGGCTCCAGCAAAAGGACCCAACTCAGGAGGGCAGGGTCTGTCTGCAGAGGAAATGAAGTCAGCCCAAGTCCTGGAGAAGGAGCAGGACTTGGCCCAAAGAAGTGGGTGTTTGCTTTGTATATATACTTTTCTGTATATGTACTATATTTCAAAATCGAACCTGGGTCTCCAGCATGGCAGGCAAGAATTCTGCCACTGGGCCACCGTCACACCACCCTATACTTCAATTTTAAAAGAAAAGCTAAAAAACAAAACAAAACAAAACAAAAACCTACCCCAAATAAAAAAGGATCACTAGACATTTGATAAAATGTCTATGTCTTAACATGAAAGCAGACCAAACAAACAGAAAAAAGGAACTTGGAGGAAGTAAAGATGAAGTAGGGAGAGAAATGAGATGGAGAAAAGGGGAGTAGAGAGAGACAGAGAACGGATATTAGAATATACTAGCCTAGATGTTTGCAAGTTTGTGGTCCTTCTGACTGACTGACACATGCCTGTCCAGGATTCAATCAAATACCTGAGTATTTCCAATCCCTAGGTAGGCCCTAGCCTAGTCCCAGGCCTGAGGCAGCTCTAGGATCAGATGACATTAGTAGTCTGGGAAGGTGGCTGGCTATCTGCACCAACATTTGTCCAGTAACGTTTGCCTGAGTGGATCCTCATACCAGTGTGAGCAGTGTCAGTCACTGACTATTTGGAGCTTGAGTTAAGGCAACAGACAAGGATAAAAAAGTCCTTTTTTTTTTTTGAAGAGAAGAGTTGTCAAGGGAAGAAGGGTATGTGTATGTTTCTAAAACAGATCAAGGCCATGCCATCACATTACAGCACATGTACATACAAACACATATACATGGTGGAGACACCCAGCAAAAAAGACCTGACTGACCCCTGCCTTTCAGAACTTATAACCTAAAAAGGAAACAGCATAACAGTATACAGATAACCATGGAGCAGTGTGACAGGTGCTAAACCAGAGGTGTGATGGGGTAAACAGCAAATATTTAACATTTCTTCAAGCATGCCTACTGTTAAATGAAGGCTAACCAGAATGAAGAAATAAAAATGCTTCTGTGATGGTAAAGTATAAATATAAGGGAAAATGATTCATTGTGAACTGTGTTTGTAACAGTTACTGCACATGGTAAAGCAAGTCTATCTTGTAACTGCCTTTGGGTAAACCAAAACTAGGTAAGTTGTTGAGTCCTTTCCAATGGGTCCTAACTTGGTGCTTTAGGTAAGTTTTTTTTGGTGGAAGGACAAGGGTTGGACTGAAACCTTCAGAAAAAGGGGTTGTGCCATGACATACGTCTATATGAATGGGAACGAAAACTGAAAAAGCGTAAGAAACCTAAGGATTTATTTAGGGGCTACCTCCTTTCTTCTGTGTGTCTCATGATCTGCCTGGTCTTTTTCTCATGTCTTTGCTCCTCTCCTTATTTACTTACTACCAATTCCAACTGCCTAATTCCCTCTCCCTGTTTTAAATATTTTCTCTCTACCCACAGCTTCTCCCTTCTAACTTCTCTAATATCCCTTCTGTTTCAACACTCCCAACTAACTGTTGTATTCTTGGTATTTCCTAGTTCATATCTCTCAGAGACAAAGAACCTGATTTACCTTCCTTATCTATTTGTTCCTATGAGTTGAGTATGTATTATTCAATTGTCTAATCGTAGACCAACTGGCCATGGCTGGGGAAAGATAGAGAACACGACCACCTAAAGGTGTCCTTCATCAAGGACCCTGTAGACTTAGAAGGAAATGGTGTCATAATCAATTAGTGATGTCTGCTACATCTGTAAGCAATTTAAAAGAAGGGGAACAAGGTCTTCTTCCCATATTTACTTTAGAAAACTTCTCACACTGCATTGAGAAATGCACATAGACAAATTCTTTTATTTGTCTATCTATCTTTTAAGACTGTGATCAACTCTAGGGCTGGTGCCATGCTGTGTTCATTTTTGAATTCCCCACATCTCACATAGAAACTGGTACATAGTAAGTGTTCAAGAAATATTTATTAAATGAATGTCCTTTCTCCTCATACATACCCTCCTCCTTCCCTGCACTTCCAATAACATCATATATATAGGAGATAAGATATAAAATATATTTCTTTTTCATGTGTATTTTCTAGTTAGCAAAATCGCATGCCTCCTACAAAGGCCCAGTTCAGCTACCATCTCTTCCATGACACCTTCCAAAATTGCCCCATCAGATTTAACTGCTTCTTCCTTCGTGTGGCCACCACATTTGTTAACACCACTACTTCAAACATATTTCGTCCTGTCTTGTATTTTGGTCATTTATAAGCTCTCAGCCTAGAGATAATAAGCTTTCTCAGGATAGAGAATATAACTAATTTATGTTTATATCCTCCCCTAGCACTTAGCATGGTACCTGGTACCTAGGAGAGCCTCACTAAACATGTTGAATCGCCTATCCACTAGAAGCAAACTTTATGTGGTTTTTTTAATAGTATGACTAGATCTGTTCTTGTCTACCCACATTCTTTTTGACCACTTGACTACACTTATGAGAGCTGGTCAAAGTCAGGGGTGCCGTCCGAGGCCATTAAATAAAGCAAAAACTAACAGTTCCATATGGGGATGTACCCCTGACCTGGATCTCATTAGCAACATCTGACAACCAACTGAGCCAACCAGCCAGTGTTTCATAACTCTTAATGATATAGGCTCACTTTGAGAGTCAGGTTCATTTTTTAATGACATAATAGGAAAATGATCACAGGCCGTGAGGTAGGAAGGAGAGTGGATAATGAGGAAGGGGAAGTAAGAGAATGACACCACAGGGAATGTCATATGAGGAAAGATCTAAAAGACGAGGAAGAACAAAGACGATCCAGAAGGGAGAAAGTAAAGGGGAATGGAGCCTGGGTCTCAATGATGGAGTTTTTATTCATCTATTCCATTATTCCAAGAACAAGGAAACAATCCACAAATCTAGAAAGCAAGATCTGTAGGGTAATAAAGAGATGTGCCTTTTGACTGTGCACATGCTCTTTATCTGTGGCTTTCATTACAAAAATATATGACTAAAACAAATAATACGGAAACATTTTGAAACATACCGAGTAGATTTGGTATTTATAAAAGCACATGCTTGAATCAAATTGTAAAGGTTTTTAAGTAAGTCAAAAGGCCAATAACTTACTCAGTGGTATACTACTGCCTGATAAAGTACATTAATGGAGATTTGATGTCTGATTTGAATGTATTCAACATTGGTTACTGTCAAAGATCAGATACTGGATTAGATGGTTCATTGATTTACCCTGATAGGAACTGTCTCAGAAGACGATAGGTGCTAAGAGTTAACCTTATGTAAAACTTTCTGCTTATATTCTCTGACATACAAAACTGATAAAAATACCATCAAATGTTGTTTATGCAAGAAAAAATATTTTTTTTTTTTGGCCAAGGAAGACAGTAAGATGCATGCTTTTAATTTTTAAAATTTACTCTTTGGGAACAAAATCATTCAGCTTTGCTTAATCTGATATTTTTTCCAATTACACTGGAAAGCACTAACGAATGTATCACTTTTTAAACTTTGCTTTGTAACACTTGAGTGCTTACTACTTGATGTGCCGTTTAAAGGATAATTAATGGATAAACTAAACGGATAATTATTATGGAGTTTAATATAGCAGGCAAACTGCTCATTAATCCTTACAAGCATAGCTTCGTTATAATCATTTACTTAAAAAGATACCACAGGGAACTGGTATTTACCACTACATTAACTATGCATTATATACCTACACTGTATGTTTCTACAATAATTTGGGTTTATTTAAAAAATAAACTTTATTTAAAGATCAAATAGCAAGTCTTGTCAGCTAATCAATACTCTGGAAAATCAGACTTACAATTTTAATTGTTCTCCCTTCCTCTCAAAGGTTTAACATTACTATTAAGCTTCCTTTAGGAAAGTTGAGCAATCATACAGCATTCAATTAAAAATAATATGGACTATCAAAAAAACTATCAAAAAACATTAAAAATAATAAACATGAAAAAAGAAATATAGAAAAAGATTTACAAAATAACACAAATATTGATCAAGATTAAAGAAACGACACAAATGCAAATAATTATATGAATTTCCACAGTGTTAATCAATAAAAATATCTTGGAACATTTGGCATATAATTGTTTCTAATAAATCTAGGATAAGCATAACTTGCCCAATATTCATTTAAAGAGCTATAATAATTTACATAAAAGGAAATGCACCAAAATGTTAACAAGATTATGTCTGGGTGGTAGGACCAATGATGAATTTTTTTTCCTTTCTTAATTCTTCTAATTTCCTATCTTAAGTTTGTATTTAAAAATCCAAAGCTGTATTTGGAAAAAGTAAGTGATATACCACAAGTCCCTTTATCTCTCTTTTGTGGCTGAATAATTGTGATAGAAAAGTTAAAATATTTTTTTAGAGAATACAGAGACAGATCTAACATTTAAACAAGACTTCTGCATTGCTTCTTTCATTAATAATATTAAATTGTTCCTTAAGGGTACTTAATAGAGATACTGTGGAGAGAAGAAAAAATATGGATGTTATATGTCTAGTTTTCCAGAGTATTAATTAGCCTATAAGATTTGCTTTTTGGTGAGGAGGAGGATTAACATTACCATTAATAAGCTGAAATCCTTCTAGCTTATGTATCTCAAACTGCTAACAGCACCTAAAGCTAGCTATGAAGATGATAGGGAATGTTTATCCAATTGATATTATGCCTCCCAACTGGAAGGATGGGTATTGGCAATAAATGGAGGAATGGAGTCTTTCCAATTGACAGCTATTTGTTTTGCCATTAATATTCCCATAACAGAGTCCATCCCAGAATTTTTGCTTTAGTGCAAAGAGAAAGAATTTTAAATGGGAAGGAACGAATATTTATTAGATGACTTTTAATCACACCAGGCACTATACTATTCCTTTCAATAAAGGCTCATTTAACCTTTACAATAACCTTAGAAAGTAAGAATTATGATCCTCATTTTACAGATAAGAAAACTAAGTCTCAGAGTCTTAAGGATTTGTCTAAAGTGTACAACCAGTAGTACATACTAGAGCCTTTAAGACCTAAATACAGGTCTTGCAAGTTCGAAAGCTCACACTGTTTCTGCAACACCACCTCCCAGAACTGTGCTTATAAAATCCAGAGTCCGTAAAGAATAACCAGTTAGAATAAAGCCATCACACTAAGACTACAAAAGCTCAACATGAAAACATGAAGCTCATTTAACCAAGAGGGCCCAGTAATCACTTTCCCACCAGGACATTACCTCTAATTCCAAGGCTTTTGAGAGTAATTTCTGGGCATTTTTTCTGAACATCTCAGTTTTGGGATCACTCCGGACTTCAATAGATGGTCTATTTGTATGTTTTTCAATGAAAGTTCTCCACTCAGTATAAACTTCTCTGGCAAGACAAGCCACTTCTGAATCTGGGTGTTTACGCATCTTGTTCACAGTATGACCTAGAACAAAAGAAGAGAAACCCAAAGAAAGGTTGCTTTGTCTTCTTTTTAAAAAATACAGGACTAGGGCAATGAGACGGTGGCTCAGTGGCAGAGCTCTTGCCTGCCATGCTGGAGACCTGGGTTCGATTCCCAGTGCCTGTCCATGGACAACAAAAACAAAAAACAGGACTAGATGAACTTATGTGGGGCATGAAGAAAGTCATTCATGTACCTAAGGATGTAAAGGCTCTGGTGAGAATGAAGACCATTTCACAAAGATATTCACTAGGGTAGAATCACTGTAGCCAGTGAATAAGTCATAAAATAGAAGTTTGATCAATAAATATTAAAACGGAACAACTGAGGCATCAACTCCTTAATCCAAAAATTATAATAAAAGAAAATGAATTAAGCATTTATCTTGTCTTTTTGGAACATATTATATTTCAGCATAACAAAAGAGCCCTAGTTTTTGAGGGCACGTTCTTTATTCAGCCAATAAATGTGAAAAGTTGACAGACTTAGAAAATCACCATTTTGTAGCCCTTGATGAAACAAGTAATTCAGGCAACAATCATCAGTGGATGAACTCATTCAATGAAAGACTGATGGGAAAATTTATAATGGGGATGAGCTGTCTCATCTCTCCACTGATCAATCTTGGTATCTGTAAGAGTGAGAGTATCAGTTATAGGTACTATTTCACAACCCTACCTAAAAAGTTGTCTTATACCCTCTTCCAAAAGAAAAGAAAAATAAGATTCTAATTAGTCATTCAAAGCCAACCTCTATAAGAAAGGTAACAGACAGAGGAATAAATTAGAGTATAAAGAAATACACAAATTCAGAATGTGAGACCTTCTATAGGACTATAACATGGTTTCTTTAACAGCTAATGGCATTTTTTAAAAAGAGGGGTAGGGCTAGGAACTGCTATAGATTTAAAGAGATTTAAGAGTCCAAACAACCAAATGCAATGTGTGGTTCAAATCCTGATTCAAACAAACCAATGGTTAAAAGATATTTTGTGCAACTTAGGATAAAGATAAGGCGTAAAATACTCCAGGGTGCCCTTCCCCAACAGAATCTTTGAACAACTACTGAAAACTAGCAGAACCACCTTACTCAAAACTCTGGAAAAGAGACAAAGGGTTGTACTAACTAGGTGAGTGCTGAATCAAGAAAATGCAGCTTTAAAAATGGAAGAAGCTAGTAGCACCCCTACTGGCCCCTCGCCAGTAAAAAAGTGAAAAGAGCTTAAGAGACCCGTGGGACACCATCAAGCATTCCAATAGATACATTATGGGAGTCCCAGGAGAAGGAGCAAGAGAAAAAGTGCAGTACAAATATTCAGAGAAATAATGGCAGAAAACTTCCCAAATTCAACAGAGGACATAAAAGCCCATCAAATCCCAAACAGGATAAATCAGAATCATGCCTAAACACACAGGAGTTGTAGTGGCTTGGAGCTATGTACCCCAGCAAAACAAGTTCTTAAACTTAATCCCTTCCTGTGGGTGTGGAACTTCTAGAAGTTATGTCAGTTAAAATGTGGCCAAACAAATCAGGTTGGGCTTTAATCTGGATTACTGGAGTTCTTTACAAATAGAGTGAAAGTCAGGCAGGAAGAAAACCACAAGGAACAGCTGGAAGATGGAAGTTAATAGAACCGGGAAGAGAAAGAAGCTACAAGAGGACACAATGTGTACAGCCACATGACAGAAAAGCCAAGAACCAAGGATCGCTAGCAGCCAGCCCACTAGACCACCACAGCCTTCTGGGAGAAAGCATTGCCTCGGATGATGTCTTGATTTTGGACCTCTCCTAACATTCAATACTATGAACCAATAAATTCCCACTGTTTAAACTCACTTTATGGTATCTGTTTTGGCAGTGAGCAAACTACAACAGTAATCAAACTGTCGAATGCCAAGGGCAAAGGAGAGAGTTCTGGAAGCTTCAAAATAAAAGCAACACATAATATACAAGACAGCTCTAAATAAGATAAAGTGGCTATTGCTCATCAGGAACCATGGAGGCAAGAAGGCAGTGGGATGAAATATTTAGAGGGCTGAAAGAAAATGCCAGCTAAGAGTTTTAGATCTAGTGAGGCTTTCTTTCAAAAGTGAGGGAGAAATAAAGTCATTCCCAATTAAAGGCTGGTGAATTTGTCACCATTAGACCCACCCTACCAGCAATGCTAAAGGGAGTTATTCAGACTGAAAAGATACTAGACAGTAGATTAAAGCAGCATAAAGAAACAAAGAGTTCTGGTAATTATAAATGCAGGCGTTCTAGTTTGCTAGCTGCCTGAATGCAATATACCCAGAAACAGAATGGCTTTTAAAAAGGGGAATTTAATAAGTTCTAGTTTACAGTTCTAAGGCTGAGATAATGTCCCAATTAAAGCAAGTCTATAGAAATGTCCAATCAAAGGTATCCAGGGAAAGATAGCTTGGTTCAAGAGCCCGATGAAGTTCAGGGTTTCTCTCTCATCTGAGAAGGCACATGGAGAACACAGTCATGGTTTCTCCCTCAGGTGGAAGGGCACATGGTGGGCACACGGTGAGCAGAGCATCATGTGCTAGCTTCTTCTCCTGGCTTCCTGTTTCATGAAGTTCCCTGGGAGATATTTTACTTCTTCATCTCCAAAGGTCGCTGGCTGGTGGACTCTGCTTCTCGTTTGTGGCTATGTCGTTCTGCTCTGCTCTCTCTGAATTGCTCATTCTCCAAAATGTTTCCTCTTTTATAGGATTTCAGAAACTAATCAAGACCCACACAAATGGGTGGAGACACACCTCTACCTAATCCAGCTCAACAACACTGATTACATCACATCTCCAGGGAGATGATCTAATTACAGTTTCAAACATACAATATTGAATAGGGATTAGAAGAAATGGCTGCCTTTACAAAATGGGATTAGGATTAAAACATGGCTTTTCTAGGGTATATACATCATTTCAAACCAGCACAGCCAGTATTATTACATCATATTTTTTTTTGGTACGTTACTCCCTCCATTTTTTACTTCTTACAGATTCTATAATGCAAATGAATAAAAAGTAATGATAAACCTGGTTTTGGACATAAAGTGTATAAAGATATAATTTGTAACAAGAGGGCTGTAAGAAGCTCATGGTATTGAGGTCAAAAGTTGGTACCAAATTTCAAATGTAATTGTTATATTACATTTTAGCCCACAGTGATTACAAAGAATATATCTGAAATATATATATATACAGATAGAAATAAGAAGGAACTCAAAATGGTACAAGAAAATCAAATAAATGTGGAAGTAGGCATTGATGGAACAATTGAAGGACAAAAAGGTATAAGACTTACAAAGACCATATTGCAAAATAGCAAAAAAAGAGTCTTGTATTGTCAATAGCTACTTTAAATGCCAATGGATTAAACATTCCAGTCAAAAGGCAGAGAATTAGAGAATGAATAAAAAAGCATGACCAAACTATATGCTATTTATAAGAGACTAATCTTAAATTCAAAGACACAGGTAAGTTGAAAAGTAATAGCAAAAAACATATCATGTAAACAGGAACCAAAAGAGAGTATAGGTAGCTATATTAATATCAGATAAAGTAGACATTAAATGAAAGACTGTTACAAGGGACCAAGCAGTCATTATAAACTGATAAAGGGGCCAATTCCACAAGAAGACATAATAATTATAAATACATATGCACCTAATGGTAGAGCCCCCACATATATTAAGTAAATACTGACAGACTTGAAGAGAGAAACAGACATTTGTACACTAATAACAGGAGACTTCAACGTACCACTTTCAATAATGGAGAGAACATCTAGACAGATGATCTACGGAAATAGAAGACTTGAATGATATTCTAAACCAATTAGACCTAACAGACTTATATAGAAAACTTCACCCAACAGCCGCAAAACAAATTCTGCTCTAGTACACTTAAGATAAACGGACCTAATCAAAATTAAAATCTTTTGTGTATCAAAGGACTTGATCATGAAAATAAAAAGACAGCCTAGAGAATGGGAGAAAACATTTGGAAACCACATATCTGACAAGGGCTTAATATCCAGAATATATAAAGAAATCCTACAACCCAACAAAAAGACAACCCAATTAAAAAAATGGACAAAGACTTGAATAGGTATTTCTCCAAAGAAGATATACAAATGACCAAAAAGCACATGAAAGGATGCATAACATCATTAGCCATTAGGGAAATGCAACTCAAAACCACAAAAAGATACCATTTCGCAAGCACTAGAATGGCTACTCTTAAAGACAGAAAATTACAAGGGTTGAGAGGATATGGAGAAACAGGAACACTCACTCATTGCTGGTGAGAATGTCAATGGTATAGCTGGTATGGAAAACTGTTTGGGGTTCCTCAGAAAGTTAAGTATAGACTTACCATATGACGTGGCACTCTCACTTCTAGGTATATACCCAAAAGAAATGAAAGCAAGGACTTGAACAGATATTTGCACACCAATTCTCTTAGCGGCATTATTCACAATTGCCAAAAGATGGGTACAACCCAAGTGTTCATCAAGAGATGAATGAATAAACAAAATGTGGTCTATACATTCAATAGAATATTATTCAGCCATAAAAAAGAATAATGCTCTGATACATTTTAGAACATAGATCAACCCTGAAGACATCATGTTGAGTGAAATAAGCCAGACACAAAAAAACAAATACTGTATGATCTCCCTGATACGAAACAATCAGAATAAGTAAATTCATAATGTTAGAAGCTTAAATACAGGTTATCATGTAGTAGGGTAGGTGTCGGGAATGGGGAGTTAATGTGTAGTAGTCAGGTTCAGGTGTCAACTTGGCCAGGTGAAGGTGCCAGGTAAAGTTCTATTGCTGTGGACATGAGCCAATGACATGTGATGCACATCTGTCACTGATTACATCCGTAGTCGGCTAGAAGGCATGCTTGATGCAATGAATGATGGTTAATTTAATTGGCTGGATGCTTAAATGAGAGAGCTCAACATAGCACAGCCTAAGCAGCTCAGCATACCTCATCATCTCAGCACTTGCAGCACTTGCAGCACTTGCAGGCCTTTGGAGATGCAGAAAGGAATCACCCCAGGGAAAGTTGTTGGAACCCAGAGGCCTGCACAGAAGGCCAGCAGAGATTGCTCTGTGCCTCCCATGTAAGAAGGAACCTCGGTTGAAAGTTAGCTGCCTTTCCTCTGAAGAACTATATGTTTTTAACTAAATAAAATTCCCTTTTATTAAAAGCCAATCCAGAATGCCAGGTGTGTTGCATTCTGGCAGCTTTGGCAGACTAGGACATAATGCTTAATTGGTACAGAATTTCTTTTGGAGTGATGGAGAAGTTTTGGTAATGGATGATGGTGATGGTAGTATAACATTGTGAATATAATGATTACTGCTGCATTATATATTTGAATGTGGTTGAAGGGGAAATTTCAGGTTATATATTTGTTACTAGAATAAAATAAAATAAAAAAAATAGTACTGTACAACACAAATAGTGAACCTTAACGTAAGCTAGGATTATAGTTACTAGTATAATTATAATATTATTTTATCATGTAATAAAGGTAACATATTAATGTAAAGTGTTAATAATTGGGAAAACCCTGCATGGGAATGCAAATGAGAAATCTATTTTCCACATAATTTTTCTGTAAATCTACAAGCTCTCAAATAAAAATTCTTTAAAAAAGATATTTTGAGGTAAGAAATATGAATATATACTGAGCATTAAATTATGCCAAGGAATTATTGTTAATTAAGTATAACACTGGCATTGTGGTTATGTAATAAATATATCCATATTTTTTTAGAACTGCATATAAAGAATGTAGAACTGAAATGATACGAGGTTGAGATTCTGCTTTAAAGTACTTCAGGAAGAAAACAAAAACAACAAAATGGAAAGATGAAGTGTGGCAAAGGTGTGAATCTGAGTGAAGGATATATGGGGATTTGTTATACTACTCTCTCTGTTTTTGCATATGCTTGAGATTTTCATAATAAAAATTGAAAAAAAAAAGGGAGGGAAAGTAAAAGCAATCAATACGCAAAAATGCCTAGAAAAAAATAAATACCTAGAAAAGCCAAAGAAATCAACTAAATACTTAGAATTAAAAGTTCAAACATGGAAGAATAGAAGATAGATATTGTTTACAAATAGCTTTCTTCTATCAGTAATAACCACTTAGAATACAATAGGGGGGAAATCTTGCTTAAAATAATAAAAAATTTAACCACATAGTAATTCTTTAACAAGGAGGGGCAGGTGGCGTGAGTATATCCATTAACAAAAGTTGGGGGTTATGAGTAGCACATGTACTGTGTGTGTGTGTGTGTAGGCCTCCTTAAATGCTCTGAATTGCTCCCTTTTCTCAATCGCTATTAACACTACCCTTGCCTGTCTCTTCAATACAGGTCCCTCTGCCTAAGTTTAGTACCCTTTAACGCCATCTTCCATACTGCAGCCAGAGTGGCCTTTATTTAATCTTATCGTCATTTCTTTTAGGGACATGTTTCCCTAAAACATGCATCTGACCATTTCACTCTTCCACTTAAGTCCTTTAACCTTGCATCAAAACTGTTACCTTGTCTCATAAGTCCTTCATGATCTGCCCCCTTCTCACATACTTCCTGGCTTCATTTCCAACTGTTATCCCACTATCATCTTATACGCCAGCTACCTGCAGCTACTAAAAAACACTTCAATATTTTTTCCTTGTCTCTTTATTTATTTATTTTAAAATTTATTTTATTTATTAAACATACCAACATACAAACACAAACATTCTTACCATATGATCGTTTCATTTTACATATATAATCAGTAATTCACAATATCATCACATAGTTGTATATTCATCATCATGATCATCTTAGAACATTTACATCAATTCAGAAAAAGAAATAAAAAGAAAACAGAAAAAAATTTATACATACCATACCCCTTACCCCTCCTTTTCATTGATCACTAGCATTTCAATCTACTAAATTTACTTTAACATTTGTTTCCCCTATTATTTATTTTTAATCCATATGTTTTACTCATTTGCCCATAAAGTAGATAAAAGAAGCATCAGACACAAGGTTTTCACAATCACACAGTCACACTGCGAAAGCTATATCATTATACAATCATCTTCAAGAAACATGGCTACTGGAACACAGCTCTACATTTTCAGGCACTTCCCTCCAGCCTCTCCATTACACCTTAACTAAAAAGGTGATATCTATTTAATGCATAAGAATAACCTCCAGGATAACCTCTTGAATCTGTTTGGAATCTCTCAGCCATTGACACTTTATTTTGTCTCATTTCTCTCTTCCCCCTTTCAGTAGAGAAGGTTTTCTCAATCCCTTGGTTCTGAGTCCCACCTCATTCTAGGATTTCTGTCCCACATTGCCAGGAAGGTCCACACCCCTGGGAGTCATGCCCCACATAGAGAGGGGGAGGAGAGTGAGTTTGCTTGTCTTGTTGGCTGAGAGAGAGAGGCCACATCTGAGCAACAAAAGAGGTTCTCTTGGGGGTGACTCTTAGGCTTAAATTTAAGTAGGTTTGCTTATCCTTTGCAGGGTTAAGTTTCATATGAACAAACCCCAAGATTGGGCTATGCCTCTTGCTTTGGTTGTCCCCACTGCTTGTGAGAATATCAAGAATTCTCCACTTGGGGAAGCTTGTCTTTTTATTTTTGAACATATAATCCAAAGAACATTTTCTTTACCTGGAATACTCTTTCCTTTTTACCTGGCTAACTTCAATTCAGGCTTTAAGACTCAGTCCAAGAGTCCCCTTCCAGGAAGACTTGGTTGGGTAGTCCTCTTCTATGCTTCCTTCGCACCTTGTGCTTCTGTTCATCACAGTAATTATTATACTTAGCTGTAACTGTCTGATCAATTATCTTTTTTGCCACCAAAGTGAGCTCCTGAGGGCAAGGGCTATGACATATCTATCTTTTTATCACCAGTAGTGAGCACGGTGGCAGGGGGTGGGAGTAGGGAGGTAAGTGTTCAATGAATGTCGGTTGAATGAGAGACCTATGTGAAGAATAACATAAAGTTTTACTAAAGTATATAAGAGAAGATGTGAATAAAAGGGGGAAAATACACCATACTATATGCTGGAAAGATCAGCACAAAGATGTCAATCCTTAAAGAAATTAATTTGTAGATTTTATGTAATCTCAATAAAAAACCTCAATAGGATTTTTTATTGAATACAATAAAATATTTCTAGATTAATCTTAGAAACAGAATGGGTAAGACTATAAAATACCATTTGTGAAAGAGGAGATAAGAGGTGCAACTAGCCTATAAGGTATTATAACATATATAAAGTAACAGTAATTAAAAGTATTTGGACTGGCACCAAAAAATAGGGCTAGATCCAAACAGCGTCAAGAGGTTATGCTGGAGGTTATTCTTACGCATTAAATAGATATCACCTTTTTAGTTAAGGCTGGAGGGAACTGCCTGAAAATGTAGAGCTGTGTTCCAATAGCTATGTTTCTTGAAGATGATTATATAATGATATAGCTTTCGCAATGTGACTGTGTGAATGTGAAAACCTTGTGTCTGATGCTTCTTTCATCTACCTTATGGACAGAAGGGTAAAACATACGGATTAAAAATAAACAAATAATAGGGGAAACAAATGTTAAAATAAATTTAGTAGATTGAAATGCTAGGATCAATGAAAGGGAGGGGTAAGGGATACGGTATGTATGAATTTTTTTTCTGTTTTCTTTTTATTTCTTTTTCTGAATGCAAATGTTCTAAGAAATGATCATGATGAATATACAACTATGTGATAAAAAAAGAATGTTCATATTGTATGTTGATTGGTTTTATTAATAAAAATTAAAAAAATAGAGATAGATCTTTAGAATAATAAATGAAGCTCAGAAATTGAATAGAGTAGAATAGAAAAGAAAATAAAAGGTATCACTGAACAAAGAGAAGGGAAAGGATTTAAATTTGGGAAAATGGTCAAAACATTTAGAAAATTTCTCACGGTATGCCACTTGCATAGTCCAGCATTTGCTTGATTCACTTTTTCTGCATATGTTAACTGAAGGCCAACTATTAGTGCTAGGTAGATATTAAGCACTAGTCATGTAGGATTGAACAAGATACTGTCCCTGCTTTAAAGGTGAAAAAGAAATGTAACTTTGAAGAGAAGACAAAAGGTAACATAATATTGAATGTCTTTAAATAACTTCTCACTCACCAATTATTTATCAATAATTTTTTCATCTCACTTTTTTACTGACTAGGGAAAGGAGTACATAAATACTCATCACATGGAGAAGAAGGGGAAGGAATGCAGAGCAGTAATTAGAAATCTCAAGGTGTTTCCCAACTGGCAGTGCTCAGTAAAGTGCTTCTGAAACACATATCACTTAAAAGCTGGAATTACCACTGGGTACTTTACTTTCTGGATAGAGTTCTCCATATTCTTGAGATTATTTGTCCAGCAAGCAATTTTTTTGTGCTGTTGGTCATGGTCGTAGATACTAAAAATACAAAGATAAATAAGATGCTGCAGGACCCCAGAGACTTAAATTCAGGTCACTGGAATACTTTCACTGAGCATCTACTCTATATTTGGTGCTAAGACACAGTACTTGGAATTTAATCCACACCTACTCTGCCAACATGTACGAAGAAGATATACGTAGAAAGGTAGTCATTCCAGTACTATCTGTAATATAAAAAGCTACAAACAGTCTATATGCTCATCAGGAAGGGTTAAGTTACTAGTTAAATACAGTCCATTCAAACAATTAATACCATGCAGCCATTAAAGACCCATATAGCACTACATGTAGTAATGTGGAAAGAGGATCACTTTATTCAGTTAAGTGGGGGAAAAAAAGCAGTACTCAGAAAAGTATGTATAATAGGAGGCAATATTTATTTTTAAAATTATGTATGTATGTATGTACCCACACATATTTTTATCCTTATATGCAGAGAAAAAAGCCTAAAGGATTTTATACTGAAATTATTAGCAGGGGTCTCCTCTGAGTAGCGCATTTATCGATACAATTCAGCTCATAATCTAGTGGGGTGGCTCAACATGAAAGCTATTCTAATAGCTCAGGCTGTGCTATAATAGAGAAGCATGCAGGTTATTGGACTAGAGAGCGTTCCTTCGTATGTTCTCTTCCCTATCCTTTCTTATGCCAAGAAAGGTACTGTTGACCCAGATCCAGAAGCACCTCAAAAAGAGCGCTCTCTTACTTGTCAAATCTACTGGACCTTCTCCACCGACCTTACTTGATCTCTACAGCATCTGACACTGCAGCCTCCTTCCTTTCTGAAATATTCTCTCCCACTGTTTTTTGAAATACCACCTGTTAACTAGTTCTCTTCTTCCTTCTCTATCTCTTCTGCTGGCACCTCACCCCATTCACAACCTTTAATTATCTGTGAACTTTAATTATTGTCCTTGGCCTCTTTTCTTTTTCCATTTGCCTTCCCTAAGTAACTTACCTACTCCTGTGTTCCAACTACTACCTGCAAGCAGGTAACTTTCAACAATGTATCTCTATTCCAAAGATTTCCACTGGGCACACCACCCCCTCATCCAGTTTCCCACTGGACATCTCTATTTGCTTATTCAGCAAGCATCTCTAACTCAACATATTTTTAATGGAAAAAAGGAATTCATCATCGTTTCCCCCAAGTCTCTCCTCATCTTGTACTTCTTGTCACACAATAGCACTACCATCCATCCATCATTTTAGGCTCCACTGTTCTCTCACCCTCATGTTCATTTCTCCATCCAAGTTCTACATGTACACTTTATTATTTCATATATCCTTTCCTTCTTCCTCACCTTCCTTTCCATTCTCACTGCTGCTCTGATTCAGGTCCTCATCAACTCTCTCTCTTTTTTTTTAATTTATTTATTAATTTAAAAAAATTTAACGAACTAAAATATTAACATATATAATCAGTAATTCACAATATCATCACTTAATTGCATATTCATCATTTCTTAGAACACTTGCATCAATTCAGAAAAAGAAATAAAAGAACAGAAAAAGAAATAAAATGAAATAGAAAAAAAAAATTGTACATACCATACCCCTTTTTCCTTGCTTTCATTAGCACTTCAAACTAAATTTATTTTAACATTTGTTCCCACTATTATTTATTTTTATTCCATATGTTTTACTTGTCTGTTGACAAGGTAGATAAAAGGAGCATCAGACACAAGGTTTTCACAATCACATAGTCACATTGTGAAAGCTGTATCATTATACAATCGTCTCCAAGAAATATGGCTACTGGAACACAGCTCTACATTTTCAGGCAGTTCCCTCCAGCCTCTCCATTACATCTTGGATAACAAGGTGATATCTACTTAATGCATAAGAATAACCTCCAGGATAACCTCTTGACTCTGTTTGGAATCTTTCAGCCATTGACACTTTGTCTCATTTCACTCTTCCCCCTTTTGGTCCAGAAGGTTTTCTCAATCCCTTGATGCTGGGTCTCAACTCATTCTAGAGTTTTTCTCAATTCCTTGATGCTGAATCTCAACTCATTCTGGGATTTCTGTCCCACGCTGCCAGGAAGATCCACACCCCTGGTAGTCATGTCCCACGCAGACAGGGGGAGGGTGGTGAGTCTGCTTGCTGTGTTGGCTGGAGAGAGAGGCCACATCTGAGCAAGAGTTTCTCTTGGGAGTGACTCTTAGGCCTAATTTTAAGTAGGCTTGACCTATCCTTTATGGGGTTAAGTTTCATATGAACAAACCCCAAGACTGGGGGCTCAGCCTATAGCTTTGGTTGTCCACACTGCTTGTGAGAATATCAAGAATTCAACTTGGGGAAGTTGAGTTTTCCCCCGTTCTCACCATTCCCCAAAGGGGACTTTGCAAATACTTTTCCACTCACTGATCAAATTACTTTGGGATTCATCAGGGCATCACCTGAACAAACCAACAAAATCTCATGTCCTATACAAAGTTCCATGTACTTAAGGTGTTCAATCAACTATCTACATAAGTTATATTAGGAGATGCACTAGTCAAAATATAGATTTGTACCAAATAAACATTTTTTGCTTTAGTCTCACAATGTTGTGAAATTTTAAACTATTAAGTACCATCTATTTTCAGCACACTGCACTAATGACATTCTCTTGTTCTTCCTCATGCAAAAACATTTTTAAATTTGTACATTTAGTCACTATCATTATACACTCTAGGCATTCCTAGATTACACCATTTCAATCTTTATCGTCTATCTTTCTTTGTGATTTCATTATGCCCCAGCCCTCCTCCCTCTATCATTCTCATATGCAGCTTCATTCAGTGTTTTAACATAATTGTATTACAGTTAGGTAATATTGTGCTGTCCATGTCTGAGTTTTTATATTCAGTCCTGTTGCACAGTCTGTATCCCTTCAGCTCCAATTACCCAATATCTTACCCTATTTCTATCTCCTGATGGTCTCTGTTACCAAGGAAATATTCCAAGTTTATTCACTAATGTCAGTTCATATCAGTGAGACCATACAGTATTTGTCCTTCTGTTTCTGGCTAATCACACTCAGCACAATGTCCTTAAGGTCCATTCATGTTGTTACATACTTAACAGCTTTATTCTGTCTTACAGCTGCATAATATTCCATCTTATGTAAATGTCACAGTTTGTTTAGCCAACTGTCTGTTGATGGACATTTGGCTGTTTCCATCTCTTGGTAATTGTTAATAATGCTGCTATAAACATTGGTGTGTAAATGTCCATTTGTGTCCTTGGCCTCGTGTCCTTTGAGTAGAGACAGCATATAGATGGGTCCTGTCTTTTAATCCATTCTGCCAGACTATGTCTTTTGATAGGAGAGTTTAATCCATTAACATTCAGTGTTATTACTGCATGGGTAGTACTTTCTTCTACTATTTTGCCTTCTGGATTTTATATGTCATATCTCATTTTCCTTCTTTTTACCTTTACTCATAGTCTTCATTTCTACACTCTTCTCCACACCTCTCTCTTCTGTCTTCGTATCTGTCTCTAGTGTTCCCTTTAGTATTTCTTGCAGAGCTGGTCTCTTGGTCACAAATTCTCTCAGTGATTTTTTGTCTGAAAATGTTTTAATTTCTCCCTCATTTTTGAAGGACAATTTTGCTGGATATAGAATTCTTGGTTGGCAATTTTTCTCTTTGAATAATTTAAATATATTATCCCACTGTCTTCTCGCCTCCATGGTTTCTGCTGAGAGATCTGTGCATAGTCTTATTGGACTTCTCTTGTATGTGATGGATTGCTTTTCTCTTGCTGCTTTCAAGATCCTCTCTTTCTCTTTGACCTCTGACATTCTGATTATTAAATGTCTTGGAGTATGTCTATTTGGATCTATTCTCTTTGGGGTACGCTGCCCTTCTTGGATCTGTAACTTTAAGTCTTTCATAATAGTTGGGAAATTTTCAGTGATAATTTCCTCCATTAGTTTTTCTCCTCCTTTTCCCTTCTCTTCTCCTTCTGGGACACCCACAATACGTATATTCATGCGCTTCATATTGTCTTTCAATTCCCTGAGTCCCTGCTCATATTTTTCCATTTTTCCCTATAGTTTCTGTTTCTTTTCAGATTTCAGATGTTCCATACTCCAGTTCAGAAATCCTATGTTCTGTCTCTCGAACTCTATCATTGTAGGTTTCCATTGTTTTTTTCATCTCTTCTACTGTGTCTTTCATTCCCATAAGTTCTGTGATTTGTTTTTTCAGACTTTCAGTTTCTTCTTTTTGTTCTTTCCTTGCCTTCTTTATATCCTCCCTCAATTCATTCATTTGGTTTTTGATGAGGTTTTCCATGTCTGTTCATACATTCTGAATTAAATGTTTCAGCTCCTGTATGTCATTTGAATTGTTGGTTTGTTCCTTTGACTGGGCCATATCTTCAATTTCCCTAGTGTGATTTGTTATTTTTTGCTGGTGTCTAGGCATTTAATTACCTTAATTAGTTTATTCTGGAGATTGTTTTCACTTCTTTTATCTAGGGTTTTCTTGCTGGATGAATTTGTTGTCTATCTGTTCTTTGACATTCCGTTCAGCTTTATCTGGACTTTTAGCTTAAGTTTTGTTTAACAGAGGAGAATTTTTCAGTTCTTGTTTTCTTGTTTCTTGCCCTGCTTGTGTGGTGCCTTCCCCCCCCCCCCACACACTTAGGAGGGTCTACTTAGATATTATAGACCCCAGCCAGATTTTCCCAGACCAAACTGGCCTTCTACCAGGAGGAAAGAGTCACCTGCGTTGGTTTTCCCTGAGAGTGAGACCCAGCAGGTTGAAAGACTTTCCTGTGAAGTCTCTGGACTCTGTTTTTCGTATCCTGCCCTTGTGTGGCGCTTGTCTGACTGCAGGTCCCACCAGCATAAGATGATGTGGTACCTTTAACTTTGGCAGACACTCCCTGCTGGGGGCATGGTGGAGACAGAGGAGAGGTTGTAGGCTGGTTTTAATGGCTTCAAATTGCCAAGCCCTGGGGTCTGAATTCCTTGAGGGAGGGATTCCACCTGAGTTGGGCTTGACCCCTCCCCTGGGGAAGGCACAGGCTCCAGACAAGCCTCCAAAAGAGCTCACTTCTGCCTATGCCTAGGGCAGCTGCAGCCTGTAAAGTCCTGCCACTGTATCCAGAGGCAGTCAAGCCTTTGTAGATACACAGCCACAAAAACCTCTGTTTCCTTCTTTTTTTTTTTTTCTCCCCCCTTTTTCTGTCAGTCCCGCCCCTTTGGCGCTGGGGCAAAAATGAGCAACCTCTGTTTTGATCAGGTTCACCTAAGCTGGGGGCCTATTTTTAGTAGTCAGAATTTGTTAATTAGTTCCACAATGGCATTTGATTGTGCCCAGTTCCTGCTGCTGGTAAAGTCTTTTCCTTTCCCCTCTGGGAAGCGGCCTGTGGGGGAGGAGTGCTGGCCACCACAGCTTTGGGAACTCACGGTTCTGGGGGGTGCTTGCAGCCGGTCCAGCTGGTCCAGACTGGGGTACGCTATGTGTCTGGTCAGTGACGTGGCCCCAGGAGCTGTTCTGTACTGTTTCTGGTTATTTAGTAGTTGTTCTGGAGGACGAACTAAAACGCGCACGTTGTTAAGCCACCATCTTGACCTGGAACCTCATCACCTCTTAATAGGTATATTATGATAGTTTACTAATCAACCTCTGTTCCATTCTGGTCCTCTTCAATTCATCCTCTATACTGAAGTCAGAATGACTTTCAAAACACAATTTGAGTACATCACTCTGTTACCAACAGGGTCCTTATGGCTCTCTGTAGGCCTCAAATTCCTTTGCAAGGTATAGCATTCAGATTCTAGATGACCTAGAACCACTTCTGGTCTTACCTGTCACCATGTTACTCTCTTTCCTCCCTCCCCTGATACCTAGCTCTCTCACCTCTTTGCTTCCATGTGCTAAATTTTAGCATAGAGAGAAGTTTCCATGTTCCTGTTTTAGGGTCATTGCTATCTGGCCTTCTCACATTTATGAGCCTTACTTAACTCACACTGTTCCTTCTAATTATTTAAAGGTCCATTTTCCCCTCTAAAGTGTAAACATCTTGAGGGCAGAACCTGCACCAAACTCCAAGTTATACTCCTAGCTTCCTCTATAGTGCCTAACACAGAATAGACATTTGATAACTTTTTGATGAACTGAATCAAATAGTTAAATAAAAAGTCATTTATATTTGGCTTTCAGATTGGTTTTGTACTAACATTTGAATATGGATGTAGTTGATTGAGAAAATCACACAATTGTAAATAAAATAATGGCACTATATTTCAGAGAATTGAATCCAGAGGCAGGGAAAATGAAAGGTTGCTATTGTTACCCATTGCTGAAAATTCTCCAGGCTTCCTATGAATTACCTCATTCAATTTTTACAATCAAACAATGAATTAAATACTATTATATTTCTTTATATATGAGGGAACTGAAGCCTCACAGTTTATAAGTGTGAAAGCCAGGATTTGAACATAAGCAGCCTGATTCCAGAGCCTTCACACTTATTCTCTAATACCCCACACCTCTGCATTATTAGGGACTGGCACACTAGAAGTGTTTAATATAACTTTACTGAGATAATGTTGTTCACCCACTTATTGGTATGCCCAAATGAGACAAACAAGTGGTCAAAGGGCAGAGGACTGCAATTCTCAGGCCAGGGCAGTGAGGAAGTAGATCTCACAGAAACTCCCAAGGACTCCTACTCCCACTGTTCAGGCAACTGTGCCAACATCAGGGAAACCAGCCTATGAAGAGCAAAGCTATAAGGGAGCCCACAAGCCAGCAGAAGTCTCCAAAGAAAAGTGCCAGCAGGAAAGGCAATCCAGTCTGAGGCAGGAAGAAAGAAGAAGAAAAGGAGTTTGGGGAATCCCTTTTTAAAAGAAATAAGGCAGAATCATAAACTTAGATCACAAAAGGAATTCCATGATAATAATAATAAAAGCTAGCCACTGTGTTTTACGTATCTCAGCTTGTTTAATCCTCAGAACAACCCTAAGAGAAAATTGTTATTATTATTCCCCATTATAAAGGTAAAGAACCTCAGGTACTAAGTAAGAGGATAAGTAATTTTTGCTGAAGGACACAGCAATTAAGAAGCAGGGCCAGGTTTCCAACTTAGGCAGACCTGCTCCAAAGCCCATGCTTTAAACTTCTATACTGTATTGCCTCTGGCAATCATAGTCCTATCTCCTCATGATTCAGATGAAAAAAAAAAAGAGGCTCCATGACCTTTCTCCAAGGTGACAGGTTGTTTGGTAGTTACATCAAAGACATTAATGATCTGCAAAGAGTCATTATTTGCTCCACAAAATTTATGTTTTAAAGTAAGCAGTGCCACTGGCTGGTCTTATGACCTGGGTCAAGTACTCTCAATTTTAAGGGTAGGGTTTTTTTTTTTTGCAATCCAGTGCACTGTTAAGACAAATTCCCTGCAGGGAGCAGTCTTTCATTCATTTAACAAACAGTAATGAAGACTATGTATGTATCAGGCCCTGCGCTAGGTACAGGGATAGAATGCTGAGAAAGATAAAGCCCTGCACTCAAAGAGCTCTGGGTTGGTCTAAGTACAAGGGGCAGACACCTAAACAAACAAATGCACTAAAGTGTCACAGGGCCTAAGGTAGAGCTGAAGAGGAAAGCCCAAGGAGGACTAAAAGGATAGAGGAGTTAATTTATCTGCAAAAGGGCCAGGGAACACCATGAAAGAAGCAATTTTTGTTCTGAGTCTTGACAATGAACGAGGTATGGAAGCCTGAAATAGCACAGCATAACTTGAGAGCTGAGGTAAGTAAAAAATTAATGTGCCCCCTCCTACTCAAAGATGTCCATGCCCTAATCCCTAATACCTGTAAATATGTAACTTACATGGCAAAAGAGACCATGCAGATATGATTAAGGTTAAGGACCTTGAGATGGGGAGACTTATCCTGATTATCCAGGTGGGCCCAATTTAATCACATGAGTCCTTAAAAGTAAAAGAGACAGAAGGGTGAGTCAGAAAGATGAAATGTGAGAACAATGATCTTCCATTGCTTCTTTAAAGACAGAGGAAGGGGGCCACTAGTCAAGAAATGTGGGTAGCTTCTAGAAGTTGAAAAAGGGAAGAGATTCTTCTATAGAACCTGTAGAAAGGAATGTAGAACCCTGCCAATACCCAGTGACACTCACACTGGACTTCTGACCTTCAGAACTGTAAGACGATAATAAATTTGAGCTGTTTTTATGCACTGGGTTTGTGGTAATTTGTTACGGCAGCAATAGAAAATGAACATGGTGGCCTAAAAATAGTTCAAGATTGCTGAAGTAATGGGAATCTATGGGATAACCTAGGAATAAAAGGCCATTTGAACAGCCCTTGACAGTAACTTATCCAGTACCTTGGCCAAGTCAAGTCATGCACCCATTCATTTGCCACTCACTGATGCATTTATTCATTCAATGAACATTTTTAGTTTCATGTAGGAGAATATGTTTCATCTGGACAAGTAAGAGCTTGCCATGTGCAAAGGTGCATCTTTAGGTTTCAGAGAGTGGCATGTTACGGTATTTTGTTTGTCTGACCTCAGGCAAGTTACTTTAAACTCTTAAGCGTCATTTTTCCCTTTTGTAAAATGGAGAAAAGAGCATTTGCCTTACAGAACTGTTATATGCATCAATGGGGTCATAATATGAAAGCGCTTTTTTTGTCTTTTGTTAATCAATCATAAATGAAAATAAGGCATCTATGAAATTGGATCAGTATGACTGACATAACATTTTTCTCAGATTCTTCATATACACAGTATTGCAGAAGTGGAGCATAACTGCTCACCAGGTTGAGAGTACAAGGTTTAACTCTACTGCCTCATCAACCATTTATTTGATATCCCTTGACCACCACTACCTTTATAATAAATGTATCACTTGCTAAGGCTCCAGAATTGCCAGGTCCAAAGGCTATTGCCCAGCTGGCCCTCAAATACCCAAACCACTGGAGAACACTAAGGCCACTCATTTTCCCCTGCCTCTTAAAACACTCTTCTCCTTGGAAAGTCAGTATTGCCCTCACTCTTTTCCTCTCTCTAATTGCACTCCTTCTGTTTTCTTCACTGGCTCTTCTTCCTCCTCCCACTTCTCCATCATGTATATTCTCCTAGGTTCAGTCCTTAACCCCTTTAATTTTCTCTCTGTCAGAGAATTCACTCACTTAGGTGATTCTGAAGAAACAATTCCTAGCAAATGACTTCCAAACACATGTTTCTAGTCTCTCTCATATGAGCTTCATTTCTACATCTCCAACAACCTGCTGGATATTTCCACCTAAATAGTTTATGCCACAGTAAAATACTAGGGACATTAAAATGGGAATACCAGAAGAAAACTCCCATTTGGGGTATACAAGAAAAGGTACTAAATTCTGATTTAAGAGAGGCGAGTCTGAGTAGAAGGCAGAACCCACAGAGATGGTCCAATAAACGAAAGGCACATATGGCTGGGGTACAGGGCATAAGGCAGTCTGCTAACCAGGAAAGAACACTGCCCCAAGAGACCTAGATTCTCATTACATTTCATCTTGCTACGTAGCCCTGAATAAGTCACTTCATCTCTCTGGGTCCTAGTTCCTTTGTTTAGAAATTGAGTAGCTAAATGGATTTAAAAGGGTTTATGATATAGACATTTATGGTGCTCATACAAATAGTCAAGAACAATTATAAACTCTCAACAGTAAATGGACAAAGAATATGAACAGACAATTCACACAAAAAAGAAAAGACAGTGCCAACAAACACAAAGAAAACAATTCATTCCATGCAGTAAATGAAAACAAGATGCCATCTTGACCTATTAAATTAGTAGGATTTTAAAGAAAATGGTAGTATAATAAATTAGAACAACTTTCCTAAAAATTGAAGTTTCAAAAATGGATCAGGACAGGATATATATATATATATTTTTTACATGGGAATCGAACCCGGGTCCTCTGGCATGGCAGGCAAGCATTCTTGCCTGCTGAGCCACTGTGGCCTGCCCTGGAGATATATTTTAAGAGCCATCTGGATTAATGTCTCAGATGAGCTGGAGAAGTGGACATGCTCTCTGGATAAGTGCTATAAAGCATCAGGAAGAGTAAGCTCTGAGCTTTATGGAAAAGTACCCCCAGCTAAGGATAAGGAACAAGGAATAAAGTATCAGAAAGGCAGAAACCCAAGGATATAGAAGGCTAGAAAGAGTTATGGAGAACTACATGTCCAAACTTGCCATTTTCATTCATTTGACACATATTTACTAGGCCCCTGCTATATACCCCACTAATGCTTGAAATACATAGGTGAATAGAATAGACGTGGTCCCTGCTGGCATGTAGTTACTGTCTAGTAAATAAAAAATAAAGAAGTAAATAATTAAATAAGTAATTACAAACTGAGGTAAAGACAAACGTTTTAAAAATAGATAAATACAGAATTGGCAATGATTTCAGTGTCATTTATGTCAGCGTAAAGAGAGAAATCAATGGTCTCAAGTTCACAGTTCTGGGAAGATGAGAACTGAGACAAGACCACTGGACTTGGATAGGAGGAAATCACTGGTGTCCTGAAAAAGAAGAATAGTAGCTGTAGGAGAAGCCAGCTTGGAAAGAATTTAATGAAGGAGTGGGAGGGGAGAAAATGGGAATTGTAGCAATCATTTTTGAAGGAATTTGGCCAAGAAAGGAAGGAGAGAAGCAAGACAGTGTCTGGAAAAAGTGGCAAAGACACTTAAAGGGGGAAGATCTGTGCACATTTGAAGACAGAAGAAAAGAGCTAGTATAGAAGACAAGGCGGGCAACACGGTGAAAGGGCAACTTGGCTCTCTCATCTCCCTCAGCTCCACAGTTAATCCCTGCTCTCTACATCTGGTCCATTCTCTCTGACATGCTCTTTAAGAAGCTGTTTCTGTTTTCCTCTCCAATTCCTCAGTCCTCTGTGCCTTTGTCGTATCTCACCTCAATGACTACAACTATAACTTTGCCTCATGGTTCACTCCCTCACTGCTAAGCCTTTTTTTTAGGAAAAAAAAAAAACTATCGCGGTTATATAAATAAAGATAGAAGGTTTTCCACTTTAACTATTTTACATATACAATTCAGTGGCATTAATTACATTTATAGTGTTACGCTATCATCCATTACCAAAACTTTTTCATCACCTAAAACAGAAATCCTACCCATTAGGCATAACTCCCCCTGTCCCCTCTCTCTAGTCCCTGATAACCTCTAATTTATTTTGTCTCTACAAATCTGTTTACTCTAGATATTTCATTTAAGTTTAATCATACAGTATTTGTCCTTCTGTGTCTGGTTTATTTCACTTAGCACATTTTCGAGTTCTTCTATGTTATAGCATGTATCAGAAAACCAATCCTTTTCATGACTGAAAAATATTCCACTGTTTCATTCATCTCTTGATGAACACTTGGGTTGCTTCCACCTTTTGGTTGTTGTGAATAACATTGCCATGAGCATCAGCATACAAACATCTATGTTCAATTATTTTGGATACACCTCCTTCATGTTTTTGTTCAAACGTCACTCTTTAATGAGGCCTACTCCTATCCACCCCCATCTACATTCATTGTTCTCCTTAACCTGCTCAGCTTTTTCTTTTTCCCATACCACTTACCATCTTCTAATGTATTATATAATTTACTTATTACGTTTATTTAATGACTCCCTCACTGGAATGTAAGCTTCACACCAGTAGGGATTTTAGAACAGGGCATCTAGAACATGACAGGCACTCAATAAATATTACATTATAAATGACTCTGTGGCTTCCATCCTGGTTGTTCTCTCACTTTCTTGCTCTCTTGTGGATCATTTGCTCTGGGGAAAGCCAGCTGCCACATCATGAGCACCCCTAAAGAGAGGCCCATGTAATGAGGAACGAAGATCTCCTGTGAGCAACCTGTGAGTAAGCCATTTTGGAAGCCCAGGTCAAGTTGTCACTTGACTGCAACCCTGGCTGACAGCTTGATTTCAACCTCTTGAGCCAGAACCACTCAGATAAGCTACTCCTGGATTTCTGACCTACAGAAAACTATGTGAGATAATATTGTCCTAAGCTTGCTAAATTTGGGGATAATTTGTTACGCAGCAATAGATCACTAATACATATGCCAAGACAAAATAGTTTTGAATGGCTTGCCAAAGGGCATTCTACACCTGTCCCAGGCTGTCTCTCCAGTTCACTTCTTTTGCCATATTTTCTCGCCAACATACTACATTTCAAACACACTGAACTTCTTTTAGTTTCTGGAATGCACCATGTATTCTCGGCATTTCCAGCTCTCTCTATATGCTCACAAGATGTACCCCCTGCCAGACACATTTTTCAGCACCCTCTCCCCTAATCCCAACACATACACTCATTTGGCTAACCTATCCCCATCATCAGAGCACTCATTGCATTGTATGATAAAATCCTATTAAACTGTTTAGCTTTCCATTAGACTGGAGGCTCCAAAAAGACAGAGACAATATCTGTCTCCGTTATTAAGCCAGCATAGCGTAAAGAAGGTATTTAGTAAATATTTGTTCCTTGCAACCCAGAGGATAGGGACAGGCAGAAAGGTTAAAGGCTGAAGAATGTAAATACTCTCAGGAAATAATCCAAATGAAATCTTCAGCATAGCAATTGACATAACTAAAAAATAACCAAGGAATCCCTATATTTCATACAACCTCAGACTTTTAAGAAAGGCTTGGGTTAGGTTCAAGTCTCAAAAATTAGATGATTTCCAGCTCCTCCTAAGTCAAGATCCCTTGTGGTTTCATTATGATTCTTGAACTGAAGTCTCTAAACATCAGACACACCCATTTTTGAAACCACATTCACAATTCTACTCAAAGGCCAAGTAGAAATTATCTTTTAAAAATTATCATGTGCTTATGTAGCACAATTACAGCCCATTATCTTGATATTTAAGATCTGGTCCTATATGATATCTGTGGTGTATACCTGAATATGAACACACACATACACATATGTACATATACATGTCATAAAATATTAATCACTAGTACCCTCTACTGGTCAAAATACCTTATCTGGTCATATGAATAGTCTTATTGCCCTCTAGTGACCACAACCTATAAAGACAGAAAATTCAGCAGCAGATGGGAGAATCTCCTTGATAGGGTTTTATGTTCTTTAAGCATCTAATTTTCTCAGATTCTGGTTTATATTACAGGGGTGCAACTCTCAAGACTCTAAGGGGGTGGTCCTCTAGGGATCTCACACAGCTCTTCACAGCTGTTAACGCCAGTCTGAAGCTGCTTTCTCTTCTGCTTCTCATGAACAAGAGGTCAAGGGGAGGCAGAGAAGGCAATGGCTGCACTGGTGAGGGCAAGAACAGCAGCTGTGAATGACTCCCCTGACTCCCTGAGGAGTTGGAGGCAGCTTGAGGAACACATGTTGGCCCTCCCTTGCATATTATTCACAGTTGTGTACTGTACTAAAATAGCAATTCAACGTAGTCCCTGACTTATCTTTTAAATACTTCTAATGTTGTAATAAACAATGCAGTGGAAAATGTTATCATTTTGTTTTCAGAAACCACACTTTGCAAGTTATTTCCACTCCAAACAAAAAAGCCAAGTCTCTTTCAAGATTAAAATGAAATGTCACCTCCTCTAATTAAGCCTTTTCTGAACTCCCCAGATATAAGTGACTCCCCCTCTGTGCTAGTATATACCTTGTCCAGATTAGAATGGTGCCCAGAACATTATTTATGTTTTTATCTATAACTTATAATATTTTACTGCTCCCATTTGTCTCCACACCTGTCTCTCCTGCCAAATTGTAAGTTCCTTAAGGTTAAGAATCATGTCTTATTCATTTCTGCACACCCAGCATTAAGCACAAAGCCTGTGAAATAGAATGGTGTTACTCAAAATGTTATCCATAGATCACTGTCTATTACCAGTCCTTGAGGTATGAAAAGAAATTGACAGCAAGCATTTAGAAACTTATACAGCAATTTGACAGAATTGCTAATTGCTGTATCTGTTAATCTAAAAATAAAAAAAATTGGGCTTGTATTTTATACATTGTTATTTCATTTTTCTGGTAATTTTTATTGTATATTGCAGAAGTACAGACTGTAACCAATGAAGAACTTCTTAAACAATGGTCCTTTGCCACAAATAGTTTGAGAAGCATTGACATTATAGATAACATAGCTAATGTTTGAAAGAGGGAAGAAAGGAAGAGGAACAAGATAATATATATACACTTTTCATAAAATTTAGAAGAAACATACCTATCTTTGTTGATTTTAACACTTCTCTAGAGGGTATTTTCTTCTTTAATTCTTGTAAGGTTTCAACTAGGTTCTCTTTGGCTTGATCAGGAAGCTCCAACATAGTTTTCCATCTTTTGATGTCTTCGACAACCACAACTCTCTGGGAAAAAGAAAAGTCATTTGGAAAATGGAACATTTTCATTAGAAAGACATCTGCCTTCACCTGAGCTAATGGGTCTCCTATTGACATATGAATTATTGATTATGACCTGAACGAAAGCACAGCATGTGTGATGGCCCCAAATGATGGGTAATTGCTTAAAAGCAGGGCCTGCTTACTGCAAATCAGGAAGAGAGTTGCATCTATTAGGAAAAGTGCAAGTTTTAATCTTACCATGTCAGACACCACTGGGCACTTAGCAGTGAGAGGCAATAAGGACGAGAAGAAAAGAAAAACGATGATGAGGTGAATCAAACTTACAGCTCACTTAAAAGTGTCTTAATTCACAGGCAAGGAGAGGAAACAGAAAAGTCACAAAAAGACATGTTTATTTCAACAATAAAACACACACTTCAACAGGTCCCCACTTCCTAGAGGATAAAACTCAAACTCTATCTTATTTGAGGTATTTAAAAATACTTCAAACATAAAAACAGAGAGAAGGTGGGCCACGGTGGCTCAGCAGGCAGAGTTCCTGCCTGCCATGCTGGAGACCCAGGTTCGATTCCCGGTGCCTGCCCATGAAAAAACAAACGAACAAAAAACGTAATTTCTCTTTAGGGTGGGCCACGGTGGCTCAGCAAGCAAGAATGTTTGCCTACCATGCCAGAGGACCCGGGTTCGATTCCCGGTGCCTGCCCATGTAAAAAAAAAAAAAAAAAAACAAAGAATAATCCACTACTTATGAAAAAAATGTTAAATTAGCATTTCACTTAAGATAATAATAAAACATTATAACTTAAAGTTCCCTTACAGCTTTCACCAAACTCATTCCCCCACAACTCCTCCTAGAAGACACTACTATCTTAAAGTTGTTATGCCTCTTTCCAATAAAGGTAAAACATTAACAAAAGGAATGGGGAAGTTCTTTGCACTGTATTGCAACTTTTCTGTAATATTGAAATATTTCAACAAAGAATAAAACAGTAAATCAGAGATAAAAACTACTGTTGCTTTTGTAAATTAAAAAAATAATCTGTCTTGGAGAGTTATTATCCTGGGGCAGGAGCTTAGGTACTAGAAAGGGGCATAAGGAAGCTTCTAGGGTTTTTGTAACGTTCCATTTCTTAATCTGGATGCTGGTGATAGAGGTGTTCGCTCTGAAATTTCACTGGGATGTACACTTATGATTTGTGCACTTTTCTACAGGCAAGTATTGTTTGGTGAAAGGCTAAACTCTTATCTTCCTCCCTTGGCTGGGGTCTACTTCCAGCCTAGAAACCTGTGGTGGGAGCAGAGCATGTTTGATTCTTCTATTCCTTCATCTTTGCGTCTTTTTTTCTATCTGTTTGGTTTCTAACTATTCCAGGGTTGAAGATTGGAAAAGGATGAGAGGTAAGGGGCAGGTAAAGCCTTACTTTCTGTTGTGATACAATGTTAGTCAGGTTTTAGTGCTCTATGGACTTCTCAGATATTTAAAGCTGACTTCCTTTTCTTGTATGGGGTGCTTTTGTGGTTCCTTGGAGATCTCCTATTGATGAGTTCACACTTGCAGTTCCCATAGCGTGGGCAACGCCTCTTCCAGCCAGCTGCTTACAAGTCATGCCTAAGTTCTCAGTTTTTGGTTATTTCAGACAGACTCCTTCTGCTGGGGTCCCAGTCCTTTTAATTAAACTTCAGGGCAGCCAGAATTTTCTCTGCTTTTGCCCACATCTTTGCCCTGAAAAACTGAGCTTAATGCAGCCTCTCTTTCTTCTCAACGCAGCCTCTTTTTCCTTTGGCATCAGTTGACCATTCCTCTGTCTTTAGACTTTCCCAGGTATGGGTCTGATCACTGTGTCTACCACCTCCAGGCACCACGGTCAAGTTCTCCAAGTGAAAATGCACTCTCACTTTATCTAAAGAAATTTTCTCTCCCCTTTCTTTAACTTCAACCTTCTTTATAGCCTACAGCGGGTAATAGGTTTAAAGGATTCCAAAACTGGTCTTCATGTACTGCCTTCACAAGTTTTGTCCAGATGGTCTAGAATCTCATTTGGGAATTATCACTGATGCCTACTGCTTGGTTCTCAGCCTTTAGGATCCAGAGCCCTGAACTATGATATTGCAATACAAAATAATAATAGCACCAAATGATATAAAAAATAAATAAAGCCAAGTAAAGGCACATATGTACTTGCCATATCATTTCACAACTTGCTTTTTTTTCACTCAATAGTATTTTCTAGACTTATCTATACAGATACATATAAACCCAGTTTATCCATTTGAATAATTGACGGTATTCCACTATTTCTATATAATAGAATTTTGAAGTCTATTCCCTTTGTGTACATTTAGAAATTTTCCCCCATAATTTTCTCGTTATAAACATTGTTTAAAAAAACTCCTGCCTATGAGGCTTTTGTATATTGTCTTTCATCCCTTTACTTCCAACTTTTCTGAGTCAATAAGCTTTAAATAGCTTAGCTGCTATACTTTGCTTCCCCTGCCTCTTCCAATCTCAGAATACTCTATCTTTTAATAGGCATGTTTTAATCCATCTGCATTTATTATGCTTACTGATATAAGTGGACATATTTTCTCTTTGCTTCTTTTTTTCTCCTTCTCTTACCTTCTATTTAATAGGCTGAATTTTCTTTAATCTTTTTTTTCTTTGATAGTTTGGAAGTTATATATTTCTTTTAGTGTTTACCTTTACAATTTTTAAGGTGTATGCTCAATGAAATCCCTACCTGTATTTTCCTTGCAAGTCTCTCACTTCAGAAACTCCTATTAAAAATGTATATGGCTTCTTTGTCCTTCATGTCTCTTAGCTTTTCTTTCATATTTGTCTCTTAACTTCTCTGTGATGCATTCTGAGTGATTTCCTCAGATCTAATTTTCTCTTTCTTCAGGTATGGTTGTCTACTTTAAACCTGCTCTAGCTTTTCCCAAATCGGTCTGTTCTCTTTTCATACTATCCCGTTTTTTTTTCTTATAGTTTCTACTCCTTTATTTATCTCTGTGAACACTGTAAACATACTCCATTTAAAATCTCTTTCAAATAATTCTCCTATCTCTACTTCTTGGGGTAGAAAATCTATTACTAGTATTTCTTCATTCTCTCTATTAGGAATTTGTTTGCTTTGTAGTTTATAATTTTTAATCATTAATTCGTCTTTAGTGGGGATTGTTTTCTATGGGAGTCCTGTGTGCCTTAGGTTGTGAAGTATCTTAAAAGGAAAATTTCACATGCCTTTTCCAAGGTCTTTGGATTTCCCTGGGTCTGGACTAGTTTTAATGTTAACTTTTTTTCAACTTTGCAGATAGTGGTTCTAGCCAACTCTTTTTTTCCATCCAAGACACTAAAAAGATTATCATCTGCCTCCTTGGACCAGGAGATGGAATTTTTCATAAACATGATAGTCCTCTTTTGGTTCTCAGCTTCAAGTGGGCGGTCAGTTTAAGCTGCCTACATTACAGTGGCCTGCAGCCTTACCACCTACTTATCCCCACACTGGCCTTAAAACCTTAGCCCCTAAGCACTATATCTGGTTTCAGTATTTCCAGGAACTATTTAGCTTCAGCTCGCATTTACAGCTACAGCTTTGGGTTTCCTCTCTCTTTTAGAACCTGGGGAATTTTCTATCTTGCTTTCAAGCTCAGCTCTGTATTTGACTGTTGATTTGGCATTTCTGCATAGTTGGAATGGTGGTTGTAGGATTCTACCTCAGATCATTCTAACATAGGGAACTACAGATGCCAAAACTCTTCGGCATGGCATAAAAGGCCTTTACATGACTTGACTTTTTTTTCTTTCAAATTTTAGTTTTATTAAATCTCTTTATTTTTGTAACTGAATGGTACACTTTATTCTTTAGCATTTTTAGCAAAATATAATCAATGTAAAGCCTGTGTTTGAACAGTGTTTCATAAACTAATTTAAAATTAAGGCGAACAAGGAAAAAAATCTACAGATACAGATATCAGCATTTCTTGAATTCTAAACATTTAACACTTACTTAAAGACCACTGATTAGCTATCAACACTGTGTACATTCTCAAAATATCAAGTAGAAAGTTATTAGAAACATCAACTTTGCAACAGTATGACCTATGATAATGTACATTTTCAAGTTTTTGATTTCAGAAAATAAAAAGATACAAATGTTTTTACAGTTAATATATGAAAATCTTATCTCTTAGGATATCATAACATTTAAAATCTTATCTCAGGATAGCATAACATTTAAAATCTATTTTATCTGATATTACTATAATGACTTGTGCTTTCTTTTGGCTACATCGTTTAGCTAGTTCCATCCTTTCACTTTCTATCTATTTATATCCTTTGGTCTAAGATAAGTCTTTTATGAGCAGCATATAGATAGATCATATTATTTAATCTGTTCTGTCAATCTGTGTCTTCAGTTAGTGAGTTTAATTCATTAACATTCAAAATTACTACTGTAAAAGCAGTTCTTGTGTCTAGCATCTTATCCTATAGTTTTTATTTATCAGCTTTATATATTCTTTCCCCTCTCTGGGAACTGGACATACAGTCCAACTATATTATACAATCAATGACTCACAATATCATCACATAGTTGTGTATTCTTCACCATGATCATTTTTAGAACATTTGCATCACTCCAGAAAAAGAAATTAAAAAAAAAAGAACTCATATATTCCAAACTCCTTACTCCTTCCTCTCATTGACCAACAGTATTTCATTCTACCCAGTTTTCACCCTTTATCTCTCCCTATTATTTATTTTTATCCTTTCTTTTTTTTTTACTCATCTGCCCATACCCTGGATAAAAGGAGAATCAGACACAAGGTTTTCACAATCAAACAGTCACCCTGTAAATGCTATATGGATATACAGTCTTCTTCAAGAATCAAGGCTATTGGAACACAGTTCAATAGTTTCAGGTACTTATGAAGCCTTTCTTGCCTCTCTCCCCACCCTACACAGGACCACACTCCCTTTTGGGTCCCTTTGGAACATGTACAGAATTCTATTACTAAATCTACGCTTTCAGTATATACTTATCTATAAGGCTGTCTTTCCCACTAGACTATGAACAACTTGAGGGCTGGAACCATTTCTTATTTATCTCTCTATCCACAGTGCACAGTAGGTGTAATTGAACAAAGCTATTTCAACCCTCAAGGGCTAAGTATAGTTTTCAGATCTGAAATTTTATGGCAGAAATAGAAAAAAAAGAAGTCTGTTCTAGAGCAGAAGAATTCCATATATATCAAAGAAATTTCTACTTATTTCTCTTCAGATATTGGCCTAAAAACAGATATTTCAAGTTCTTATCTGAATTATTTAGAGAAACAAGAGAAATGGGCACAAAATATCAATGGGGACGCTACAATGAGTAGTGGAATAGTTACCCACAGAAAGAAGGTCTACTCTCCAATGTAACATCTGCTTTTAAGATGTGGATGGCTGAAAAATCAGCTTTGAAAAACCAATTAGGGACTTCTGGGAAGATGGCCAAATACAGTAGCTGGAGATTAGCCCTGCTCCATGGAAAAGTTAGAGAGAAGGGACAGGAGTGCTACTGAGGCAGCAATTCAGGAGTGCAGCTGACCTGGGAGAGGCTTCTGCATCACATAGGGTGGCCCTGGTTGCAGAGGCCAAGGAATTGAGAGGTAGAAAGCTGGAGCCTGGCGTGGAGGTACTGAGCCCACGAGTGCACAGACTGGAGTCGGGGACTAAGAAGTAAGCCAGGCTGCATTCCCTCACCAGTGCAGCCCTGTGACTAGTGACTCAACCCACACCCTACATCCATACACATGAATCCCGTAACCTGCTCCCATTCCATGCACTCCAGGTGCCCCAACCCCACCAGCCCCCAGTGCACATACCTGCTCCACACCCCTACCTCAAGTGCAGCCCAACCCACCTCTCCTGTACCCCTCACGAGCACTACCTCCTTCTCCCTGTTCCCTGAAGGCTGTTGCCAGTGTATAAAGGTTGTGGGCAGTAGCCTCCATGCCCAGGCTACCGCTGCCCCCCTGCCCATACTGTTGCACAGCCTCATCCCGCCCCTCTCTTGAGCTCTGCACATAAGTTTACAGCACTCCTAGGCCCATGCACACGCACAAGCCCCCAATCATGTCATTTGGTTCTGGGAACCACAGTTTACAGTAGTCCTAGAACCACGCATATGCACAGCCCTCAACCACACTTCCCAGCTCTGAAAAAGTGCTGACCTGCACAGCTGGGTCACATCTGCCCCTAATCCACAAAGGCATAACACTGACCAGCTGCCACAGCTCTATGCATGCACACAGAGGGCCCCATGCCTTAGACCAGCGCACACCAGGGTTACACCCCCCCAGACCAGTGCACCCGCACAACTACTTCCTCCCTGGCCACTGGGCGCCCACATTCACAAGCATCAGCGTTACACCCCCAACTTGCGCCTATACCTGCCCTGAAACAAATCATTCCACTGAGTGCACCACCCCGTATCCTACTCCCCGCTGTACATCAATCCCACAAATACAAGACCTTAGACTACTGAAAGAAATCAACTCCCAAAGTAAATCAATCAAGATATTTACATGCCACGAAGACAGCAGAAGATCACTAAGCATATCACAATGCAGACAGATATAGCCCTGCCTAATGACCAAATTAAAATACCAGAGAGGACAAACACTGAAACAACTAACCAAAGATATTCATACAACTCTACTTAATAAAATAAGTGGGATAGCAAATGACATAAAGGAGATCAAGAAGACAGTAGAAGGGCATAAAGAGGAATATGAAAGAATAAATAGAAAAATAGCAGATATCACAGAGATTAAAGATTCTGTTGACCAAATAAAAAACATACTAGAGGCAAACAATACCAGATTTGAAGAGACAGAAGAGAGAATAACTGATACAGAGGACAGGATAAGTGACTTCGAGGACTCAAAACAGCAAATGGCAAAAAAGATGGAAAAAAATGAATTGGATCTCAGGGAAATGATAGACAAACAAAGCACACAAATATAAGAATCATTGGTGTCCCAGAAGGAGAAGAGAGGAGTAAAGGGCTAGGAAGCATAACTGAAGATAGAATTGGGGAAACTTCCCAACCCTAATAAACAACATAAATATACAAGTCAAAGAAGCCCAAAGAATTCCAAACAAAATAAATCCAAATAGGCCTTCCCCAAGACACATACTAATCAGTCTATCAAATGTTAAAGAGAAGCAGAAAATCCTGGAAGCAGCAAGAGAAAAATAATCTACTACATACAAGGGAAACCAGACTACTCAACTAGCTAGCACCCTGGAGGTGAGAAGGCAATGGTATGATATATTCAAGATCCTGAAAGAGAAAGACTTCCAGGCAAGAATTCTGTACCCAGCCAAATTGTCCTTCAAAACTGAGGGAGAGATTAAAGTTTTCACAGACAAAGAAGTCCTGAAATAATTTGTCAACAAGAGACCAGCCCTACAAGAAATACTAAGAGGAGTCCCACCAGCTGAAAAAAAAGGATAGGAGTAGGAGGTCTGGAGGAGGGCACAGAATTGAAGAGTACCACTAAGAGTAATTTAAAGAATACAAAGAGAAAGTGGGAAAAGAATATATAGATCTGACATATAAAATTAAAAAAAAGATAAGATGGTGGATTCAAGGAACGCATTTTCAGTAACAATGTTGACTGTTAATGCACTAAATTTAAATTAAAAGATAGAAATTGGCAGAATGGATTAAGAAACATAGTCCACCTATATGCTGTTTACAAGAGACTCATCTTAGACACAAGGATACAAATACACTGAAAGTGAAAGGATGGAAAAAGATGTTCCAGGCAAGTTGTAACCCAAAAAAAAGCAGGAGTAGCAATACTAATATTGGACAAAATAGACTTTAAATGTAAAGGCATCATAAGAGACAAAGAAGGACACGATATACTAATTAAAGGTCAATTCATCAAGAAGATATAACAATCATAAACATCTATGCTCCCAATCAAAGAGCTTCAAAGTACATGAGACAGACACTGGCAAAACTGAAGGCAGTGATAGATGTTTCAACAACAATAGTAGGCGACTTCAGTACACCACTCTCCTCTATAGATAGAAAAACCAGACAGAAGACCAAAAAGGAAATAGAGAAGTTAAATAACTTAATCAGTGAATTAAACCTAACAGATATATATAGGTTTTTGCACCCCAAAGCACAAAGATAAACATTCTTCTCTAGTGCTCATGGAACATTCTCCAGGATACATCATATGCTGGGGCACAAAACAGGTCTTTATAAATTTAAAAACACTGAAAGTACTCAAAGCACTTTCTCTGATCACAACGGGATGAAGGTGGATCTCAATAACCACCAAAGAACAAGAACATTCACAAATATATGGAGATTAAATAACACATTTTTAAACAACCAGTGGGTCAAAGGAGAAATTGCTAGAGAAATCAGTAGCTATCTGGAGATGAATGAAAATGAGACTATGACTTATCAGAACCATGGGATGTGGCAAAGGTTGTATTACAAAGGAAATTTATTGCCCTAATGCCATATTAAAAAACAAGAAAGCAAAAATCGAAGACTTAACAGCACAACCAGAGGAACTTGAGAAAGAACAGCAAACTAACTCCAAAGCAAATAGAAGAAGAGAAATAACAATGATTAAAGCAGAGATAAATGAATGGGAGAACAAAAGCACATAGAAGATCTCAACAAACCAATCACAAGTAAAGAGATTCAATCAGTCATCAAAAATCTTCCTACAAAGAAAAGCCCAGGGCTAGACAGCTTCACAAGAGAATTTCATCAAGTATTTCAAAAAGAACTAACACCAATCCTGCTCAAACTTTTCTGAAAAATTGAGGAAAAAGGAAATCTACATAACTCGTTTTATGAATCTAATATAATTTTAATACCAAAACCAGGTAAAGATGTTATAAGAGAGGAAAACTACAGGCCAATCTCCCTAATGAACATAGATGCAAAAATTCTCACAAAAATATTAGCAAACTGAACCCACTGTACTCCATGACCAAGTGGGGTTTATACCAGGAATGCAAGGATGGTTCAACACAAGAAAATCAATTAATGTAATACAGCACATTAACAAATCAAAAGGAAAAAAATCACATGATCATCTCAATTGATGCTGAAAAAGCACAGGACAAAATTCAGCACTCTTTTCTGATAACAACACAACAAAAGATACGAATCAAAGCATCCTAAAATAGAAGAAAGAAGTGGAAGGATTAACACTCCCTGAATTTAAAACCTATTATAAAACCACAGTAGTCAAAACAGTATGGTATTGCCATAAAGACAGAAGGACTGACCAATGGAATCAAATCAAGAGAGACCACCAAATCTATGGTCAACTGATTTTTGACAAGGCCCCAAACTTCCATGCCCAATTATTGAAAAGACTATTTTGTCCCAGTTCAGAGGATTTGGGGCCTTGTCTGAATTGGGACAAGACAGTCTTTTCAATAATTGGGCATGGAAGAACTGGATATCAATCTCAATCATCTGGCTCATCTACCTCAATATGATAAAGGGAATATATGAAAAACCGATAGCCAGCATCGTACTCAATGGAGAGACACTGAAAGCTTTCCCCCTAAGATCAGGTACAAGACAAAGATGCCCACTGTCACCACTACATTCTACATTGTGCTAGAAGTTCTAGCTAGAGCAATCAGTAGGACAGAGAAATAAAAGGCATCCGAATTGGAAAGTAAGAAGTAAAATTCTCATTATTTGCAGATATGATACTATACTTGGAAGATCTTGAGAAATCTACAGCAAAGTTACCTGAGCTAATAAACAAATTTAGCAAGGTAGATATAAAATTAATGTGCAAAAATCAGTAACATTTCTATACACAAGCAATGACCGAGCTGAGGAGTCAGTTAAGGAAAAAATTCCATTCAAAATAGCAACTAAAAGAATCAGGAACTTAGGAATAAACTTAACTAAAGACATAAAAGACTTGTACACAGAAAACCACATAACATTAATAAAAAGAAATCAAAGGAAATCTAAATAGGAGGAAAGACATTCCCTACTCATGGATAGGAAGGCTAAATATAGTTTAAGATGACAATTCTCCCCAGATTGATCTACAGATTCAACACAGTACCAATCAAAATTTCAACAACCTACTTTGAAGATTTGGAAAAGCTAATTACCGAATTCATCTGGAAGGGAAACAGACCCTGAATACCTAAAAGCATCCTAAAAAAGAGGAACGAAGTGGGAGGATTAACACTCCCTGACTTTAAAACCTATTATAAAGTCACAGTGGTCAAAACAGCATGGTATTGGTACAAAGACAGAAGTACTGATCAATGGAATCAAATCAAGAGTGCAGAAATAGACCATCAAATCTATGGTCAACCGATTTTTGACAAGGCCCCCAAATCCCCTGAACTGGGACAAAATAGTCTTTTCAATAATTGGGCATGGAAGAACTGTATATCAATAACCAAAAGAATGAAAGAGAACCCCTATCTTATAACCTACACAAAAATTAACTCAAAGTGGATCAAACACCTAAATATAAGAACTACCACCATAAAGCTTCTAGAAGAAAATATAAGGAAACATCTTCAAGACCTAGTAATAGGAGGTAGCTTCCTAAACTTTACAACCCAAGCACAAGCAACAAAAGAAAAAAATAGAGGAGCCAAGATGACAGCTTAGCAAGGTGTGGGATTTAGTTTGTCCTCCAGAACACCTACTAAATAACCAGGAAAAGTACAGAACAGCTCCTGGGGCCACATCAGTGACCGGACACACAGCGTACCCCGGTCTGGACCAGCTGGATGGGCTGCGAGCCACCCCCAGAACTGTGAGTTCCCCAAGCTGCGGTGGCCGGCGCCCTTCCGCAATAGGTTGCTTCCCGGAGGGGAAAGGAAAGAGACTTTACCAGCAGCAGGGGCTGAATGTAACTAAGCTTCAGGTGTGGAATTAATTCACAAATTCTGACTACTAAAAATAGGCCCCCAGCTCAGGTGAACCTGGTCAAAGCAGAGGTTGCTGATTTTTGCCCCGGCGCTAAGGCAGCAGGGCTGACAGAAAAAGAAAAAAGGAAAAAAAAAAAAAAAAGAAACAGTTTTTTGTGGCTGTGTTTCTACGGAGGCTTGACTGCCTTTGGATACCAGCGACAGGACTTCTCAGGTTGCAACTGCCCCAGGCATAGGCAGAAACAAGCTTCTTTGAGAGCTTGTCTGGAGTCGTTGCCTTTCCCAGGGGAGAGGTGAGACCCAACTCAGGTGGAATCCCTCCCTCAAGGAATTCAGACCCCAGGGATTCATAATTTGAAGCCATTAAAACCAGCCTACACTCTCTCCTCTATCTCCACCACACCCCCAGAAGGGAGAGTCTGCCAAAGTTAAAGGTACCATATCATCTTATGTTGGTGGGACCTGCAGGCAGACAAGTGCCACATACTGGGCAGGATAAGAAAAACAGTCCAGAGACTTCACAGGAAAGTCTTTCAACTTGCTGGGTCTCACCTCAGGGAAAACTGATGCAGGTGACTCTTTCTTCCTGACAGGAGGCCAGTTTGGTCTGAGAAGATCTGACTGGGGTCTAAAATACCTAAGAAGACCCTCCTAAGGGTGGGGGGAAAAGGCACCGTACAGGCAGGGCAAGAAACAAGAAAACAAGAGCTGAAAAATTCTCCTCTCTTAAACAAAACCTAAGCTAGTGGTCCAGAAAAAATGTAAAAAAATAGACAGACAACAAATTCATTCAGCAAGAAAACCCTAGATAAAAGAAGTGAAAACAATCTCCAGAATAATTAAGGTAATTAAATGCCTAGACGCCAGCAAAAAATAAGAAATTACACTAGAAACAGTAAAACACTAAATGTTAATGAATTAAACTCCCCAATCAAAAGCCATAGACTGGAAGAATGGATTAAAAAACAGGACCCATCTATATGCTGTCTACAAGAAACACATCTTAGACCCAAGGATAAGCATAGGTTGAAAGTGCAAGGTTGGGAAAAGATATTTCATGCAAATAATCAGAAAACAGCAGGAGTAGCTATTCTAATATCCAACAAATTAGACCTCAAATGTAAAACAGTTAAGAGACAAAGAAGGACACAATATATTAATAAAAGGAATGATTCAACAAGAAGACATAACAATCATAAATATTTATGCACCAAGCCAGAATGCTCCAAAATGCATGAGGCAAACACTGAAAAAATAAATAGACACATCTACCATAATAGTTGCAGACTTCAATTCCCCGCTCTCATCAATGGACAGAACATCTACACGGAGGATCAATAAAGAAACAGAGAATCTGAATAATGCAATAAATGAGCTAGACTTAATAGACATTTATAGAATATTATACTCCACAACAGCAGGATACACCTTTTTCTCAAGTGCTCATGGATCATTCTCAAGGATACACCATATGCTGGGTCACAAAGCAAGTCTCAATAAATTTAAAAAGATTGAAATCATACAAAACACTTTCTCAGATCATAAAGGAATGAAGTTTGAAATCAATAATAGGCAGAGCACCAGAAAATTCACAAATATATGGAGGTTCAACAACACACTCTTAAACAACCAGTGGGTCAAGGGAGAAATTACAAGAGAAATCAGTAAATATCTCGAGGCAAATGAAAATGAAAACACAACATATCAAAACTTATGGGATGCAGCAAAGGCAGTGCTAAGAGGGAAATTTATTGCCCTAAATGCCTATATCAAAAAACAAGAAAGGGCAAAATTTGAGGAATTAACCGTCCACTTGAAGAAGTAGAGAAAGAACAGCAAACTAACCCTAAAGCAAGCAAAAGGAAAGAAATAATGAAGATCAGAGCAGAAACAAATGAAATTGAGAATATGAAAACAGTTGAGAAAATCAACAAAACTAGAAGCTGGTTTTATGAGAAAATCAGTAAGACTGATGGACCCTTAGAAAGACTGACAAAAAAAAAGAAGGGAGAGGTTGCAAATAAATAAGATCAGAAATGGAAGAGGAGACATAACTGCTGACCCCATAGAAATAAAGGAATTAATGACAGGATACTATGAACAACTTTATGCTAATAAACACGACAATGTAGATGAAATGGAAAACTTTTAGAAAGGCATGAACAACCAACTTTGACTCGAGAAGAAATAAACGACCTCAACAAACCAATCACAAGTAAAGAAATTAAATCAGTCATTAAGAAGCTCTCCAAAAAGAAAAGTCCAGGACCAGATGGCTTCCCATGAATTCTACCAAACATTCCAGAAAGAATTAGTACCAATCCTGCTCAAACTCTTCAAAAAAATTGAAGAGGCAGGAAAGCTACCTAACTCATTCTACGAAGCCAACATCACCCTCATACCAAAGCCAGGCAAAGATATTACAAAAAAGGAAAACTACAGACCAATCTCTCTAATGAACATAGATGTAAAAATCCTCAACAAAATTCTAGCAAATCGAATCCAGCAACACATTAAAAGAATTATACATCATGACCAAGTAGGATTCATCCCAGGTATGCAAGGATGGTTCAACATAAGAAAATGAATTAATGGAATACACCATATCAAGAAATCAAAGCAGAAAAACCACATGATCATCTCAACTGATGCAGAAAAGACATTTGACAAAATTCAACATCCTTTCGTGTTGAAAACACTTCAAAGGATAGGAATAAAAGGGAACTTCCTCAAAATGATAAAGGGAGTGTATGAAAAACCCACAGCTAACATCATCCTCAATGGGGGAAAAACTGAAAACTTGCCCCCTAAGATCAGGAACAAGACAAGGATGTCCACTATCACCACTGTTATTCAACAGTATTGTGTTGGAAGTTCTAGCCAGAGCAATTAGACAAGAAAAAGAAATATAAGGCATCAAAATTGGAAGTTTGCAGATGATATGATACTATATGCCAAAAACCCGGAAAAATCCACAGCAAAACTAGAGCTAATAAATGAGTACAGCAAAGTGTCAGGTTACAAGATCAACACTCAAAAAATCTGTAGTGTTTCTACACACTAGTAATGAACAATCTGAGGGGGAAATCAAGAAAAGAATTCCATTTACAATTGCAACCAAAATAATAAACTATTTAGGAATAAATTTAACTCAAGAGACAAAAGACCTATACAAAGAAAACTACAAGAAACTGTTAAAAGAAATCACAGAAGACCTAAATAGATGAAAAGGCATACCGTGTTCATGGATCGGAAGACTAAATATAGTTAAGATCTCAATTCTACCTAAATTGATTTACAGATTCAATGCAATACCAATTAAGATCCCAACAACTTACTTTTCAGAAATAGAAAAACCAATACCAAATTTATCTGGAAGGGCAGGGTGCCCTGAATAGCTAAAAGTATCCTGAGGGAAAAAAACGAAGTCAGAGGTCTCACACTACCTGACTTTAAGGCATATTATAAAGCTACAGTGGTCAAAACAGCATGGTACTGGCATAAAGATAGATATACTGACCAATGGAATACAATAGAGTATTCAGATATAGACCCTCTCATCTATGGAGAATGGATCTTTGATAAGGCGGTCAAGCCAACTCACCTGGGACAGAACAGTCTCTTCAACAAATGGTGCCTATAGAACCGGATATTCATATGCAATAGAATGAAAGAGGACCCATACCTTATGCAAAAATTAACTCAAAATGGATCCAAAACCTAAACATTAGATCTAAGAACATAAAACTGTTAGAAGAAAATGTAGGAAAATATCTTATAAATCTTATACTAGGAGGCAGTTTCCTAGACCTTACACCCAAAGGAAGAGCACTGAAGAAAGAAAGAAAGAAATGGGAATTCCTCAAAATTAAACACTTTTGCACATCAAAGAATTTCATCAAGAAAGCAAAAAGACAGCCTACACAATGGGAAACAATATTTGGAAACGATACATCAGATAAAGGTCTAGTATCCAGAATTTATAAAGAGATTGTTCAACTCAACAACAAAAAGACAGCCAACCCAATTACAAAATGGGAAAAAGACTTGAACAGACACTTCTCAGAAGAGGAAACACAAATGGCCAAAAGGCACATGAAGAGATGCTCAACGTCCCTGGCCATTAGAGAAATGCAAATCAAAACCACAATGAAATATCATCTCAACTCACCAGAATGGCCATTATCAATAAAACAGAAAATGACAAATGCTGGAGAGGATGTGGAGAAAGAGGCACACTTATCCACTGTTGGTGGGAATGTCAAATGGTACAACTGCCGTGGAAAGCAGCTTGGTGGTTCCTCAAAAAGCTAAATACAGAATTGCCATATGACCCAGTAATATCATTGCTAGGTATCTACTCAGAGGACATGAGGACAAGGACACCAATAGACATCTGCACACCAATGTTTATAGCAGCATTATTTACAATTGTGAAGAGATGGAAATAGCCAAAATGTCCATCAACAGATGAGTGGCTAAACAAACTGTGGTATATACACACGGTGGAATATTATGCAGTCCTTCAGACAGAATAAATTTATGAAGTATCTAACATGGATGGACCTTGAGGACATTATGCTGAGTGAGATTAGCCAGAAACAAAAAGACAAATACTTTATGGTCTCACTGACATGAACTGACATTAGTGAATAAACTTGGAGAATTTCATAGATAACAGAGACCATCAGGAGAGAGAAATAGGGTAAGATATTGGGAAATTGGAGCTGAAGGGATACAGATTGTGCAACAGGACTGAATGTAAAAACTCAGAAATGGACAGTACAATACTACCTAACTGTAATACAATCATGTTAAAACATTGAATGAAGCTGAATGTGACAATGATAGAGGGAGGAGGGCTGGGAGGCACAAAGTAAATCAGAAAGAAAGATAGACGATAAAGATTGAGATGGTATAATCTAGGAATGCCTAGAGTGTATAATGATAGTGACTAAATGTACAAATTTAAAAAATGTTTTTGCACGAGGAAGAACAAAGGAATGTCATTACTGCAGGGTGCTGAAATAGATGGTAATTAATATTTTAAAAATCTCACCTTATGTGTGAGACTAAAGCAAAAAATGTTTATTTGGTACAAAATTTATATTTTGACTAGTGCATTTCCTAATATAACTTATATAAATAGTTTGATTGAACACCATAAGTACATGGAACCTTGAGTAGGACCTGAGATTTTTTTGGTTAGTCCAGAGTGATAAATCCTAGAGTGATTTGATCAGTGAATAAAAATGTATTTGTAAAGTCCCCTTTGGGGAATGGTGAGAATGGGGGAAAATTCAGCTTCCCCAAGTTGAATTCTTGATATTCTCACAAGCAGTGTGGACAACCAAAGCAATAGGCTGAGCCCCAGTCTTGGGGTTTGTTCATATGAAACTTAACCCCACAAAGGATAGGTCAGGCCTACTTAAAATTAGGCCTAAGAGTTACCCCCAAGAGAACCTCTTTTGTTGCTCAGATGTGGCCTCTCTCTCCAGCCAACACAACGAGCAGTCTCACCACCCTTCCCTATCTACGTGGAACATGATTCCCAGGGGTGTGGACCTTCTAGGCAACGTGGGACAGAATTCCTAGAATGAGCTGAGACTCAGCATCAAGGGATTGAGAAAAACCCTAGAATGAGCTGAGACTCAACATCAAGGGATTGAGAAAACCTTCTCGACCATAAGGGGGATGAGTGAAATGAGACAAAGTGTCAATGGCTGAGAGATTCCAAACAGAAACGAGAGGTTATTCTTATGCATTAAGTAGATATCAGCTTGTTATTCAAGATGTAATGGAGAGGCTGAAGGGAACTGCCTGAAAATGTAGAGCTGTGTTCCAGTAGCCATGTTTCTTGAAGATGACTGTATAATGATATAGCTTTCACAATGTGACTGTGTGATTGTGAAAACCTTGTGTCTGATGCTCCTTTTATCTACCTTGTCAACAGACAAGTAGAACATATGGAATAAAAATAAATAATAGGGGGAACAAATGTTAAAATAAATTTAGTCTGAAATGCTAGTGATCAATGAAAGGGAGGGGTAAGGGGTATGGTATGTATAAATTTTTTTTCTGTTTTCGTTTTATTTCTTTTTTTGAATAGATGCAAATGTTCCAAGAAATGATCATGATGATGAAATGCAACTATGTGATGATATTGTGAATTACTGATTATATATGTAGAATGGAATGATCAGTGTAGGAATGTTTGCGTTTGGTGTTTTTTGGTATTTAAAAAAATAAAATAAAATAAATTTAAAACAGAAAAATCAGATAAATGGAAACTCCTCAAAATCAAATGCTTCTGCACCTTAAAAGACTGTCAAAAAGGTGAAGAGGCAGGCCACTCAAAGGGAGAACATATTTGGAAATCACATATCAGACAAAGGTTTGACTTCCTGTATATACCAAGAAATCATACAACTCAACAAAAGAACAAATAACTCAATTATAAAATGGGCTAAAGATATGAATAGGCATTTTTTCTGGAGAGCAAATACAGATGGCTCAAAAGCACATGAAGAGATGCTCATTTTCACTGGCTGTAAGGGAAATGCAGATCAAGACTACAATGAGATACCACCTCATACCTATAAGAATGGCTGCAATTAAACAAACAGGAAACTATAAATATTGGAGAGGATGTGGAGAAAGTGGGACACTTACGTACCGCTGGTGGGAATGTACAATGGTGTAGCCACTATGGAAGACTGTTTGGTGTTTCCCTAGGAAAATAAATATTGAGTTGCCCTATGACCCAGCAATAGCACTACTTGGTATATACCCAGAAGAGCTGAAAACAATGACACAAACAGACATCTGCACACCAATGTTCATAGCAGCATTATTCACAATTGCCAAAAGATAGAAACTAACCAAATGTCCATCAACAGACGAGTGGATCGACAAAATGTGGTATATACATATGATGGAATATTATGCGGCAGTAAGACAAAATGACGTCCTGAAGCACGTGACAATATGGATGTAATGCTGAGTGAAATTAGCCAACACAAAAGGATAGATACTGTATGATTCCACTTTTATGACCAGTATAAAGGTAGAATCAGAGGCTTATATTACAGAATTTAGGGGACTTAGAGATACACAGAAACTAGAGATTGGGTGAACCATTAGCTAATGTTTGAACTTCAATGTAAAGAAATAGATAGGAGGGAAGGTGGTTCTCTAGTGGCTCTACAAGTAATATTACCATATTGAAGATGAACAAGACTGAAAGGGGTTGTATAGACCTACATGTCCCACTGATTAACACTAGAGATATGAATTAGTTCTTGCAAGAATTACTTCAAAGATATAATTCTTATACAAAGAGTGTTTAAGTCCAGGGTACAGGGGGAAAACTGCTATTGCATGCTATAAATATGTTCAAAAGGAAACCATCAGCACTACCACAGCAACAGCAGACGTAAACAAGGGGGGAGGGACAAGAGTTAAGAGGAGGTTTATATTTTCTATTTGGCAAGGGGGATGTTTATTGGTTTTATTTCTCTTGGGAACAATGAAATTATCTAAAATTGAGAATGTTGATGGACTGTGGACTTTGGGCCCTATACATGTGGAGGTGGCTGAAGGATGCACTGACGAAGTAGTAGATTGGCGAATGATGGTGTATACTTATGAACGAAGGTTGTACTGCTACAAAAAGGAACAGAGTCCTGAGGCATGCAATGATATGAATGAATATGTGGGACATTGGTGAGACAAAATAAGCCAGAAACAAAAGGACAAGAATGACATGGTCACCTTTAGAAAATGCTTACAAGAAACAGTGTTTCTAGATCGTAAGCTTTTAGAGAAGACACATTAAGTCCAGAGTGGTGATTATTATTTTTAGATTTTGAGAGGCTGTTTTATATATATAACCTGATATTTAGAGATAAGAATGAAGCTGAACAGGTTGGGAATAAAGTAATTCAGAACACAGGGGTAAGGAAGACAGTACAGTGTCTATATTTTAGAACCACACATACTCTTTGAGATTAATGGAAAAAAAGATTTGGTCTGGAACTGAAATTTTCTGTAGTGCATAATCTAATTCAACCTATTTTTGTAGTTCATTTGAACAACTGAAACACAGGGAACCCAAAATAACAAAGAGGTCCTTTAATCCTGTATAGATTATTGTAATATCTGGATATATCCTAGTATATTAAGCAGATAATCAAAAAGTATTGGCAAAGTTCCCTGAGGGATGGGAGAAAGAATATGGAACTATTAAACCTTACCATCAGGTAATCCCGATACTGCATCACACTTTAGGGACACCCAAATCAATGGCCATACCCTTGATCATGAGGCTTACTCTTGTGAAGCTTATGTAGGTAGCGAAGAAGCTTAGACTACCTGTAGGCATGCCTAAGAGTGACTTCTGGAGGACCTCCTTTGTTGCTCAGATGTGGCCTCACTGTCTCTAAGCCCAACTCTGCAAGTGCAATCATTGCTCTCCCCTCTACACGGGACATGACATCCAGGGGTGAAAGTCTTCCTGGTGACATGGGAGATGACTCCTAGGGATTAATCCAGACCTGGTCCCATGGAATCAACAATTCTGTCCTGACTAAAAGGGGGAAAAGAAGTGTAACTAATAAAGCATCAGTGGCAGAGAGAGTTCAAATAGAGTCGAGAGACTACTCTGAAGGTGGCTCTTATGCAAGCTTCAGTTAGACCTTTCTACCTATCACAACCTGCCAACCCCCAATCAGGTTCATTCCAGCCAATCCTAAAGAACACCTAGGGCAATATATAAGATTCCATAAGGGTTCCATGCACTAGAGGAACTTTCCTACAACCTCCAGATTGGTCCTTGGTCTAGATAAATCTTGAAATCTAGTCCAGCCTCCCCAGAACATCAGACAGTTCCATCTCCCTACCCCATATTAGTGACAGACCTTCCAATATTAAAACTTTAGAATTGCTATAGCCGAAACACCTCTGAAGAGAAGGATGGAAAGATCAAAGGTGATGGTGGCGTTATACAGAGAAGATACGACTTAACAAATGAATATGAATGCTGAATCATTAAATTGATACCTCTTTTAGTCTCCAGTCTTTTAGAGCAGCTAAAAGTAAAAACCTAAAATTGTTGAATTGTAACCCATGTCAAACTCTGAAATATGTTCTAGGTAACATAAGAACTAATTGTGGTTCTGTGCTTTGAAATTTATAGCTTTTTTGTGTATATGTTATTTTTCACAAAAAAAGAAGGAAAAAAAGTCGATTGTGATGATAAAAAAATATTTAAGCCTTCTAGCCACCTATATTGTGGGCCAGCTAGAAGGAAAAATGTGAGAGGATCATATTGTAGCCCATGACAAACTCTGGGATCTGTCCTGTAACTACTTGTTATCTGTACTGTAACTTCTTGTTGAAGAGTGCTTTGAAAACCATGATTTTTATTTCTTTGCTTTGTATATATGTCATACTATAACATAAAAAAAGTTAAAAATCTGAAAAAAAAATCCTCAGCAGAGTTCTACATAACAATTTCTTTAAATATTTCCATGACTTCCATATCATGTTCAAGATCTCACTCCTAATTTTGAGATGCTACACTGCCCTCAGATTTGAAATAGAATAAATTAGTAAATGATTTTGTTTTAAAAAGTAGATCTTTGGTATCTTGCAATTCTACTTTTTTTGTCTCTGCTCTCCAGAATATTTACTTAGGTTTTATTTTCCTTCAAGCTTTAGAGTTGGCTTTTCTTCTTTTCTTCCTTCCTTTCTTTTCTTCTCTTGTCCTTTCTTCTTTCTTTCCTTCACGCTTTCTTTTCCTTCCTTCCTTTCTTTCTTCTTTCCTTTTTATCTTTCTTTTCTAAAAAAGAGTTGTCTTGAGTATATCTTTAACAATAGGTCTAGGTTTTGGTATCAAATATTCATAGTTTTGTTGTTATATAAATATTTTGCACTAATAGTTTACAGTTTTTCCTTCAGCACAATAGTTATCAGTGAAACTGTATTTTTAAATTATTCAGTTGGTTTTGATGTTGTTATTGCTGACATTCAGATCCATCACTGTTTCTGATTCTGTGACATTGTGTGATCTGTATAATTTTGCCTTTTTAAATTTGTTAAGATTTCTTTCTGGGAAATTATGACAATAATATTCAGAAATGTTCCATGGACATATAAAAATAATGCATAGTTTCTGTTTTACACACTCACATAGACATTATTATATTCTAATTCTTTATTTCCTCATTTAGCTACCATTTTATCAAGTGATAACTACAAAATTATATTAATTTTTAGAAATGGCTCATGAACTTATAAAGTAAATAATAGTTTCTTCATAAAAAAAACCAATTAGGGAAAATGATTCACTCATAAGCAATAATGTGGATACCTTTCCACTTGTGGAGGAAAGTGACAACATATTGGCTAGTCAATCCTACAAAAGAAGGAAAGTTTACAGAGCATCCTATAGTGTTGAACCTAAAAGAATTAGCACATTTTTAGAATCTTTTAATGCAAATATGCTTTCTACTACAACCAACAGAAGAAATCACTTCCTTTTAAGGGAGTAAGAAAAAATTAATCAAGTTTATCTTTATCATTAAAATGTATACTACATGGACTCTACTGGGTATTACTTTTATTGAATGTGATAAGGCCATGGTAAATTACTTGTAATATGCTGATAACAGAAGAACAATGGTCCTAATACATCAAGATTTTTTAACTCTCGTATGTGGCATTCAGAAACTTTCACTTTTTTTCTGCATTCACCCTTAAGGGGGCAGACTATAGAGCCAGATTGTTTAGTTCAACTCCCAGCTCTGCCACTTACAGCTGCATGTCTGTATGTAAACGACATTATCTCTTTGTACCTTAGGTTCTTCATCTGTAAAATGTAAAGACAAAAGCATCCATTTCACAGAGATGTTATTACGATTTAAAGAGTTAATGTATGTAAACCTCTTAGTACAATGACTGGCCCATAGAAATGGGCTCAATAAATGTTAGTAGAAATCATTATCAACATCATCATTCTCAATAGTACATCAAAAGAAGAAAAAAACTATTGAGTTTTACTCTATGCCAAGCACAGAGCTCAGCCTTTTCAACATGCATTTTTTTATTTAGTGCTCATAACAACCTTTCAGGTTAGATATTGTTACTCCTAATATTACTGATGAGGAAACTGAGGCTTGAACACATTAAGTTCAGCAGATTCTTGGCATTCTGATTAAAAATGTGCTGATAGTGTTGTGGGAATAAGTTACTCGAAAGAGAGTAGAATTAGCTCACTCATTAGAATTCACATCTACCTTGTTTTTAATTTGTCAGTGTGTATTCATGAAAGTAAACATGAAACATGAATGCATAAAAGAAAGAAAACAGCAAATACCACTTGTTGAATGGTTATATGCCACTATTTCTCTCCACCTATCCAAACCTTCCCATTCTTTTAAGGTGCTCTGCTTTCACATGGCCTTCTCTGACCAATCTGGCAGACACTGAGCTTTCTTCTGTCTCAACTCCTACTGTCTATATGTTAATTTTTAACTGGATCACATATGATTTTGCATCCTTATTTATTAATTTCTTATGATTTGATCCCTTCTCCAAAACAGGAAGTCTAGTGTTAGGCATAAAGTTGTTTCACTGTAATATGTGTATATGGTTTACTATCAAGATCCTACAAGGGCATCCTAAAATAAGGATGATTATTGTTTATTCAATAAATTTTGCCTACAATGCAGCGAGTATGTTCAGTGTTAGCGCAGAACTGAACATAAAAAGATACTGCAATCCCAGTCCTCAGGAGTTCATTGGGGAAGTGGACTGGGGAAAACTACAGGTAATCAGATAATTACAAGTATTGAAAATGCTATGACAGATATGTGAATCAAGTGCTAAGAGACTACAAAAGAGGGAAGGGTTAACTCCCCAAAGGGAACCAGAAGGTATTTTAACATTCATTTATTTAAGCTATTTACTGACCATGTAATATGTGCCAGACCCTTTGCTAGGTCCAAGGACATAGAGTAAATAAAATACCCAAGATTGTGTACTCATGGAACTCGTAATTCAGGGATCACAGAAAAAGTGGTGCTTGAGTAAGCTGACAAATGAGTAGAAAGTCACCTTGTAAAAAGAGAAAAAAAAGGGCTTTCCAGAAAAAGAATCAGCATCAAGTCAAAGACCTGAAAATACAAAAAATAAAAGCTTATTTGGAGACTGGCAAGAATGCATTCATGTGAGTGGGAAGTGAGAAAGGAAGAGACTGTAAGGCAGAACAGGAAGGGTCTCACATGCCTTGCCACAACTTGTATTTGCTCATTAAGAAAAATGTATTGCCAGCTACTGTATGCCAAGCCTTGTGCCATGTACTGGGGACACAAAATCTATAAATCTTTCAAGAAGCTCAAAGTGTAGCAGAGTACAGGCATGTAAACAAGCAGTTGTAAGATAGTGCAAATAGAGGCAATGATAGAGGCGTGTTTAAGGTATAGTGATGGCTCAGACAAGGGAGTGAATACCTCAGCCTTCTGTCTTGGGGAGAGGAAGGTCAGGAAGAGTATTGTATTAGAAAAGACTCTTGAACTACATCATAGGGAAGAAGAGAATTTTGTCAAGTAGATAATAATAACGGTAGCAAACACGTGCAGAGTACTTATAACGTCCAGGCTCTGTTCCAAGTATTTTACATATATTGACTCATTCAAACCTCATAACTATCTTATAAAATAGGTATTATAATTAATCCTTATTTTATAAAGAAGACAAAGAGAAGTTAAATAACTTGCCCAAGGTCACATAGGTAGTAAGTGGGAGAGCTGGAATTTTAACACAGCAGTTTGGCTCCAGACTCTATACTCTTAATTACTACCCTATATTGCCTACAAGATTGGGGGGGGGGGGAGGGTCAGGGCATTGCACACAAACAGGACAGCAAAGGTTCAGAGGTATGATAGAGCACATCTTTGGGGAACTGTAAGTGGTTGACATTGGATGGAGTATAAATAAGAATAGTAGGGGTTAAAGCAGGCAGGAGCCAGGTCATGAAGCGCCTAGGGTGCCATGTAAAGAAACATGGTCTTTAGTCAAAAAAGAAACCACTAAAAGATTAGGCAGGGAAGTGACATGAGTAAATTTCCTTTCTTTCTTTCTCTTTTGACATATTTCTCTGGCCTAAGTGTGGAGAGTAGAACGATGAGATGTGAGGGCAGGGAGAGACAGTCAACAGATCATGGCATAGTGCCAGGAAAGAAATAAAAAGTCGAGGAATGAGTATGGAAAAGAGGAGCAAATTCAAGGTATATAATAGGAGGCAGAATTGAAAACTGAATATAATAGAAAATAAGATTTAAGGATGATTTCTAGATTTCTAGTTCCAGCTACCTGGTATACACACATAAAGTAAAGAAAGGAGAATAAAGAAACTGGTTTGGAAGAAAAGCTAATGCATTTAAGGTGAAAGTTATTCTATATGTCTATTGTTTATTTTGATTCCATAATCTTCATATCACTTGTGGTAGTTAGATTCAGTTGTCAACTGGACCAGGGGACATTACCTAGTTCTGCTGCTGTGGACATGAGCCAATGGTACGTGAACCTCATCTGTTGCTCATTACAACTGCAGTCAGCTAAGAGATGTGCCTGTTGTAATGAATGATGTTTGATTTAATAGGCTGGTGCTTAAATGAGAAAGTTCAACATAGCACAGCCCAAGCAGCTCAGCATACCTCATCTGAGCCCTCGCAGCTCAGCCCAGGCCTGTGGAGATGCAGAAAGGAATATCAACCCAGATAAAGTTGTTGGAACCCAGAGGCATGGAGAGAAGGCCAGAAGAGATTGCCCTGAGCCTTTCCACGTAAGAAAGAACCTTAGTTGAAAGTTAGCTGTTTTTCCTCTGAAGAACTAACAAAATAAATCCCCTTTTATTAAAAGCCAATCCATCTCTGGTGTGTTGCATTCTGGCAGCTAGCAAACTAGAATATCACCTAAAATATTTTCATCACCACACAGTCATTCTCAACTGGAGCACAAGTGGAGGCCCAGAAAGAAGCAGGGGCAGGTAGATGAATATTAGAATCTGATGTTTGCATGTTAGTCTATGTGTAGTGCAATTACCACTCCTGTTGTTTTCTCCCCAGAGAGTTTGATACCACAATCCTGCCCACCACTGTCTCACTGAGAATTCTGTATACCATCATCCATGCATACTCTGACAAAGCAGAGACAGTTGAAAAACTTGAACGTGTTCCCTGCAGTTACAGAACTTCAAAACTAGGAGAGACTTTTAAAGATCCACTAGAGTTCAGGAGGTCTCCATCCAAGGCTGCTTGGAAATGTATATGAGTGCAGTTTTGGTTAATCCAATGAGAGATATTACTCCAAATGCTACCTTGATCTCACAGTCCTTTGCACATGTTTTCGAGCCCAAGATCTCTCAGCTTCAGAGATCCAGGCTAGAAGCACAAATTTGGCAGTCATCAGCATAGATGGCTTTGAGATGGATAAAGCCACTCTGGCTAAACACATAAAATGTGACAGGGCTCTTGGCAGCACAAACATTAGGAGTCTTAACAAAGAGAAAGAGGAACTAATAAAGTAAACTGGAAAGAAATGTAGAAGAGGAGGTTCAAGATGACAAAGGAGACTAGTTACAATTTGTGTTTTTTAGTCAAACAATAGTTACTTTTACCATTTATTGGGTACCTATGACAGTTTATTAATTACTGGTTAATAGCCTGTATCTATTCGTTGGCTCTTTCTTGCTAACAAAAATCAGATTGAGTTAGAGGAAGCAAAAAAACATTAAAATAGTCTCTTTCAGTTTCGTTTGTAGCTGTGGAGCCCACAAGATACAATTCTGGCCAGTAAGATATACAATCATAGTATTCATCACTCAGTCCCTATTGGGTTTGCACAGGATATAGAATCATATTTGGTACTCTACCATTTCTAATATGTAACTTTTATGCCTATTAAAATTATAAGAATAAGGAAGAGGGGCTTGTCCTACCACTTAACAAACATATCATAAAGCAAGAGTAATTAAAAGTGTAGCATTAAAAAGAATTTAAAAGGGTAGCAGAGGTGCGGGAATTAATACATTGTAGTCTGTACAGGGGAAACAAAGGAGAGGTCAGGCACATCCTGAGGAGGGGGCATATTAAGAAATTTTTCATAGGTCTTCCATTATAGAACCCCTCAGCACCATCTTGCTATCACAGTCACTGGCACATTTTCTCTAGTGCCAGATCCCCTCTCACCTTCAGAGATTCAATCGTGGCCTGCTTGTAAATCTTTCCTCCAGGATCTTTCTTCTGAGGGCTATTTTGGATTCGAGGCGATCGAATGACGAATTTATCCATGGCTAGGGGCGACTCCAACTACTTCCACGTGCTTGCAGCGAGTTCTGCTCAAGACAGAGGTCAGATTCTAAAACTTCACCAAGACAGCTGTGATAGGTATTCCCCAAAGTGACACAGACAATTGGGTTCTGTATACTTTACAAGCATTCTTGAATTATAAGGACTTCTGGACGGAATTTACAGGAAGGAAGATTTCCTCTAAAAAAGAGAAAGATCTTCCTAAAAACTGAAACTGTTTACAGTGTTCGGCCTACTTCCTGAGGTAGGGGGGTCCTAGTTTCCAGAAGTGCACCTGTGGAGCGGATTCCAATACTGAGACAAGCGTTGAACCTGTGACTTCTTAAGCCTTTTCCAATTTGGGTGGGCTGTAGCAGGATTAGGGTTCTACTGGGCTCCACGAAGCCCTTTTAACATGTACCCCACCACCACCACAACTCAAAATACCTCCCTCGTAACCAGCAACCAACCACTTCCAGGCCTCAGTAAGCGCCTCACAATAAGCAACCATCTCCACGAACGGTGGCCAGAGGACCCTAACCATGATTATTGTGCCTAGCAACGCGAAATACCCTCCTCTCCTGCCCTGAGCACTTGGTATTCCAGGACCCGGCAGCAAAGAACGGCTTGACGTGAGACCCACCGGGAAAAGCGGCCCTGGAACCTGCTGGGCACCTACAGAGCGTACCCTCTGAAATCCCCAAGCCCCAACTGCCGGTGCCGGAAGTAAACGACGCTTGGTCCCAAGGCCGTATTTCCTCTGAAGAGGCTCTGCGGGTCCCGAGGGAGCATCAGGGCCGCAGCGAACTACACTGTCCAGAATGTACCGCGAAGGGAACGGGCCGAAGGCGCGCCCAGGACGGCTGTAGTTCAACGAGGCCAACTTTCCCGACCGCACTATGTGCCTCCGGTCCATGGGGAACTACACGCCCCAGCCTGCCCTGCGGAGGGAAGGTGGCAGGCTCACCAACTCTCGCGATGGTTGTCTTCACGCCGGCCGAAGACGAGTTCGTAATCCGAGAGGAGGGGCCGGAGTCGGCAGTTTCCGGCAGATCGAGGCGGAGCTGAGGAGACTGCTGAGACGGAAGCCGCTGACGGTGGGGCTGGGAAGGGGGCCGGCCCCGGAAGGAGGAGGAAGCCCTGAAAAGAAAACAGCAACAAGCTCAGCTGTTGTGACGGAGGGAACAAAATGGCGGCGCTGAGGGGGACCCTCTGGGTCAGGGCCCGACTGGGACTCCCGCCGCTACTATTGCTGACCATGGCCCTGGCCGGAGGCTCGGGAACGGCTTCGGCTGAAGCGTTTGACTCGGTCTTGGGGGATACGGCGTCTTGCCACCGAGCCTGTCAGTTGACCTACCCCTTGCACACCTACCCCAAGGTAGGGCCCGTCCAAACCGGGCAACGACTTCTCCCTGACTGCGCATCTTTCCCTTAAACTGTCAGTTCTGGGAGCTTGGCTGTTGCATTCGCCCCTCAGCCACTGTCTCCTACCTGTGTACCTTCTTGTTTTCTCCTGCCGGGACCCCGCCCCAGCTGTAATTCCCGGAAGTTAGTGCTGCACTTACCCTGTGATAGGACACAAAGATGAGAAAGATACGATTCCTGCCCTTCCAGAGCTTGCCAGGCAGCAGGGGAGACGGGCACTTGGAAGAGGGAGATAGGGATGATTAATGAGAGGTCCTCACCTAATGGAGTGTACATTCTAATAAAGGGAAGGAGGTGTGGTACGGGCAGATAAACATGCGCACGAAAGGTTAGTTCATAACCCATGTTTACTGAGCCCCTCTCTGGGTACGGAGCTCACAGTGTGTCCGGGTAGGCAATTCCACCATAGTATGAAAAGCTAGGTTGAGTTACTATGTGCAAGGCACTGCCACTTGGGGACTGCATTGTCTTAGAGAAGAAGTTTCTGTCTTCTAGGAATTTGATGTTTAGTGCAGGAATTCCTGGAGTTGATAAAGAAGAGACCTATCCTGGCGTTGGGGGGTGGGGGTGTCTCAGCCTATGAAGAAGAGTGGCTCTACTCTCAATCCCTGCCCCCTCCCTGTAGCTGCCACCTCTTAATTCCGTCCCCAGTGTCGAGTTTTTTCCAATTTCTTTAGGACTCTGTTTACTTAACATTCTGAATTGCTTGGTGAAACTGCCCCACCCTTCCCCATATGTAATTTAGGTGTATGCGCCGCCTTCCCACCCTGCCTTTATAAGAGCTTTGCTGATGTTACTGGCCTTTGTCTTGTTTTTCCTTTATCTCTTCTGTGCTATTTGCTAAACCATTGTGGCTGGCCTCCTTTGCTTTCTTAAACTACGAAGCGGCCACAAGGACAGTAGTAATGAAGTTTGGGTTGTTGCTGATTGGCAAGGGCTTTTAGGTCCTTGAAATGAGCAGTTGGAGATGCTATCACTTCCCATGTCTGTTTATTCCTGGATTTTGCATTGCATGAGGAACTACCGATTTCCAAGAAAAATTGTGAGAAGAGGAGATTATTTTAAATTTTTCAGAGGCAGAGATTAACACAGTATGTAAGAGAAGTGACAAATTCTGACTTCCAGAATTAAATCAATGAATGCGTCCCTAAATACATTGTTTCCTTTTCTGCTTATAAACCTCTCACCATTAAGAGGATTGTATAGGGAAGCTCATTAATATTGATTTGGCCTGAACTTGGGCTGAAATATGTTTTTTATTTTAGTTCTTAGGTTCTTCCCCCCCTCCCCTTGCTTTTTAAAGGTTTATTATGCAAATATGTGGTATGAGCCAGAATGCTGGGAGAATAATTTAAAATTTTGAAAGGATAAACATTTCCAAAACCTTTAGGTACTTTTATAATATTCACTATTTTCTAACAATTGATGTGATATCTGTTCTAAGTCTTTTTTTTTTCATTAAAGCTGTTCTCCCCAGGAACTCGTAAGCCAACTCTCTGTCAACTTAAAATGTGGACTACCATGTATTGGTACAATGGGGGATATACCCATTATCACTAACTCAGCAACACTGCGAAGTAGGATTTTACAGTTGAGGAAATTGAGGCACTGAAAGGTTAAGTGACTTGCCCAAGATCACATAACCAAGAAGTAGTGGAGAGGAATTCAATACTAAATCTGGCTACACTATGCTGCCTTGTATTAATAAAGTTGCCTAAAAATATCTGATTTGTTTTGCTGATTTCTGTTGGCCCTGCTCTGAATTATTGTGCTTTATGGTTTAGGAAGCAGCAGTGTGTATTATAAGAAAGTAGGTGAATTTACAAGCCTCTTTTAGTATGGTATTTATATCTGACAGAAACCTCATTCTAGTGACTTTTCAGAATTAATTATTTGTTGTAAAAAATTTTGTAAGTAGTTATTTAAAAATTACATTTTATCCTTTAATTTGTCTCAGTCCAAATACTAGAGACATAGGACACGTTAACAAATCTGTCAGAGCCAGGCTGTTCATTTCTTTTTAACAGAGTATGGGGCTCTGGAACATTAAAAAGCTGGGTTCCACTACCAGCTTCACTGTTGCTGTGTGTCCTTGCTGATCACTTAACCTCTCAGAACTTCATTTTGTCACATCAAAAAAAAAAAAAATCATACCTTGCAGAGCTAGTGTGAGGATTAAAGAAAATATATGTAAAACTCAGCACAGTGTCTAAAACACGGCTGGTCATTCAGTAAACAAGAGATAGCTATGTCTTCTGTTATGTGTTATAAAGCCAGTTTGGTGTGTAAGATCAGTTGTGTTGAATAATGAGACAATAATTAGCTTGACTTAGCTCAGTATAAGAAAATGTGCTTCTGAAAGCTATAGGTAATATCACTAAGGGGATTTCTAATTATTTTAAAAATCAGAGGAGACACATTTTATACAAACTTGCCAGTCATTTGGTATACATGGGGCATAAAATATTTACTTAGAAGAATAATATTTTCTAGAACATCAAACACTTATTTGGAATGAGGATATTCTTTTTTTTTTTTTAAGGATATTATTCTTAATAGCTGAGTGCCTACCCTGTGCCAGATGGTATCGTATAAATATGTTGTGTATGTTGAGTGTTATCACGGTGTGCGGGCGTGTTGTGGGTGCTCATTATATATTATTAATGTTGTATCTGTCTATTAGATGAAACAGCATAGTGTAATGATATTGTGGATTTTTTTAATTGTTTTTATTTTTCTAAGTGTGTAATTCTCATAATATTCAAGATAAACATAAGAGTATTATCCTCATTTTGCAACTAAGGAAACTCAGGCCCAGAAGATTGTGTGGCATGGGCCCAGGTTTGTACAGAGCGTGAGTGGTGAGGCTGAGCTTCAGACCTGGATTTGATTCCTGAACCTAGGCTCTTTTCACCATGCCATACTGTTTTCTGAAACTGGCACTGGATGGCTTATTGAGCTTTTTTTTTTTTAACAAAAGAACACATATCTGAAAATAAAATGGCATGTGATCTAACTCATGCTAACTTCCTCTGGGTAATATGAGGAAATACGCGGTGCTCCAAAGACATAAGAAAATTCTTCCACTGTTTTACAAAGCCTGAAAAAACTACTCAGGTATGAAGTTTATCCTAATTGTTAAAAGTTCTTTCAATTTCACTTTAACAATAAATGGAACTAAAACTGGAATTCAAAAATGTGTTTGCTTCTGATTTGTGTAATAAAGCTTGTTTAATATTAGACAGCGGCCATTTCTTCTTAACTGGCTGCTGAATAAATTCTACTAATCTTTCTGCTGGGAAGAAATCCACACTTTTGTTTTCCATTGGTTGCTAACTGGTATATGCACATCCTGTTTCCTTCCTTATTAGGTCCTTGCCAGTTTATACACAGTGGATCACACAGTAAGTTGAGGGGGCTCCCCCCAACATGCACATTTATTTATTTCAAAATACTATATGCATTTAATCAAAGAAAAGCCTCTTGAAGACATTATTTTTAGACCTGTAGTCTTATTGAACAATTAATAGTTTCCAGTAGTGAAGACCTATAAGTCTATCCTATCTTTAGCTCCCACACATATACAATGATACCTGTAACTATTGTCTTCCACTTTAAAAATCTGCTATGATTAATGCTAATGCCGTTTATTGAGTACCTTCTATAACCCAGGCATTGAACTAGGAATAGCTATCATCCAGAAATACTGATGAACTTGGAGATATTTTAGCGATTTTTCTCCTTTCAGAATGAAAGAACAGATTTAGATAGGTAATGTAACTTGTAATGAGTCACTCACTTAAAAGGTTTTGATCCACATCTGGCTTATTCCAGTGGTTTTTCCAGTACATCACATTGATACTCTCATTTGTGTGTTTTCAGTTACAGTAAGCCAAGTTCTTAAAAAAATCTTTTCATATGAACATTTTAACTATGTATACCTTACTTTGTCAAGGACTTTGCCATGTGAAACTAGTTGTGATACTTTTCCTAATAAGCCTGGTATTTATATAAACATTAGCATGTGGCAGAAATATGACATTGGCCCTAGGGTACTTGCTTGTACTTACTTTCTCATTTCTACCTCTATTAAAGTTCTGATTTTGTCACTGTTATTTTTATTTTCAATAAAAAGCTTTTTTCCCAAAATGTGACCATAGAATATGGATAAAGAGTGGCATTTTTACCCACTGGGCTTCTTTCTTGGTATAATTTCTTTAGATGGCAAAGATCTTGGGTATTACCTGGCTCGTATCATTTTTGCCTTTCAGTTATAAGACTTTTATTGGAAGGTTTATATAAATCTTACTAACTTTGCTTTCTTCTTGACATTTTTTTTTCTCCTGAGGAAAAATACTATTTTTTGGTAATCCTTCCTGTTCTTGAACTCCCTAGGAAGAGGAGTTATACGCATGTCAGAGAGGTTGCAGGCTGTTTTCAATTTGTCAGTTTGTGGATGATGGAATTGATTTAAATCGAACCAAATCGGAATGTGAATCTGGTAAGATGCTGTCCTAATGACATCACCAATATATAACATTGGTTATTTCTTAGAGTTGTGTTATGCTTTTTGTTATTTCCTCAAAAAATGACAAACATACTGTTTAAACTAGTCATCTAGCATGTTGCAATTATTATGAAGTTGGAGTTTTAGTAGTTGCTGCTAGAAATTTCGTGGGTTTTAAGTTTCACCTGTTTGTTGAAACAATGTTTATTTTGTACTATGGATAGGACACCTTTGTTTAACCAAGCATTTGGTTTAGATAAATGCAGTAATAATTACCCTACTTATAGTTCATTACTACCTTTTCATGAATAATATACTTTTCGTAAGCCTTTCAATCGTAGGTTAGTTGAATTAGTTCCAGGTGTTTTACTGAATCAGGTCTTTGACTCGGTGTTTAGTAGATATTCTTTGTGGGTCCTACCAGTAACCAGAGTCTTTGTCATCTGTTAAACCACTATTCTTACATTTTGCTGAAAGAGATGTGTTCAATAAAAGAAACCTGTAATCAGGACAAAATTGAAATTTAGCTTTTTAAAGAACTATATAATGGAATTTTCTCCATTTATTACATGTTTATTCAGTATGGCAGGAGGCACCGTTTTCCCCATCACTATGCTATGACTCACATTCTACCTTCCATGATATCAAAACCTTGTTCTTTATCACTTATTCTCCTAACTAGCCATCTTTATATGTGCATAGTGTTTTTCAGTTGATTACCTACCACCTTACATCACAAGACTGAAATGGGTCTAATGAACTTAAGAGTTGTATATCAGTAGAGGCCCAACTTTAGGGTCATCTGCTATGGGAGATTTTCTGAGTTCAGTTTTCTAAGAATTTATAATACTAGACTGACTGCTTCATTTTATTTTTTTCCCTTGCCACATAAATACCTTGCTTCTCAACTAAGAGATCCAGTTCTTAACAATAATAACATGTTTATGTAAATTATTAAAATGTGTTATTTCATTCAACTCTCAACAACCCCATGAAGTAGATGGGGTGATATTTCCATTTTAGATATGTAGAAATCAATAGTCAGAGAAGTTAAGAAGCTCAGCCCAGGTCATATACAGAGCCAATAAATGATGGATCCAAAATTTCCAAGTTGTTTTCTGGGTGCCAGTCTAGTGCTTTTTTCCCCTACATAAACTTTAGGTATTAGGAGCCCCTCATATGAATGTGTCATCATATGACTAGAGCCTGAGTGCGTAATTAATAGATTTATACCTGAAACATTTGTTTGTGGGAGGAAGAAGATATGGGGCTTTATTACATTTGCTGTTTGGAAATTTATATTGTTGAAATGCTCTTTAAAAAATTTCTTTATAAAATGCCAAAACCCTTTCTTTTCTATCCTCCCTTCTTTCCTTATCCCTTATTTATTTTTTCTTTTCTCTCTCTTTTTATATTTTTTTCTAATTTGACTATTTTTCTCTTACAGCATGTACAGAAGCATATTCTCAATCCGATGAGCAATATGCTTGCCATCTTGGGTGCCAGAATCAGCTGCCATTCGCCGAATTGAGACAAGAGCAAGTATGAAACAATACTGTCTTTCAAAAGTGCCTTCTTAAATAACATTGACTCGTATTGCTTGAATTATCTGTTGCCCACTTGATCATATTGTATTTTAGTGTTGCATTTTATATTTAGTTTTCAGCAGAACACAGTGTCTGCAAATAGAAATCAATTGAATAATTACTTTTGTGAAATGCTTTACTATTAAAAAGTATGTTCACAGCTGTAATCTCATTTTGTTCCTCTCATGGTTTAATGACAATATTACCCCCATTTTGCGTATGAAAAAACTGAAGCTCAGAGAAATTGATAGTCCAGAGTCCTTTTTTTCTATTATTTTACCTCCCAAACTGTTTTCCCATTGTAACCCTTTCTAGTCCATTTATTACTCTGTTTCCAGAATATTTTTTCCTAAATGAAAATTTCATCATGTCATTCTCCTATACTATGTACTTCAGTAGCTCCCCATCACATATCGATTTAAATCCAAACTCCTCATCACAACCTGGCCTCTGATGAATTCTCCAGTGTTACTTGTTATAATTCTCTACCACACATATTCTATACTCCAAACATATGGAGAATGTTTTTTAATTGTCTTAACTTTTGGGTGGGAAATACAATCACATGTTACAAAATTCAAAATTCAAGCATCTTCTACCCCTTGTGTCCCTTAGCCACTAAGTTTTCTTCTGTTGATATAGCCAGGGTTACGAATTTGGACATATTTTATACATATACAAATTTATGAACATATTTTTGCTTTTAGTATAATTATATGTAAAGAGCATCTACTCATCATTTTTTCACCACATAGTATTCCATTGTATTGATGTATCATAATTTATTTAACTAGTCCTCTATTTGTAGACATTTAGGTTATTTCTAATCTTTTTCTATTTTAAATGATGTTATATACTTTGTACATTTGTGTGTGAGTTTGTCTACAGGATAAAATCAGGGGATACAATTGCTAGGTTAAGAGGTATGGCATTTTTGATTTTGAGAAATAGAGCAAAATTGCCCTCTGTTGAAATTGTACCAGTTTTTTAAAAATAAATTTAATTTATTTTAATATACTCACAAGTTGTGCAGCCACCACTACTATCTAATTCCACAACATTTTCATCACTCCAAAAAATAAATCCTGAGCCCATTAGCAGTCACTCCCTTTTTCCCCCCTCTCCTGAACCCCTGGCAACATACCAGTTTTATTATAGTTTAATTTGTGTTTCTCTTATTATTGAGTAATGTTGAACATCTTTTCTAATGTTTATATGACAGCTTTTATTTCGTTTTCTGCTAATTGTTTATATACTGAACATGTTATTTCAATCTTCTGTGAATTCTTCTAAACTACTCTTCACCCTGGTTTAGGTCAGTTGCCTCTCCCCATATGCACATCTCATCCTTTGCTTAACTTTTGTCCTATACAGATTTACATAGATTTACTATAGATATACATTGGCGAATAAAACATGTAGGGTCTCTGAGTTCTTAAAATTTATAATCTCAATAAATGCTTTTTTCAGTGAATTAATCAAAGAAAGTTTTACAGCGATTAAGTTGGAAAATTGGATCCTGAATACAGATATTCTGATTCTAAAAATTGCTCTCTCTCTAGTGTCCCGTGATGCTTCTCTTTTAAAATATAGCCAAACCAAACCTATCCCTAGAGTTTAGTGAATAGCATCTCACACTCATGCTTTAAAGAGGTTCAGTATACTTAAATTAGTCAATAAGTCAACTTTTAATCGATTAGTGTTTGAGTCTTACCGGTAGCTTTCTATATAGTTTTAGCCCATAAATATTCCTCTCACCCTACTGCCCTGTTATCAGATGTCTCACATATTTTATATTCTTATATTTTGTAGGCTATATTGATAAAGCTTATATTCTTTTGATTGAGTTTTTCCTCCTTTTCCATTGATGTTCATTATCACATGATGTATTCTACACAAAAGCATTAAAGATAAAAATGAATATGATTTAGCCTTTCCGCTTGAGACCTTGCTCGTTCTTGTTTAATCAAATGTCAAGATTCTTCACATTTTTGGACCCAAGCCAGAGAACTTACTATTCTGCCTGTGAGGTTCTTCTCTCCCTACTGTAGCCCCCTATTCCTCATCAGTTGTCTGGTCCTGTGCTACTCACTCCCTTCTCTCAGGGCTTACTGCAACAGCAAACTGTGTGGTGACCAAGCTTTAGTTGAGAGAAGGGCCAGGAGTATATATAACTAAGTGATCAAGACAGTTTCAAACTATCTAGATTTTCTTACATGAGGCTGACTTGATCCAAGTATACGTATTGATTAAATAAATCTCAGTGGTCTTAATTTGAAAAGGTGCAGCATGAGAGGGCAGTGTATAGAAACTAGAACTGCAAATCACTTCAAAACAATGTACATTTAGTATAGAATACATTGCAGAAAACTTCTTGTGTCTGAATATTGGCCATTTTAAATTTCCATCTTGCGAAAGGGGCAGAAGTAGATGAGAAGATTGTCTTAACTATGTCCTTCCTATGATTAGGACCTCTGAGGAAACTTGCATAGCTACAGAGAATAAGCACTGTGTTCAGTACTTACATAAGGAACTCTCCTGAGACTGTAATTCATAGTCCCATACTTCTTAGGGACACTGGCACAGGTTTCCTACCAGCTCCCTCTTATTGTGGTTTTTAGTTCTCTGTTATTTGAAATGCGTAATTATGAGAATTGGGAATAAGCCCAACAAATTTGAATATGAGAGAGTTTGTGGCATTTGTGATTCATTTATTCCAGTATATTTTGCCAGATTTGCCTCCCATTGATATTGAACCTTGGGCTAATTTTCAAATTTGGTATTTAATTCTTGAACATATGTTACCTGATAGAGGTAATAGGTAGCTTATAAGTATGTTTGGTGGTAAATTAATGTAACCTGTGTTTTTGAGCTTTTCAGTAAATTTGTATATGTAACTAAATGTTTAATGATAATGGTAATTTGATTGTTAATACTCTGTTCCATTAAGGATTTGAGGAATCTTGATTGTGGTGTTATCTTAAATATACATATATAAAAATTTTAAAAATAGTATTTTTCTCCTAATTTAATCTATTTTTTAGCTCATGTCCCTGATGCCAAAAATGCATCTACTCTTCCCTCTTACTCTGGTGAGGTCATTCTGGAGTGACATGATGGACTCTGCACAAAGCTTCATAACATCTTCATGGACTTTTTATCTTCAAGCTGATGATGGAAAAATAGTTATATTCCAGGTGACAATTATGCTTTGTAGATTCATCTAAATACCAATAAAAGTAAATGTATATGTCTTAAGTGAGTAGCTTGACATAGAGCCATGTACTCAGCCACTTACTATATATTTATCACCAAATAATAATTACTGATTTGGCCTACATTAAAACATTGGGCATCACATACAGTGTGATTTACCCTTCCTTCTGCCCATTGGAATTCTTCTGGTACTAATCTAACTAGAACTGCGAGTTTTCCAAATAGTGGTTAAACTGATAAAATGAAATCTATAGATATGAGAAATAAGAATAATTAATATACTTTGAATGTAAATGGTGGTATCTATGTGATTGCATATGGATATTCAAGAAAAGCAATATGATATAATTTGAAGAAGCATTTTGCCTTTTAGAAAGGTCTAACTGTTCGCTTCCCTCATTGTTTACCATGTGATATGATGATAATACCTCCTATTTATTGAAAACTCTTATGTGCTAGACATTTTACATACATTATCTCAAATCTTCAAACAACTCTGTAAGGTATTATCCCTGTTTTAATAATGAGAAAACTGAGAGTTTAACTTATTTAAGAACACGTTACCAGAAAGTGACAGAATTACGCTTCAAGTCCAAATCACTTTAGCCTCAAGGCCCATATACCACCCTATTGTGCTGTCTTCCTTTTAATCAGATAGTCAAATTCTTCAAATTAACCAGCCTACAAATTATCTTATGGTTTTTTCTTACTCTCAGGTAACAATGATTGGTAATTGAGTGACTTACTGTAAGGCTATTATGTGATTTTTAGTACTATCTTAAGCCTTGGATTCCCTATACATAATTTGGCAATAATAAGTAAAACACAGAAGGAATATTTTCTCTTTACATTTCTGGAAAAGTTCTGTGTCCTAAAACTACTCCAGTTAAAGCTTGGGTTGACTGTCAGAGAAGAGTGCTCATATGTTTTAGTTTCCTTGGCTGTTCAAGTAAATACCACCCCATGAGTTAACTTAAACAATGGGAATTTATTAACTCACAGTTTTGAGGCTAAGAGAAGGTCCAAATCAGGACATCATCAAAGTGATGCTTTCTTCCTGAAGATTGGCATTCTGGGGCTAGCTGCCAGTGATTCTTGATCCTTAGCTCTGCTGGCAGTACACATGGCAGCCTCTCCTGGCCTCTCTGTTCTCTTCCAGGTTCCATTGAATTTCACCTTCTTGCATCCCATGGCTTTCTCTCTATCTGAATTTCATTCTACTCTAAGAGACTCCAGTAATAAGATTGAGACCCATCCTGATTGAGGTGGACCACACCTTAATTGAAGTAACCTACTTACAATGGGTTCACAACCACAGGAATGGATTAAGTTTAAAAATAAGTTTTTCTGGGGGTACGTTCAGCTCTAAACCACCACATCATGCATTCTTGATTAAATGTGAGATTAGCAGTCCTCTGTTCTAAGATTTGTGTCAACTCAAGTTTAACTGAGCTGAAGAAACCTGTGTGAAACATCACTCCAGAGGATGAGAACTACATAGAAGATCTAAGGTATAGAGTGTTTAGCTGTAATTTATGAATTACTCATACTTACGAAAGTATGGGACGTTACAGATGAGAAAAAACCATAATATAGGTTTTGCCACTAGTTTTGACAGTGTGCTAAATTCCTGATCAACCAGAGTTAGAACTCTTTTTTTGCAGGGAAAGGTATTTAATGTAGTATGTCATAGTTTATCGCTCTATTTCTCCTTCTTCTTCTTCTTTTTTTTTTTTTTTTAATGTTGCCCAAAGTTAAACTGACTAAATGCTTGATGATGCCAGAAATCTTATTTTTTTTTTTTTTTGCAAGGCATGAGAGCTGATGTTTAGGAAGGGCATTTAAGATATATTGTGTTTATGGTGTTTTATTTTTTATACCATACTTCTGTTACTTTTTCTCAATTTAAATGTTTATAGAGATGATGTGTTAAGAACTTGTTACTGAAAAAAAGCTTAAGAAGTACAAATGCTTAATTGCTTTCATTATCATTTTAGTCGAAGCCAGAAATTCAGTATACACCACAGTTGGAGCAGGAGCATACAGATTTGAAAGAATCATCTCTAAGCAAAATGTCCTGTAAGTTTTATTTTAATTAGCTTGGGATAAAAACATTAACAGTTAAATCAGAGTGTGGTATAGTTGGTTATGTCTTTGTTTTTCCGCTAATGGAGAGGAACAGATAGTTTCTAAATGTAGTGATTCTCAAATTTTAGTGTGCGTGGAAATCATGATATGAGTTAGAAAATTTAAAAAGGTAAAATTGTTCAAACACAGATTGTTGGGTTCCACATCAAATTTCTGATTCTCTAGGTCTGGAATAGGACTGAAGAATTTGAACATGTAGCAAGTTCTCTTATTTTATTGATGTTGCTCATCTTGGAATGCTCATCTTGCATTTTGAAACCATTATTATAAAACATTTAATTTGCTTTGAAACATGTTTTGCATGTTAACTAGTCAAATATTTATAGTTCTCAATAAATTAACCAAATAGTGTAGTTGCCTTAAAAGTATGAGTCCCTGTTCTATTTTTATTTCTATGGTGGAACTGAATTTTAACTCATAGGAACTTAAAACACGCTCAAGTAGCGCTTACCTTTTTAAATTTTCTAACTCATATCATATTTCAGATACAGTTATAACTAACCTTCTAATTATTTTGGCAGGTTGGGGTAGGTGGGTAATGACAGCACATAACAAGGCTGTATTATTAGACCAGCATGAACCAAATTCTGTTATTTAAACTGATACATAGTTAAACAGAAAGCATCAATGTCTATTTTTCAAATGAATTTGAGAATAGAATAGGAAATGCATAGTGTGGTAGAATATCTGTTTGGTTTTTGATGTGCCAGAGGAACTGGCATCATTATATAATGTATCAGATAACACATAAAAACAACTCGACACCTGTAGTGTATATATGTCTATAAGTAGTCATTTGAGATTAGCTTTTGGAATATAGTGTACTATAACTTGTACCTTGTTATTTCAACAGATCTGCAAATGAAAAGTTCACAAACACACAGGAGCTATCTTGAAGATGGAGAAAGTGATGGCTTTTTAAGATGCCTCTCTCTGTACGTATTTATTAATGTATATAGGAGGTAAAATCTGGCTTGTATCAGATTTTAGCACCTCAAAAATAAAAACATTTTTACTTCTTTCCCTATCAAATATGTCATTTGGTTATTTTAGTTGCAAAAGGCAATGGATTTTATTAAAATACAATCCAAGCAGGTAGGTTTTTCATAGTACAAAAACATTCCAATTTTTATTTTTAATTCCTTGATTTATGTTAAGAAATGTACCTCTCTAGACATTTAAATGAAGCTTAAACTTAAAGTATGTCTGAATGGTTTAGGGTTAAGATCTGTGAGGCCATGTCTAAGTCTACAGGAGATAACAAGGAATTCAGGTAATAAAGTGCTTTGTATTCCCTACTAAGGAGTGTCAGCTCTATGCCAGGATTCTAAAAGAGGCAGGTAGGGGTTATAAGAATGTTCTTCCCTCCTAGAAAATGAAATCAAGCCTTCTGAGGGTGATGAGGGTTTTATCAAAGTGTGCATGCTTCCCCTGCTCCAAGAATTACCGTTATGAAACACCCCCTCCCTGCCTTCCCCGCCCCAACTTAAAGAACGAGAAAAGAGAAAGACCATGACACTTGACTCTTAACTGATAATTATCTGTTATCTGTATTGGACACAAGACCAAGGACTTCAGTACAGCAGTAAATGAGTCCTTACCCTTACATTGTGTACACGTTAATGGAACGTGCACCTCAAGTGTAACACTGCAGTAGTACAAACTGCAAGCTTCCTATGATTTCTTAGGATAAAAATAGTTCTTAACAGGTTTTTATCAGATATCAGTAGGCTTATAAGTAATCTAAAATTTAAGACTTTTTTTTTAACAAAATTCATTAATGACTGTGAGAAAATGAGAAACTAAATTTTCTTTCAATTCTACACCTGCTTTTTTTTCTACATCTACTTTTGATCTTGTGTAAAACAATTTTTCTTTCCATTATTTAGAATTTGTGTTGCACTTTGATAGTTTTTTGGATCAAGGTAATCATCTTCAATTTATTTCCAATGCAGTTTTTCTCACTGCTGTACTATGTGGTATCATATTGGTGACTTTTTATTGCCCTTTAATATTTTGTCCTTATACTTTATGTTTGTCTCTCAGATATTTTTCAAGTATTCTTGTAAGTGTTTAACTTAGGAAATAATTTTATAACCAGAGATTAGAAATGTTTGTGCCTACGCATGAATTTATTGTAAGACTCTTACATTTGAGTGAAGAACATTCTTTTTTAAATGCTTATTCCTCTCAGTGATCTCATTTGATTCTTAGAATAATGCTCTGTGATAAGTAGGTGGATCAGAGAGATGAATTGGCTATCCCCAAGGACATAGAGCCGCTGTGTTAAAATTCAAACCTAGGTTTTCTAACTTCCATCTTCTACTTAATTCTATTCTGCCATAGCTGCCTGCTTCCAAAAAGGTCATGATTTTTCTGTGGATTACAGACAAGATTACCTAGGCTGTCAGTATAATCTGATATGTGGCTCTTATTTCAGCTTTTTATTGTACTACATAACTGTTACTTAGGTGCCCTTAGACTTCCGGTCTGGTTTGTAAATTGAGGTCACAGTCATTTTTTTCACTTGGCTTTTTCTTTTTTTTCATAGTTTTATGATATACCAGGCACTGTGCTAGGGATTTGAGACCTAAAGAAAAATATTCATCTTGTGCCTCTATGGAGTTCACAGATCTAGTATGGTGGAGACAGACATGCAAACCATGAACAATACAATAATGATTGCTATATATGTCATACACACACACACACACATACACGCACATATCTTATACAAGATGTAGATCTAAGTCTTCTGGGAAATTTTGTGGAGAGGATTTACAGAGGAGATAGAAATAAGTCTTAAATGGTGGTACAGATTTTTGTTAGTTTTAGTAGGGGCTTTGTTTTTTTTAAAAAAATTCAGATACACTGGCTTCCTGCTGAATGTATAAGGAACATTAATATATATGGAGGGTTTGGAGAGTCAGAGAGTGACCAAACCAGGTAAGCAGGAACCAGATAGGAACCAGAAAGTAAATAATATAAATGTCAGAGAGGCTTCTGTGTAAAGGTTAGATCAGAGGAACAGGTTGGAGAGCTGTGGTAAATCAGGGAAGAGATTATGAGACCGGAGCTAAGCATTGGACAAGGAGAACAGGAGATAATGGAGATAGTTGTGATTGTTTTCTTGTAATGTTGAAGCAGATGATAGACTAAGATGAGCCCCAGTTTTCTGGTTTAACTAGTTGCTATTAGAATCTGGATATCAAATATACACTTCTCATTTCATAGAAAGATATTCTTTAATATCCAGGTAAGGGCTAGAACATGTAGAGGAGAGTGGGTGTTTTTTCATTGAAAATATTTTTTACTTAATTATCTTTCTAAATTGGTATACTTAGAACAAAACATCATATGGGAGTTCCCTGCTTTTAGAAACAATGCATATTCCAAAGTCCATCGTTTTTGCCGGTACATAAATAATGACTGTGTGTACACTGTCTCCTTAGCATCCTCGAATGTTGGCAAACCATCAAGTGAATAGGTTATGGGGATTGGTCAAGTAGAACTTTTTGCAGTAAACAGTATTGGGCGAACAGAGATGTAAAAATTGGGACTTAGTATATTACACAGTTTTTCAGAATTAGACTCTTAAATGTTTAATTTAATCTTAATCTATAGTTTAGCAAACAATAGATCAATTTTAAAAAAACAAAAAAAATCTCACCTCTGCCTTAAGATAATTTAATCATAAGGAAGCTATAACTCTTCTTTACTAAGGTATGCTGTTATAGGTAGAGAATGCCTCAAAAAAGATGTGCTCATGTAAATTGAGGTGTGAGTAGAATTGTGGCAAATTAAATATTTTAAATGTTCTAGAGAAACCAACTTCTGACAACCTGTTGTGAACCCTTTTTCTAGAATAAATGATTATGGCATAATTTACTTATTTTATACCTTAACTGTGTGTAATATTAGGTTTCTTAAAATGAGCATCATCATAATATCTTGCAAAACAGTATGTGATGTTTGTATAACAATGCTTTCATTTGCCATATGTCATCTGTTAATTAAAAAACTCTTGACAGTAATTTGATTTAATTTTGAATATTTAGCAGAAAGTCAGTATGTGGTTTTTTTTTAATTAAAAAAGTAATATAATCATGTTACAAAAGCTTTATAAATGAAGAAAATGACATTATACCACCCAAATACAATAGCTATTTTTATAGTTTTCCTTCAACATGTATGTTTTTTAAATAGTTTTAAAGATAGTACCCATCAACTTTTAATCTTATTATTAAACTGAGTATGTAAGCTTGATTAGCTTTAATTATTAATAATCTGTTTCTTATATTATGACATTTTAATATGACTAACTGTTGATTTTTCAGTAATTCTGGGTGGATTTTAACCACTACTCTTGTCCTCTCGGTGATGGTATTGCTCTGGATCTGTTGTGCGACGGTTGCTACTGCTGTGGAGCAGTACGTTCCCTCTGAGGTAAATTTAATTCTAACCCTAGGGCAACTTGAAGACTGAGCCATTTGATTTACCATTTTGAGTGCCTTATTGTTTAACTAAAAGAGCAAGGCCTTTCTCTACTAATAGAATGAGAAGATTTGGTGGTTTTAACTCTGTTGAGTTTGGCCCACATGAAAATTACAGGTTTGCAGTACAAGAATTGCTGTTACCAATTTTCTGTGACACTAACTACTGTACTGATATATTATCTGATTTGTATAAAGTGTTTGTTTTTTCTGATTCTCTGAGACTTAAAAGAACGTGTTGTCATCAGTTTCTAAGGTGGTATATATGGGGGAGAAGAATTGTAGAATCACTTACAAATTTAAATTAATTGCCGCAGATGTTAAGGAGTAGTGACTGCTTTAGAAGTAGCAAGGCTTAAATATTCGATTTTCAGTTCATGTTCTCTAACCCTGAAAGAGATGGAAAACTTGTGACTTCCTTTGTAAGTAAAATGTAACTGGCCTGAGAAACAACCATTAAGGTAAGAAATTTTTGTTTTTGTCTCCATTTCTGTTGAAAAGTTTGTAATTTGGTGATTTCACTTTAGCTTTCAAGGAAAAAAATGTAACAATACTAATGCCTGTTGACATCAAATCCAACTGAAATAAAATTTAGTTGTGTCTCCAAAGTGCAATAGAAAAAGAGAGAAAAGAGTCAGAATGTGATAGTGTGGTGCTTGAACAATAGTCTTAGCCTAATAAACTGTAATGTGTATTTTAATATAAAATTTATACATGAATATTGGCTAAGAAAATATTTTTTTATTAAGGTGATAAGTGATACAGGCAACTAGAAAGTGGGACAGGATAATGTTGATAACTAACATTTATATGGTTGTTTAAAATTAACAAAGTATTTTCATGTATAGTATATCAATTCAGTATCCAGCAATACTGTACAGGAGGTTTTATTATCCATTTTATGAATGAATAAATAGGCTTAGAAAATTTAGGTTTAACCTTCCTGGGATTGTATGTGTATGAAAGAAGCTGAAATTAAGCTTGTGTTTTTAGCCTACAGGTCCTGTGTTTTTTCTCTTGCCTATGACTGATAAGGTGTTCAAGTAGCATAGGTGATAAATATTTAAAGTGTAAAAGAAAGCAGGGACTATGTGTTGGGTTTGACAGATGATGAGGCTTAAGCTAACCATAGGGGAAGTACTTTAAGGGCTGTCCTTCTTAAAAGAACTTAACATTAGGCAATTAGACCAAGTGGATAAAGTTGGATAGGATTGTGAAGTATGTTGAATTATGGAAATTATGGAAAATTGGTAAATTTCTGTAGAACTCATCTGTTTAGGATATGGGTATACTGATAACATACTCTTTCTACATCACGTATTTGTGTTCTCTAATGTCCATATTTTAATCATTTTATTATTCCTGATAAAGCTGAAATTATACATCTTATATAAGTTGCCCTTTGCCTGTTACTTCCCATTGAACTGCCTCATGCACTCGAAACCCCTATGGCAACAAAACTACAAACCTGTAGTAATACATCTTTGTTAACCCCCCCACCCTGAGGTGCTCTGTTCCCTTATTTTTTGTGTAATAAGCCCTATTCCTTCTTCTTACTCAAAGGAAGCCCCTTGTAAAAAGAAAGGTACATGCAGAGATTGGTCTGGCTATTGCCAGGAAAGTCTGAATGGCTGGCTTCAGGTGGAACTTACCTTGATAAATTCACCACAACGTGGATTCTGGTCTCCAGTCTTACTAATGTTGTTGAACACTTTCTGCTAACCACTGTTTTAAGTATTTTATATGAATTAACTCATTTAATCCTCACAGTGACCCTGTGAGATGTGTGCTGTATCTCCATTTTCCAGATGCAGAAACTGAGAGTGAAATTTTATAAGTTGCCCCAGTGTCACATACCAGTAAGTGGTAGAGCCAGGATTTGAATACAATTAGTCTTTTCTCCATAGCCCATGCCCTTAAGTTTCTTTGGTTAGCCTACAACCATAGATGGACTTGATCATATGACTCATATCCAAAGTTGATATCCTGTGTGCTCTTTTTGTCACTAGAAAGACATCGCTGGGACCACTTGATTTGTGTTTTTGAACTAGGATGTTCAAACTGTCTCTTCTCTAGATAGTTAGTTCTTAGATGAACATTTCATGGTTTGTCCTCTTTTGTCTCCTTGCTTGACTTATAGAAGTGACCTCCTCTTCTGGTGTTATTTAGACATATCAGTGCTTCTTATTGTGGTTATAGTTATGTCTTGTAGACCTGGGCACTTTTCCCCCTCTTTCATGTGACTCAGATCTTTCTCTTCTTTTTAGGTGGTGTCTTTGCTATGATGAATTTGTTTTGATTGTATAGTTTTAATTTTTTGAGCAATTTTCTCCCTATTTCCAAGTTCTTTGGAGAACTCCAAACTCTTTTCGCATATGCCCCCCCATACCACTGTGATCATGAAGCATAAGGCATAACAGCATGCTTGAAGCCCTGTTGTGTGATTCTTTCTAGATATCTGCCATGTGGATGTGACTTTCTTCTCTAGAATTCTTTTTCTTCCTATCCTACAAATTAAAATTATGGCTGCTCCCTCAGAGAGCCTGCCTATACTTTTCTAAGGAGATACATTTTCTAGAAAAATATATGTAAAACAGACACTGGTTTCTTTACTTTTAGACTTTGTATGTGTAATCACATTGTGCCAAGATAATGTTGGATTTTTTTTTTGAGATAATGTTTTAAACGAAAGTTTTGTTTTTTTATTTATTAATTAAAAAAATAAAGAAACAAAATAAAACAATGTACATAATCACTAATTCACAATATCATCACTTAGTTACATATTCATCATTTCTTAGAACATTTGCATTAATTGAGAAAAAGAAATAAAAAGACAATAGAAAAAGAAATAAAACGACCACAGGAAAGAAAAAAAAAAGATTATACCTACCATACCCCTTACCCCTTGCTTTATTGATCACTAGCATTTCAAACTAAATTTATTTTAGCATTTGTTCCCCCTATTATTTATTTTTATTCCATATATTCTACTCCTTTGTTGAAAAGGTAGATAAAAGGAGCATCAGACACTAGGTATTCACAATCACAGTCATTGTGACAGCTGTATCATTATTCAATCATCCTCAAGAAACATGGCTACTGGAACACAGCTCTACATTTTCAGGCAGTTCCCTCCAGCCTCTCCATTACATCTTGAATAACAAGATGGTATCTACTTGATGCATAAGGATAACCTCCAGGATAACCTCTCCACTCTGTTGAGAATTTCTCAGCCATTGACACTTTGTTTCCTTTCCCTCTTCCCCCTTTTGGTCAAGAAGGTTTTCTCAATCCCTTGATGCTAAGTCTCAGCTAATTCTAGGGTTTTTCTCAATCCCTTGATACTGAGTCTCTGTTCATTCCAAAATCTCTGTCCCACGTTGCCAGGAAGGTCCGCACCCCTGGGAGTCATGTCCCACGTAGAGAGGGGTAGGGTGGTGAGACTGCTCGTTGTGTTGGCTGGAGAGAGAGGCCACATCTGAGCAATAAAAGAGGCTCTCTTGGGGGGTAGCTCTTAGGCCTAAATTTTAAGTAGACTTGACCTATCCTTTGTGGGGTTAAGTTTCATCTGAACAGCCCCAAGACTGGGGGCTCTGCCTATAGCTTTGGTTGTCCACACTGCTTGTGAGAATACCAAGAATTCAACTTGGGGAAGTTGAATTTCTCCCCATTCTCACCACTCCTCGAAGGGGGCTTTGCAGATACTTTTCCACTCACTGATCGAATCACATTGGGATTCATCAGGGCATCACTCTGGATAAAACAGCAAAATCTCATGTCCTACCTGAGATTCCAAGTACTTATGGCATTCAATCAAACTATCTACATAAGTTATATTATGAAATGCACTAGTCAAAATATAAATTTTGTAACAAACATTTTTTGCTTTACTCTCACACAGAAGGTGACATTTTAAAATATTAATTATCATCTATTTTCAGTACCCTGCAATAATGACATTCCTTTGTTCTTCCTCATGCAAAACCATTTTTAAAATTGTACCTTCTACATTTCACTATTATTATACACTTTAGGCATTCCTAGATTATACCATCTCAATCTTAAACATCTATCCTTCTTTCTGATTTCATTTACATCCCCAGCCCTTCTCTGTCTATCATTCTCACATGCAGCTTCATTCAGTGTGTTAACATAATTATATTACAGTTAGGTAGTATTTTCCTGTCCATTTCTGAGTTTTTGTATCCAGTCTTGTTGCACAGTCTGTATCCCTTCAGCTCCAATTACCCAGTATCTTATCCTATTTCTATCTCCTGATGATCTCTGTTATGAGCAAAATATTCCAAGTTTATTCACTAATGTCAGTTCATATCAATAAGACCATACAGTATTTGTCTTTTAGTTTTTGACTAGTCTCACTCAGCATGATGTTCTCAAGGTCCATCCATGTTGTTACATACTTCATAAGTTTATTCTGTCTTAAAGCTGCATAATAATTCCATCGCATATATATACCACAGTTTGTTTAGCTACTCGTCTGTTGATGGACATTTTGGCTGTTTCCATCTCCTTGCAATTGTAAATAATGCTCCTATAAACATTGGTGTGCAAATGTCCGTTTGTGTCTTTGCCCTTATGTCCTCTGAGTAGATACCTAGCAGTGGTATTGCTGGGTCATATGGAAATTTTATATTCATCTTTTTGAGGAACTGCCAACCTGCTTTCCACAGTGGTTACACCATTTGACATTCCCACCAACAGTGAATAAGTGTGCCTCTTTCTCCACATCCTCTCCAGCACTTGTATTTTTCTGTTTTGTTTATAATGGCTATTCTGGTGGGTGTGAGATGATATCTCATTGTGGTTTTGATTTGCATTTCTCTAATGGACAGGGAAGCTGAGCATCTCTTCATGTGCCTTTTGGCCATTTGTATTTCCTCTTCTGAGAAGTGTCTGTTCAAGTTTTTTTCCCATTTAGTAATTGGATTGGCTGTCTTTTTATTGTTGAGTTGAACAATCTCTTTATAAATTCTGGATACTAGACCTTTATCCGATATGTCATTTCCAAATATTGTCTCCCATTGTGTAGGCTGTCTTTCTACTTTCTTGATGAAGTTCTTTGATGCACAAAAGTGTTTAATTTTGAGGAGTTCCCATTTATTTTTCTTTCTTCAGTGCTCTTGCTTTAGGTGTAAGGCCTATAAAACCGCCTCCAATTATGAGATTTATAAGATATATCCCTACATTTTCCTCTAACTGTTTTATGGTCTTAGACCTGATGTTTAGATCTTTAATCCATTTTGAGTTAACTTTTGCATAGGGTGTGAGATACGGGTCCTCTTTCATTCTTTTGTATATGGATATCCAGTTCTCTAGACACCATTTATTGAAGAGATAATATTCTGTCCCAGGTGAGTTGGCTTGACTGCCTTATCAAAGATCAAATGTCCATAGATGAGAGGGTCTATATCTGAGCACTCTATTCGATTCCATTGGTCGATATATCTATCTTTATGCCAATACCATGCTGTTTTGACCACTGTGGCTTCATAATATGCCTTAAAGTCAGGCAGCGCGAGACCTCCAGCTTCGTTTTTTTTCCTCAAGATGTTTTTAGCAATTCGGGGCAACCTGCCCTTCCAGATAAATTTGCTTATTGGTTTTTCTATTTCTGAAAAATAAGTTGTTGGGATTTTGATTGGTATTGCATTGAATCTGTAAATCAATTTAGGTAGAATTGACATCTTAACTATATTTAGTCTTCCAGTCCATGAACACGGTATGCCCTTCCATCTATTTAGGTCTTCTGTGATTTCTTTTTACAGTTTCTTGTAGTTTTCTTTGTATAGGTCTTTTGTCTCTTTAGTTAAATTTATTCCTAAGTATTTTATTCTTTTAGTTGCAATTGTAAATGGAATTCGTTTCTTGGTTCCCCCTCAGATTGCTCATTACTAGTGTATACAAACACTACAGATTTTTTGAGTGTTGATCATGTAACCTGCCACTTTGCTGTACTGGTTTATTAGCTCTAGTAATTTTGCTGTAGATTTTTCAGGGTTTTCAACATATAGTATCATGTCATCTGCTAACAGTGATAGTTTTACTTCTTCCTTTCCAATTTTGATGCCTTGTATTTCTTTTTCTTGTCTAATTGCTCTGGCTAAAACTTCCAACACAATGTTGAATAACAGTGGTGATAGTGGACATCCTTATCTTGTTCCTATTCTTAGGGGGAAATTTTTCAGTTTTTCCCCATTGAGGACGATATTAGCTGTGGGTTTTTCATATATTCCCTTTATCATTTTAAGGAAATTCCCTTGTATTCCTATCCTTTGAAGTGTTTTCAACAGGAAAGGATGTTGAATTTTGTCAGATGCCTTTTCTGCATCAATTGAGATGACCACGTGATTTTTCTGCTTTGATTTGTTGATATGGTGTATTACATTAATTGATTTTCTTATGTTGAACCATCCTTGCATACCTGGGATGAATCGTACTTGGTCATGATGTATAATTCTTTTAATGTGTTGCTGGATTCGATTTGCTAAAATTTTGTTGAGGATTTTTGCATCTATATTCATTACAGAGATTGGTCTGTAGTTTTCTTTTTTTGTAATATCTTTGCCTGGTTTTGGTATGAGGGTGATGTTGGTTTCATAGAATGAATTAGGTAGGTTTCCCTCCACTTCAATTTTTTTGAAGAGTTTGAGCAGGATTGGTACTGATTCTTTCTAGAATATTTGGTAGAATTCACCTTTGAAGCCATCTGGTCCTGGACTTTTCTTTTTGGGAAGCTTTTTAATGACTGATTAAATTTCTTTTCTTGTGCTTGGTTTGTTGAGGTCATCTATTTCTTCTTGAGTCAAAGTTGGTTGTTCATGCCTTTGTAGGAGGTTGTCCATTTCATCTACATTGTATTTATTAGCATAAAGTTATTACTTCCTTTATTTCTGTGGGGTCAGTGGTTATGTCTCCTCTTCCATTTTTGATCTTATTTATTTGCATCCTCTCTCTTCTTCTTTTTGTCAATCTTGCTAAGGGCCCATCAATCTTATTGATTTTCCCATAGGACCAACTCATGGTTTTATTTATTTTCTCAATTGTTTTCTTGTTCTCAATTTCATTTATTTCTTCTCTAATCTTTGTTATTTCTTTCCTTTTGCTTGCTTTGGGGTTAGTTTGCTGTTCTTTCTCCAGTTCTTCCAAGTGGACAGTTAATTCCTGTATTTTTTCCCTTTCTTCTTTTTTGATATAGGCATTTAGGGCAATAAATTTCCCTCTTAGTACTGCCTTTGCTGCATCCCATAAGTTTTGATATGTTGTGTTTTCATTTTCATTTGCCTCGAGATATTTACTGATTTCTCTTGTAATTTCTTCCTTGACCCACTCGTTGTTTAAGAGTGTGTTGTTGAGCCTCCACATATTTGTGAATTTTCTGGTGCTTTCCCTATTATTGATTTCCAACTTCATTCCTTTATGATCTGAGAAAATGTTTTGTATGATTTCAGTCTTCTTAAATTTTTTGAGACTTGCTTTGTGACCCAGCATATGGTCTATCTTTGAGAATGATCCATGAGCACTTGAGAAAAAGGTGTATCCTGCTGTTGTGGGTTGTAATGTCCTATAAATGTCTGTTAAGTCTAGCTCATTTATTGTAATATTCAAATTCTCTGTTTCTTTATCAATCCTCTGTGTAGATGTTCTGTCCATTGATGAGAGTGGGGAATTGAAGTCTCCAACTATTATGGTATATGTGTCTATTTCCCTTTTCAGTGTTTGCAGTGTTTGCTCATGTATTTTGGGGCATTCTGGTTTGGCGCATAAATATTTATTATTGTTACGTCTTCATGTTGAATTGTTCCTTTTATTAGTACATAGTATCCTTTTTTGTCTCTTTTAACTGTTTTACATTTGAAGTCTAATTTGTTGGATATTAGTATAGCTACTCCTGCTGTTTTCTGGTTGTTATTTGCATCAAATATCTTTTCCCAACCTTTCACTTTCAACCTATGTTTATCTTTGGATCTAAGATGTGTTTCCTGTAGACAGCATATAGAGGGATCCTGTTTTTTAATCCATTCTGCCAGTCTATGTCTTTTGATTGGGGAATTCAGGCCATTAACATTTAGTGTTATTACTGTTTGGGTAGTACTTTCCTCTACCATTTTGCCTTTTGTATTTTATATGTCCTATCTAATTTTCCTTCTTTCTGTACTCTTCTCCACACCTCTCTCTTCTGTCTTTTCATATCTGTCTCTAGTACTCCCTTTAGTATTTCTTGCAGAGCCAGTCTCTTGGTCTCAAATTCTCTCAGTGATTTTTTTGCCTGAAAATGTTTTAATTTCTCCCTCATTTTTGAAGGACAATTTTGCTGGATATAGAATTCTTGGTTGGCAGTTTTTCTCTTTTAATAATTTGAATAGGCGCGACGCCCACGCCCCACAGCAGCCGACCCGCCCGCCCTCCTCTCCCCTCTTTGTCCGCCGGCTCGCCGCGCGGCGCCCACGCCCCGCAGCAGCCGACCCGCCCGCCCTCCTCTCCCCTCCTGCTCCGGCGGCTCTCCAACCACCACGGTGCCCTCTTCCGCCTTCACCGGCTCCTCCGCCACCAGCCTCGACAGCCTTGCCACCCTCACCTTTCCTCCTCCAGAACAGCTACTGGGGAAGTGGAGACAATACAGAGCAGCTCCCGGAGCCACGACGGAGATCAAAGGGACGGTGTACCCCATCCTGGAACGGCTGACTGTCTGGGAGAACCAGCTCCGGTGAGATCACCGAGGGGCGCGGGTTTTCCTGGGCGGGACGGCAAGCGGCCGGAGTCCCTCCCTTCCTCCTTCCCAAGCCAGCTGGCAGAATTGGGCAGGCGGTCCCCTTGGGCCGCGGGGGCTGGCGCCCCCACCACGCGAGGCCCCCTGTATCAACTGGGAGAGTTGGGTCGAAAATCCCCAGACTGCGGAGAACGGTGACCGGGGGTCCCTTCCAAACACGTGACTCCCTGGTCAGGCTGGGAACAGTGCACTCTCCCGGGCTGCACAGTTGGCGCCCTTCCGCCATGCTTGGCGCCCCGGGCCGACTAGGAAATTCGGTCGGGCGTGCTCCCGTGCTGCGGCGGCCGGCGACCCTCCCCGTGTTCGGACCCCCGGGCCAGCTGGCACTCTTCCAAGACGCTTTGGGTGCCAACCTCCCCTACGGCGAGAGTTTTCCAGAGTTAAAGGACCCATAGCAACTTTTACTGGTGGAGCCTGTAGACAAACATGTGCCACGAGCGCCACCTACTGGACAGGATAAGAAAAACAGAACCCAGAGATTTCACAGAAAAATTTTTCAACCTGTGGGGTCCAACACCCAGGGAAATCTGACTAAATGCCCAGACACCAGCAGAAGATAACGGATCACGCTCATAAAATTGAAAATATGGCCCAGTCAAAGGAACAAACCAATAGTTCAAATGAGATACAGGAGCTGAAACAACTAATGCTGAATATACGAACAGAAATGGAAAAACTCTTCAAAAACGAAATCGATAAATTGAGGGAGGACATGAAGAAGACATGGACTGAACATAAAGAAGAAATAGAAAAACTGAAAAAACAAATCACAGAACTTATGGAAGTGAAGGATAAAGTAGAAAAGATGGAAAAAACAATGGATACCTACAATGATAGATTTAAAGAGACAGAAGATAGAATTAGTGATTTGGAGGATGGAACATCTGAATTCCAAAAAGAAACAGAAACTATCGGGAAAAGAATGGAAAAATTTGAACAGGGTATCAGGGAACTCAAGGACAATATGAACCGCACAAATATACGGGTTGTGGGTGTCCCAGAAGGAGAAGAGAAGGGAAAAGGAGGAGAAAAACTAATGGAAGAAATTATCACTGAAAATTTCCCAACTCTTATGAAAGACCTAAAATTACAGATCCAAGAAGTGCAGTGCACCCCAAAGATTTAGACCCAAATAGGCGTTCCCCAAGACACTTATTAGTTAGAATGTCAGAGGTCAAAGAGAAAGAGAGGATCTTGAAAGCAGCAAGAAAAAAGCAATCCATAACATACAAGGGAAACCCAATAAGACTATGTGTAGATTTCTCAGCAGAAACCATGGAAGCTAGAAGACAGTGGGATGATATATTTAAGTTACTAAAAGAGAAAAACTGCCAACCAAGACTCCTATATCCAGCAAAATTGTCCTTTAAAAATGAGGGAGAAATTAAAACATTTTCAGACAAAAAGTCACTGAGAGAATTTGTGACCAAGAGACCAGCTCTGCAAGAAATACTAAAGGGAGCACTAGAGTCAGATACAAAAAAGACAGAAGAGAGAGACATGGAAAAGAGTGTAGAAAGAAGGAAAGTCAGATATGATATATATAATATAAAAGGCAAAATGGTAGAGGAAAATATTATCCAAACAGTAATAACTCTAAATGTTAATGGACTGAATTCCCCAATCAAAAGACATAGACTGGAAGAATGGATTTAAAAACAGGATCCTTCTATATGCTGTCTACAGGAAACACATCTTAGACCCAAAGATAAACATAGGTTGAAAGTGAAAGGTTGGGAAAAGATATTTCATGCAAATAACAACCAGAAAAGAGCAGGAGTGGCTACACTAATATCCAACAAATTAGACTTCAAATGTAAAACAGTTAAAAGAGACAAAGAAGGACACTATCTACTAATAAAAGGAACAATTAAACAAGAAGACATAACAATCATAAATATTTACGCACCGAACCAGAATGCCCCAAAATACGTGAGGAATACACTGCAAACACTGAAAAGGGAAATAGACACATATACCATAATAGTTGGAGACTTCAATTCACCACTCTCATCAATGGAGAGAACATCTAGACAGAGGATCAATAAAGAAATAGAGAATCTGAATATTACTATAAATGAGCTAGACTTAACAGACATTTATAGGACATTACATCCCACAACAGCAGGATACACCTTTTTTTCCAGTGCTCATGGATCATTCTCGAAGATAGACCATATGCTGGGTCACAAAGCAAGTCTTAACAAATTTAAAAAGATTGAAATCATACACAACACTTTCTCAGATCATAAAGGAATGAAGTTGGAAATCAATAATAGGCGGAGTGCCAGAAAATTCACAAATACATGGAGGCTCAACAACACTCTCTTAAACAACAAGTGGGTCAAAGAAGAAATTGCAAGAGAAATTAGTAAATACCTAGAGGCGAATGAAAATGAAAACACAACATATCAAAACTTATGGGACGCAGCAAAGGCAGTGCTAAGAGGGAAATTTATTTCCCTAAATGCCTATATCAGAAAAGAAGAAAAGGCAAAAATACAGGAATTAACTGTCTACTTGGAAGAATTGGAGAAAGAACAGCAAACTAACCCCAAAGCAAGCAAAAGGAAAGAAATAACAAAGATTAGAGCAGAAATAAATGAAATTGAAAACATGAAAACAATAGAGAAAATCAATAAGACCAGAAGTTGGTTCTATGAGAAAATCAATAAGATTGATGGGCCCTTAGCAAGATTGACAAAAAGAAGAAGAGAGAGGATGCAAATAAATAAGATCAGAAATGGAAGAGGAGACATAACTACTGACCTCACAGAAATAAAGGAGGTAATAACAGGATACTATGAACAACTTTACGCTAATAAATACAACAATTTAGATGAAATGGACTGGTTCCTGGAAAGACATGAACAACCAACTTTGACTCAAGAAGAAACAGATGACCTCAACAAAGCAATCACAAGTAAAGAGATTGAATTAGTCATTCAAAAGCTCCCTAAAAAGAAAAGTCCAGGACCAGACGGCTTCACATGTGAATTCTATCAAACATTCCAGAAAGAATTAGTACCAACTCTCCTCAAACTCTTCAAAAAAATCGAAGTGGAGGGAAAACTACCTACTTCATTCTATGAAGCCAACATCACCCTCATACCAAAACCAGGCAAAGATATTACAAAAAAAGAAAACTACAGACCAATCTCTCTAATGAATATAGATGCAAAAATCCTCAATAAAATTCTAGCAAATCGTATCCAACAACACATTAAAAGAATTATACATCATGACCAAGTAGGATTCATCCCAGGTATGCAAGGATGGTTCAACATAAGAAAATCAATTAATGTAATACACCATATCAACAAATCAAAGCAGAAAAATCACATGATCATCTCAATTGATGCAGAGAAGGCATTTGACAAGATTCAACATCCTTTCCTGTTGAAAACACTTCAAAAGATAGGAATACAAGGGAACTTCCTTAAAATGATAGAGGGAATATATGAAAAACCTACAGCTAATATCATCCTCAATGGGGAAAAATTGAAAACTTTCCCCCTAAGATCAGGAACAAGACAAAGATATCCATTATCACCACTATTATTCAACATCGTGTTGGAGGTTCTAGCCAGAGGAATTAGACAAGAAAAAGAAATACAAGGCATCAAAATTGGAAAGGAAGAAGTAAAACTATCACTGTTTGCAGACGATATGATACTATACGTCGAAAACCCGGAAAAATCCACAACAAAACTACTAGAGCTAATAAATGAGTACAGCAAAGTAGCAGGTTACAAGATCAACATTCAAAAATCTGTAGCTTTTCTATACACTAGTAATGAACAAGCTGAGGGGGAAATCAAGAAACGAATCCCATTTACAATTGCAACTAAAAGAATAAAATACCTAGGAATAAATTTAACCAAGGAGACAAAAAACCTATATAAAGAAAACTACAAAAAACTGCTAAAAGAAATCACAGAAGACCTAAATAGATGGAAGGGCATACCGTGTTCATGGATTGGAAGACTAAATATAATTAAGATGTCAATCATACCTAAACTGATCTACAGATTCAATGCAATACCAATCAAAATCCCAACAACTTATTTTTCAGAAATAGAAAAACCAATAAGCAAATTTATCTGGAAGGGCAGGTTGCCCCGAATTGCTAAAAACATCTTGAGGAAAAAAAACGAAGCTGGAGGTCTCGTGATGCCGGACTTTAAGGCATATTATGAAGCCACAGTGGTCAAAACAGCATGATATTGGCATAAAGATAGATATATCGACCAATGGAATCGAATAGAGTGCTCAGATATAGACCCTCTCATCTATGGACATTTGATCTTTGATAAGGCAGTCAAGCCAACTCACCTGGGACAGAACAGTCTCTTCAATAAATGGTGCCTAGAGAACTGGATATCCATATGTAAAATAATGAAAGAAGACCCGCATCTCACACCTTATACAAAAGTTAACTCAAAATGGATCAAAGATCTAAACATTAGGTCTAAGACCATAAAACAGTTAGAGGAAAATGTAGGGAGAATTCTTATGAAACTTACAACTGGAGGTGGTTTTATGGACCTTAAACCTAAAACAAGAGCACTGAAGAGGGAAATAAATAAATGGGAACTCCTCAAAATTAAACACTTTTGTGCATCAAAGAACTTCACCAGGAAAGTGGAAAGACAGCCTACACAATGGGAGATAATATTTGGAAATGACATATCAGATAAAGGCCTAGTATCCAGAATATATAAAGAGATTGTTCAACTCAACAACAAAAAGACAGCCAACCCAATTACAAAATGGGTAAAAGACTTGAACAGACACCTACCAGAAGAGGAAATACGGATGGCCAAGACGCACATGAAGAGATGCTCAATGTCCCTGGCCATTAGAGAAATGCAAATCAAAACCCCAATGAGATATCATCTCACACCCACCAGAATGGCCATTATCAACAAAACAGAAAATTACAAGTGCTGGAGAGGATGCGGAGAAAGAGGCACACTTATCCACTGTTGGTGGGAATGTCAAAGGGTGCAACCACTGTGGAAGGCAGTTTGGCGGTTCCTCAAAAAGCAGAATATAGAATTGCCATATGACCCAGCAATACCATTGCTGGGTATCTACTCAAAGGACTTCAGGGCAAAGACACAAACGGACATTTGCACACCAATGTTTATAGCAGCATTATTTACAATTGCAAAGAGATGGAAACAGCCAAAATGTCCATCAACAGAAGAATGGCTAAATAAACTGTGGTATATACATACGATGGAATATTATGCAGCTTTAAGACAAGATAAACTTATGAAGCATGTAATAACATGGATGGACCTTGAGAATATTATGCTGAGTGAGTCCAGCCAAAAACTAAAGGACAAATACTGTATGGTCCCACTGATGTGAACGGACATTCGAGAATAAACTTGAAATATGTCGTTGGTAACAGAGTCCAGCAGGAGTTAGAAACAGGGTAAGATAATGGATAATTGGAGCTGAAGGGATACAGACTGTGCAACAGGACTAGATACAAAAACTCAAAAATGGACAGCACAATAATACCTAATTGTAAAGTAATCATGTTAAAACACTGAATGAAGCTGCATCTGAGCTATAGGGTTTTTTTTTTTACTATTATTACTACTTTTATTTCTTTTTCTATATTAACATTTTATCTTTTTCTGTTGTGTTGCTAGTTCCTCTAAACCGATGCAAATGTACTAAGAAACGATGATCATGCATCTATGTGATGATGTTAAGAATTACTGAGTGCATATGTAGAACGGTATGATTTCTAAATGTTGTGTTAATTTCTTTCTTTTTTTTTTCTTTCTTTCCGTTAATAAAAAAATAAGAATAAAAAAAAATAAATAAAATAAAAATAATTTAAATATATCATCCCACTGTCTTCTCACCTCCATGGTTTCTGCTGAGAAATCTACACATAGTCTTATTGGGTTTCCCTTGTATGTTATGGATTGCTTTTCTCTTGCTGCTTTCAAGATCCTCTCTTTCTCTTTGACCTCTGACATTCTGACTAGTAAGTGTCTTGGAGAACGTCCATTTGGATCTATTCTCTTTGGGGTGCTCTGCACTTCTTGGATCTGTGATTTTAGGTCTTTCATAAGAGTTGGGAAATTTTCAGTGATAATTTCTTCCATTAGTTTTTCTCCTCCTTTTCCCTTCTCTTCTCCTTCTGGGACACCCACAACACGTATATTTATGTGCTTCATGTTATCATTCAGTTCCCTGAGTCCCTGCTCATATTTTTCTATTTTTTCCCTATAGTTTCTGTATCTTGTCGGATTTCAGATGTTCCGTCCTCCAGTTCACTAATCCTAACCTCTGTCTCTTGAAATCTACCATTGTAGGTTTCCATTGTGTTTTTCATCTCTTCTGCTGTACCTTTCTTCCCCATAAGTTCCATGATTTGTTTTTTCAGACTTTCCATTTCTTCTTTTTGTTCATTCCTTGCCTTCTTCATATCCTCCCTCAATTCATTGATTTGGTTTTTGATGAGGTTTTCCATGTCTGTTCGTACATTCTGAATTAGTTGTTTCAGCTCTTGTATCTCATTTGAACTATTGGTCTCTTCCTTTGACTGGGCCATATCTTCAATTTTCCTGGTGTGATTTGTTTTTTATTTTTTGCTGGCGTCTAGACATTTAATTACCTTAATTAGTTTATTCTGAAGATTGCTTTGACTTCTCTTACCTAGGGTTTTCTTGCTAGATGAATTTGTTGTCTATCTGTTCTTTGACCTTCAGCTCAGCTTTTTTCTGGACCTCTAGCTTAGGTTTTGTTTAACAGAGGATAATTTTTCAGTCCTTGTTTTCTTGTTTCTTGCCCTGCTTGTATGGTGCCTTTTCCCTCCCCACCCTTAGGAGGGTCTACGTAGGTATTATAGACTCCAGCCAAGTTTTCCCAGACTAAACTGACCTCCTATCAGGGGGAAGGAGTCACCCGCATCAGGTTTCCCTGAGGGTGAGACCCAACAGGTTAAAAGACTTTCCTGCGAAGTCTCTGGGTTTGTTTTTCTTATCCTGCCCAGTATGTGGCATGTCTGCCTGCGGGTCGCACCAGCAAAAGATATTTCAGCACTTTTAACTTTGGAAGACTCTCCCTGCTGGGGGTGTGATGGAGATGGAGGAGAGGTTGTAGGCTGGTTTTAATGGCTTCAGATTGCCAAGCCCTGGGGTCTGAATTCCTTGAGGGAGGGATTCCACCTGAGCTGGGCTTCACCCCTCCCCTGGGGAAGGCACAGACGGGAGATAGCCCTGAAAGCAGCCCGTTTCTGCCTATGCCTGGGGCAGTTACAACCCGAGAAATCCTGCCGCTGAATCCAGAGGCTGCCAAGTCTCTGTAGAAACACAGCCACTAAAACCTCCGTTTCCTCCCCTTTCCCCTTTTTCCGTGAGCCCAGTGAGTGACCTCCACCTTGACCAGGTTTAGAGTCTCTTTCCTTTCCCTCTGGGAAGCCGCCTGTGGGGTAGGGCCGCCTGGCACCGGCTGCCGCGGCTTGGGAAACTCACGGTTTTGGAGAGGCTCGCAGCCGGTCCAGCTGGTCCAGACTGGGGTACTCTGTGTCTTTATTCACTGACGTGGCTCCGGGAGCTGTTCTGTACTGTTTCTGGTTATTTAGTAGTTGTTTTGGAGGACGAACTAAAACGCGCACATTGCTAAGCAGCCATCTTGGCCCCTCTCTCTAAACAATACTTTTTATTATAAATAAATACTATATACTAAGTGTAAAAATTTCTAAAGTACATGTAAAAAAGCAGAAAACCTCCCCTTATTATCCCATCATCTAGAACTATTACTGTATTGCTATTTTAGTGTTTTTTCAAATATAAAAATTTTTTAATATAAATTAAATGTTTTCTCTTGTTTAAAAATACTGCAGTATAAATATCCCACCCTTCCCAGGTATTTTTTCCTTTGTTCACTGTAAAAATAACTGGGAGTTTAGCATTAGAAAATTGTTCAGATTTTCCTGGCCGAAAGCCACCAGTTTTACTTTCATAAAGCATTTCCATTGATTCTCGTATTAGGACATAAATTATTTTTGACCCATCTCCATGGTAGCATGAGATTCCATTTGAAGCTCTACAGGTATAACTCATCTTTGAGCAATATTGCCTCTATTTTGTTTTATTATTTACATATATGATCCTGTATGTTGATAGGCAGTCGTAAGCCTGCTGAGAGAATGGTTCTCTATGATAAGAGTCTGAGAGCCCTGGATCTCAAACGTGAAATAGAGAAAGCTTTCTTTTCAGTCCCTGAAAACAAAGTTTAAAATGGTGATGGTGAAAGCAGAAACATGGGCTTAGAAACTTATGAGCAGTAGTAGCTTTCCTTATTTAGGAAAGCTCCAAAATAATATATCTTATACCCTGTTTTGCACCTATTAATGCAAATATATCATTTTTTTAAATGATATATAAAAGAAGTTGACAAAAGCATTCATTTCCTTGGTTGACCATAATGCAATGTCAGTTTGAGTGATTTGACTTAAGATTTGACACTCTTCCTCTCCATTATTACTTTAACATGTGTGATGTCATTCTTTCTTTTAAAAAACAGAATACGTTTTTATTTTAACATAATTTCAAACTTACAAGACAATTGCAAAAATAATATAAACCCCATACAGAGAAATCCAACATGCCCTCCACCCCATATCCAGACCCATCAATTTTAACATTTCACCACAATGGCCATATAATTCATTCTTTCTCTTTTTCTCTCCCTTTTGTTTCTCTCTCTCTCTCTGTCTCTCTCTCTTTATATTTATTTTCTAAACCTTGGAGAGTAGGGTGTATGTGTCATGCCCCTTGAGCACTTAGTACTAACGTGTAATTTTCTAAGTACAAGGATATTTTTTTTTTTACACTTAAAAGCTGGTTTTTTTCCCCATGAGCAATTCCCACATCTAGTCCTTATCCTCCCCCCCTTTTCTTTTTTAATATTTTTTTTGTGATATCATCACACACACATAGTCCATACAAAGTATACAATCAGTGGTTCGCAATATCATCACATAGTTGTGTATTCATTGTAATGATCAATTGTCTGCCAGGCCAAACTTGACATAAAAGAATAGGGTTCAGCATTGTTTTAGCTATTCCTTCCCAAAGATGAGGCACCTTCATAAATTTGCTCTGTGTAGCAGCAGATGGTAATGATAGATTCCACCTCAGTGTTATCTCATTATCTGTAAGATAAAACCCCCTTTTATCTTACCTTTACTGGAAGAACAGTATTCTAAACTATTTTTTAAGACCATGATCATATGATTTCATGTGGTCAGTTAATAAGGGTTTAAGAAGATTCCTAATTCCTTTCATGTTGTTAAATCATACACAATTATGGAACACCTATTATATGCCAGGTTCTGTTCAAGAATTTGGAGATACAGTGAAGAGTAAGACTAAGAACCCTTTAGAAGCTTTAAATCTCATAGAAAAATTAGATAATCAGAAAGTGTTTGTTAATCCAAATTCTACTGAGAAACAGAGTTTTAGAAAAGATATAAGTAACTTATCCAGGATCACATAACTAGGTAGTGACAGAGTCAGGCCTAAAGCTTAGGGGGAAGAAAAGTAATATTCTCCTCTCCATTGTCTAGTCTCTCTGAATTGTCTCTTGAGTATATATTGAACTTCCTAAATCTGTCCTCCGTATCTTAGCTTTTCTGTTTTCCATATCTTTATATTTTTTATCTGCATTCTGGGAGATTTCCGTAACTGTACTTTCTCTGTCATTGATTTCAAATGTGTCTGTTTTTCTTTCACCTAGAACATCTTATTTTTTATTTAAGCAATCATTTTTTTCTGATTTTTTTTTAATTAGAAAAGCTGTGGGTTTGCAGAATAATCATGCATAAAATATAAGCTTCTCATATACCATCCTGTTATTAACCCCTTGCATTGATGTGGTACATGTTGTACTCTTAACTTCCTCCATGGTTTAACTGAAGGTCCACTGTGTTATGCAGTTCATGATTTTTTTTTTTTTACTCTAGTACCTTATACACTAAAATTTCTGCCTTTTTACCACATTCAAAAATAAATTCAGTGCTGTTAATTATGTTCAGAATGTTGTGTTACCATCCATTACCAAAACATTTTTTCCATTGTCCCAAACCAGGAGCTCTGTATTTTAAGGCTTAACTTTCTATTCCCTGTCTCACCTTGTTCCCTAGTAACCTATATTCTAGATTCTGGCTCTGAGTTTGCTTATTCTACTTCTTTCATATCATTGAAATCATGCAATATTTGGCTCATATCACTCGACCTGATGCCTTAAAGATTCACCCATGTTATTGCAGGTATCAGAACTTCATTCTTCTTTACAGCTGAATTTTATTACATTTATGTGTATTCCACAATTTGTTTACCCATTCATCAGTTGATAAACAGTTGGGTTGCTTCCATCTTTTCATAATTGTCAGTCATGTTGCTATGTAGCCTTGATTCTTGAAGACTACTGTATAACTATATCACTTTTACAGTGTGACTGTGTGATTGTTAAAACCTTGTGTCCAGTGCTTCTTTTCTGCAGGGTATGGAAAGATGAGTTAAAAAAAAAAAAAGGATAAAAAATAAATAAATAATGGAGGGGATAAAGAGTAATAAACTGGCTAGATTGAAATACAGGTGATCAATGAGAGAGGGGTATGGGATGTATGAGTTTTTCTTTTTTCTTTATATTTCTTTTTCTGGAATGATGCAAATCTTTAAAATGATCATGGTGATGAGTACAGACCTATGTGATGATATTGTGAGCCACCACAACTGTACACCATGTATGGAATGTATATATGAAGATTTCTCAATAAAAGTACTTTTAAAAATGGTCATGATGATAAATACTCAGCCATATGATGATATTGTGAGCCATTGATTATAGACAATGTATGCAATGTGTGAAGATTTCTCAATAAAAATATTTTAAAAAAAGAACTTACTTATAATTGTAGAGTTAATCTGTGGGATACATGGTACTATACATCCCCTTTCAATCATATTCACCTTCAATATGGCAATGTTACTTATAACCCCACTAATTACCTACCATCACTTCTATTTTCTTACATTTAAGTTAAACCTCATTGGATAATCTCTTCCCCCATCTCCAGGTCTGCTGTTTTCTACAGTGCAACTTCTGAGATTACCTTTACCAGAGCATAGTAGCAAACCATACAATATCTGTCCTTTTGTGTCTAACTTATTTCACTCAGCATTATATCCTCAAGGTTCATCCATGTTGTCATATGTTTTGAGACCTCATTTTGTCTTACTGCATAATATTCCATCGTATGTATATACCACATTTTTTTTGTTCATTTATCTTTTGATGGACACTTGGATTGTTTCCATCTTTTGGCAGTTGTGAATAGTGCCGCTATGAACATTGTCACTGCTTTCAGCTCTTCCAAGTATTAGTATTGCTGAGTCATAGGGCAGCTCAGTATTTCATTTTCTGAGGAATTGCCAAACTATTTTCTACAACAGCTGTACCATTATACATTCCCACCGATAATGATGAGTGTGCCAGTTTCTCCACATCCTCTCCAACATTTGTAGTTTTCTGTTTGTTTAATAGCGGCCATTCTTAGAGGTATGGGGTGATACCTCGTAGTCTTGATTTCCATTTTCCTTATACCTAATGAAGATGAACATCTCTTCATGTGCTTTTTAACCATTTATATTTGCTCTTCATAAATGTGTCTATTCATATCCTCTGCCCATTTTATAATTGGGTTGTTTGTCTTTTGTTGTTGAGCTGTATAATTTCTTTATGTAATACAGGATATCAAGCATGTATCCAATATGTGGTTTCCAAATATTTTCGCTCATTGAGTTGTCTGCCTGTTCACCTTTCTGACAAAGCCCTTTAAGGTACAGAAGCTCTTGAACTTAATGAGTTCCCATTTATCTATTTTTTTCTATCTCTGCTTGTAGCTGTAGGTGTAAAGTTTAAGAGGCTTCCTATTACTAGATCTTGAAGATGTTTTCCTGCATTTTCTTCTACAAGTGTTATGGTACTTACCTTACATTAGGTCTTTAATCCATTTAGAATTAAACAGAGTGTAACATAGGGGTCATCTTTCATTCTTTTGGCTATTGATCTCCAGTGCTCTCTTATCCATTTATTGAAAAGATTATTCTGTCCCAGTTCAGTGGATTTGGGACCTTATTGAAGATCAGTTGTCTGTAGATTTGGTGGTTTTTCTCCACACTCTCAATCTGATCCCATTGGTCAATACTTTTATCTTTGTGCCAGTACCATGCTGTTTTGACCTCCGTGGCTTTATAGAAAGCTTTAAAGTTGGAAGTGTTAGTCCTCCCACTTCACTTTTCATTTTTAGGATATCTTAAGCTATTTGGGGTCTCTTTCCCTTCTAAATAAATTTGATATCCAGCTTTTCCAAGTCTTCAAAGTAGGTTGTTGGGATTTTGATTCTTATTGCATTTAATATAGATTAATTTGGATAGAACTGACATTTTAACGACATGCAGCCTTCCTATCTATGAGCATGCAATGTCTTTCCATATATTTAGGTCACTTTTTATTTCTTTTAGCAGTTTTCTATGATTTTCTATTTATAAGTTCTTGACATCCCTGATTAAGATTTTTCCTAGATACTTTATTGTTTTGGTTGCTATAATGAATGGAGATTTTTTCCTTACTTGTCTACTCAGTAGGTCATTACTTGTGTATAAAAACATTAATAATTTTTGTACATTAATCTTGTATCCTATACGAACTAGGGTCTATAGTCAAAGGTAACATTGTAATATGCTTCCAATGAATGTAACAAAGGCATTATCCCAAAACTAAATGTCAACAGGTGGGGGGATTGGGAAGGGGTATAGCTTCTTTGTGGAAGAAAAGGAAAAAGTATGTGATGAAGGCATGTCTATACACTTTGGCTGGATTGTATGATATGTGAATAAATCTATTTAAAAATGAACAGAGAGAAACAAGTGCTAGAGAAAATGTGGAGAAAGAAATGTACCTATTCACTTTCAGTAGGGATATGAGGTGCAGCCCCTTGGAGGGCAGTGTGGTGGTTCCACAGGAGGCTGGGGGTGGGGTTACCATAGGATCCTGAAACCCTGTTGCTCAGTATATACCTGGAGGAGGTGAGTGTGGGGACACGCACTAACGGACATTTGCACACTGGTGTCTTTGGTAAGTGTTGGTGATCCACAATGAATGGAGGTACCCTCAGGGTACAGTGACTGAGGAATGGAAGGGAGAACGATGGTGTATACGTATAATGGACTACTGAATGGCTGCAAGAAGGAATGAAGTTGTAAGGCATGCAATTGGATGAATGAACCTTAAGAACTGTATGTTGAATGAAATGTCAGGATCAAAAAGACAAATATCATTCCTCAATCATATAGACTAACTATAATATAAAAATCCAGTGAACTAAATTTGAGAGCATGGGATATCAGGTTGGGGCTTATTATAAAGGGGCCTAGATTGTAAGCTCTTACAGCAATCATATATATTCAGGAGGTGTAACTATTAATTCTAAATTATCAGATACTGAGATGTTTGTATGTAACATGGTCTTTCCAAGAAACTTGGGGTATTTATGTGATATCAGAGACTCAGAGTTTAGAGCGCTGAAGCTATTAAAATCAGCAGTACCCCTTATAGGATTGGTATTAATTCTTTTTGGAATGTTTGATAAAATTCCCCTGTGAAACCATTTGGTCCTGGGCTTTTCTTTGTGGGAAGAATTTTGATGACTGATTGAATCTCTTTACTTGTAATTGGCTCACTGAGATCTTTGTGTATTCTCAAGTCAGTTTAGGTAGTTCTTGTGTTTCTAGGAACTTGTCCATTTCATCTAAGTTGTCTAGTTTGTTGGCATATAACTGTTCGTGGTATTCTCTTAGGACTTTTAAAATTTCTTCAAGATCCATGGTGACAGTGCCCTTTTCATTTCTGATTTTGTTCATTTGCATCCTCTTTTTTACTTTGTCATTCTAGTGAAGGGTCCATCAATTTTACTGATTTTCTCAAACAACCAACTTTTGGTTTTGTTGATTTTCTATTGTTTTATTTCTTTTGTTTTCCAGTTTATTTATTTCTGCTGTAATCATTGTTATTTCTCTTCATCTGTTTGCTTTGGGGTTCGTTTGTTGTTCTTTCTCTAATTTCTCCAGGTGAGTAGTTAAGTCCTCAATTTTTGCTCTTTCTTGTTTTTGATATAGGCATTTAGGGTAATACATTTGCCTCTAAGCACTGCCTTTGCCACATCCCATACGTTCTGATTACGTTGCAAGTCATTATCATTTGTCTCCAGATATTTACTGATTTCTCTAAGCATTTCTTCTTTGACCCACTGATATTTAAAAGTATGTTGTTTAATTTATATATATTTGTGAAAGCTCTGGTTCTTTGGTGATTATGAATTTGCAGCTTCATTCCAATGTGGTCATATCCTATTTCAACCTATTTGTATCCTTGGGTCTAAGATGTGTAAATAGCATGTAGATAAATTAAAAAATTTTAATCCATTCTTCAAATACATATCTTAATTGGTGTATCTGGTCTGTTAAAGTTAAAAATTATTACTATAAAAGCAGTTCTTGAATCTACCATCTTATCCTTTAGTTTTTATTTTTCAGAACTATATATTCTTTCCCCCCCTCTCTCTTTATCCTTTAAATTACCCTTATTCTTAATTCTGTACCATCCTTCATACATCCCTGTCATTTCTTTCTTTTTTTCAGCTGACTAGACTCCCTTTAGTATTTCTTGTAGGGCAATAGTCTCTTGTAGTCTCTTGTTGACTATTTCTCTCTGTCTTTGTCTTTGAAGATTTTAATCTCTCCCTCAATGTTGGTGGACAACTTTGGCTGGATACAGAATCTTTGGCTGTAAGCCTTTTTTTGTTCAGTATTTTAAATATAGCATACCACTGCCTTCTTGCTTCCATGGTGCCTGTTGATTAGTCGGAACTCCATCTTATGTGTTTTCCCTTGTACTTAGTAGATCACTTTTCTCATGCTGCTCTCAGGTCTTTCTGCTTTTCTTCAATATTTGATGGTTTGATTAGTATGTGTCTTGGAGTAGGCCTATTTGGATTTATTCTTTTGGGCTTTCGTTCAGCCTCTTTGATTTGCATATTTATATCTTTTGTAAGAGCTGGGAAGTTTTCCCCAATTATTTCTTCAACTAAGCTTTGCAGCCCTTTACTCATCTCTTCTCCTTTTTGAGACACTATTGGTTCTTATATTTGTTCGCCTTTTGTTATCCATCATATCCCTAAAATCCAGTTCCATTTTTCCATCTTTTTTATCATTTGTTCTTTTGTGCAGTCTAGTTCAGTTGTTCTGTGTTCCAGCTCATTTATTCTTCCTTCTGCCCATATCTTTCATCTCTGTGAGATCTGCCATTTTTCTGTTTAATCTTTTAAAATCTCCTTTATGCTTTTCTAGTGTCTTCCTGATATGCTTTATTTCTTTATAAATATCTTTGAGTAGATGTTCTGTCTTCTGTGTCATCTCTAGTATTTTGATTTTGTCGTTTATCTCGGCCATTTGTTCTTGGATCCTCACATGCTCTGTGATTTCCTGTTGTGTTTGGGACATTTTCTTACATTAATAAGGTCATTTAGCAAGTTGGTTTCCTTCAGTAATCTGAAGTTTTTTATTTGCTTGGTTTTGCATTGAAAGTTCCCTTTGCACTTGGTTTGTCAGTAATTCCCCCACAAAACCAAGGCCCGAATCTCAACTAGTGGGTATAATTCTACTTGAGGGTCTGTCAAAAGCTAGGCAGGTGTGCATGGGTAGATCAGTGGCAGAATACCTGCCTACTTTGCGGGAGATACCAGTTCAATTCCTGGCCCATGCACCAAAAAAAAAAAATATATATATATATAAATCAAATAAAAAAAAAACACACTTCAGCAGTAGTAGGCCCCAAAGACAGAAGGTGATACCCCAAGATATATTGGAAATGAACTCAGACTGGTACATAGAGAAGTGAGAGAAAATAAAGAAAAAAGGAAAAAGAAGACATCTTAAATAAATAAATAATACAGATATGTTTAAAATATATGTAAATAAAAATAAAATATTAACGCTAATAATAAAAAATATAGAAAAACATATTATTAAAAAAAATAACCTACAAGTGAGGCAGGGGGTTTGGGCACAGGCGGCTTTGTGTGTGTGTGAGAGACAGAGTGGGTCATGTGAATACGCGGAGTAGAGCTCTGCTCCATGGAGAGAAGGGGCTGAGATCAGTCCTCTGGTCAAAATCCCTTGGCAGCCCCAGGGCATGCCTCCCCAGGAGTATGTTGATGGAGGAGGAAGGTTCCTGGAGCCCAGAGGAAGGGTTTCCTGGTCAGTGGGGGGGCTTCATAGAGAAGGCTCATGGGTGCGGGGCTTAACACTTTGAAGGAAGGGGTTTCTGTGACTGGCTTATTATGTTATTTCTGTTATAGTATGCACAGATGAGGAGAAATACCCATTTGATTAAACAAATTTTTTTATAGTTGTCATATATTTAAAATATTTCCCATTTCACCCACTTTCATGTAAACAATTTATTGGTCGTAATTACATGCCAAGTGTTGTGCTAAGTGTTGTGCCACCATCCGTTGCCAAAAGTTACCATTACCTCCTGAGAAAGCCTTCTTGACCAAAAGGGAGAGGAGAGAAATAAGACAAAATGAAGTTTCATTGGCTGAGAGATTTCAAACATGGTGAGTGGTTATCTTGGAGGTTTTTCTTATGCATTATATAAATATCCCTTTTTAGATTATGGTGTTTTCAAAATAAAATTATGCTGATTAACAACAACAACAAAATCTAGGCAGGTAAGAAGTTTGCTAGACTGTACGTACTGCTTCTTCCCAGCAGGTGGTGCTCCTGAGGCACCTCCTCCCCTCAGGCTCACCCCTCCCCAATTATAGTAGTCAGCTGGGAAGATGGCCTGTGCAGCAATGGGTCCACTCCCAGCAGGCAGTGGTGGGACAGAGAGTTGATCACATCACCTGCGTCTGGTGTCTGGGTTGGATGGCTTTTCACCGTGGATGGCCAGGCACTTCCAGCTTGCTCAGGGAGGTTTCCTCAGCCAGCGGCTGGAGCAGGGTGGAGCAGAGGGACAGTCAGTTCCCTTGGATCTGCACTTCCCCATGTACCGCTGCCCACCCCTGGTGAGGGTTATATCCAATCAGAGCCACTCTGCATTCCCTGTCTCAATCTCCCTGCCTCTCTCCTCCCTATGAAATATTGGAGACACTCTTTGATCATTCATTCCCCAGAACTACAGTCCTGGTCATTTTTCCCATCCCCTTTATTGTCCTACAGAGCAAGGGTGAATCTAGTCTACCCTACTCCACCATCTTCCCAGAAGTCCCTCTCCCTCATTTTTGAAAGAATGTCTTACCAGATATAAAATTCTTGATTGGCATTTGTTTTCTTTTAGCACTTTGTTTTTCAGTCCACTGCCTTCTTGCCTCCATGGTTTCTGTTGGAAAATCGGCACTTAATATAATTTGGGCTCTCACATAACGTGTTGCTTTTCTCTTGCAACTTTCAGAATTCTCTTTTTTTCCTTTGCATTTGACAGTTTGATCAGTATGTGACAGCATATTTTTCTTCCATTTTATTCTTTGGTATTATTCAGGTTTCTTGGTTGCGCATATTCACATCTTTTGCTAAGTTTGGAAAGTTTTTTGTCATTATTTTTTGGATATTCCTTTTGCCCCTTTCCCTCTTTCGTCCTCTTTCTGAGACTTACATAATGTGTACATTGTTAAACTTAATGGTGTCCCAGAGCTATTTTTGTGTATTTCTTTCTGCTTCTCAGTGTAACTGATTTCTATTGCCTTATCTTCAAATTTGCTGATTCTTTCTTCTGTCAGCTCCAGTCTGCTGTTGAAACTCTCCTGGGAATTGTTCGTTTCAGTTATTGTGATTTTCAAGTCCAGTATTTCTGATTGGTTCCTTTAAAATATTTGTATCTCTTTTGAAACCCTCCTGGGAATTGTTCATTTCAGTTATTGTGATTTTCATGTCCAGTATTTCTGATTGGTTCCTTTAAAATATTTGTATCTCTTTATTGAGATTCATATATTGTTCATTCATTGTTTTCCTGATATCCTTTAGTTCTTTTTCTGTATTTTGCTTCATCTCCTTGAGCATACTGAAAATCGTTTTTTAAAAGTCTTTTTCCATTATGTTCAGTCTGATCTTCTTCATTGGTGTTTTCTGGATTCTTATCATCTTCCTTTAGATGGGTCATCATTTCCTGTTTCTTTGTTTTCTTGCAATGTTTTGTGGTACCCTGTATTTAATATTTTTAAATGTTACCTGAGATGTGTTAACTCCTGGATTTATTCCCTGAGATGTCTGTTTCTTGAGCTTATAACCAGCTGGTGATTTATTTTCTTGAGCGTCAGCCCTCCTATCATAAATGTCTGCCCAAGGCACATACAAAGTGCATTTCTGGGCCTTTGTTTTGTCCATGGCTTTTGCTTATTGGTGGCTAATTGAGTCCCCCTGTTTATGCATCCTCTACTTCCCACTTCCTAGGAGACAAACCTTCTGTCTTTTCCATTGCCAGATATATAGGAGGTAAGCCTAGGCTGTTTACCTTAGTTGTTACTTCTATTGCTTTTATTGTCTCAAGCTGCCTTTCCCTTAAAGACAAATTCTAAGAGTTAGGGTATATCTAAGAGTAGTTTTGTAAGTCAGTCTTTCCCAGCCAGAACTAGATCAGGAACATACAGGGGAAGTGCTGGCTGGCTCCAGCTGCCCTGGAGGGGAGCTGAAGGAGGGACCAGGAAGAGCACCAGGAACTTCTTCCACAGCTCCCAAAGCTGCACTTTATTGACCTGTCCAGCAAATGTAGCCCTTGAACTGTCTTCCACAGCTCTGAGGAAACATACCTTCTTTAGTCTTCTCCACTGTACTTGTTCAGGGCAGTTTGGAACAATGGCCTCCCTCACAGCCAGGCCCCCAGTGATGTGAAGTAGCTAATCAAAAGCCATGATCAGTGATCAACCTTTGCCCACCCTGGATCTTGCAGAAGTGAATTTTTATGTCCCTTTCAGACACCAGCAAGCTGTGTCAGGGGTTGGACCCCACTGCTGCCTGACATAGGAGTGGGAAATGGGGTACAATTAACTGTGGGGCATAGAGAACAATTTACTGGTATTTACCATATTTTCCCAGCCTCTTCCTCCTGTTCTTCCCTGGATGCTGTACAGTGTTCTGCTGAACTCTGGAGTTTTGAAATAGTTGATTCAGACATTTCTTACCTGTACTATAATTGTTTTGGTGGTGGAACTGATTCCTGGAGCTTCTTTCTTTGCCACCTTCCCACAATCCTTACCAGTCATATTTTATTCTTTAATTTTAAGAATTTTGTTATCTGGTTCCTCCTTTGTCATAGTAGTCCCACCCTTTCTTATATAAAAAGCATATTCTTAGAGGGATTGCACATCTAAAAGGTCCAAAGAACACCAAACAGAATAAACATGAAGAAAAATACAAACTATCATATGTTGTTCACACATTGAATGCAGAGGCCAAGGTGAAAGTTCTGAAAGTTGGAAAAGAAGAGCAACTTGTTATGTGCAAGGACATCCCAGTTAGATTGAGAACTGATTTATCGTTAGAAACCATAGAGTCAAGACGGCAGTGGGTTGAAGTATTTAAAGTGCTGAAAGAGAGCAAATCTCAACCAAGAATTTTTTTTTATCTGGCAAAGCTTTCTTTCAAATATGAGGGGTAGATTAAGACATTATCAGATAAATGATAAATAAAAGCTGAGAGAGTTCACTACTAGCCCTTTGCTATAGCAATGCTAAAGGAAAATCTTAGATTGAAAGAAAAGGACACTAGAGAGTTGTTCAAAGCAGCTTAAAGATATAAAGATTGTGGTAAAAGTAACCATTTGAGGAACAGTACGGAACAACTGCTGGGGCTACATCAGTGAGCGGACACACAGCATACACCAGTCTGGATAAGCTGGATGGGCTGAGACCCCACACAGAACTGTAACTCCCCCAAGCCACAGAGGCCAGCACCTCTCCCCCATGGGTGTGGCAAGCTGGTTCCCTGAGGGGACAGGAAACAGACTTTACTACCTGTAAGGGCTTAGCTCAACCAAGCTCCACTTGTGGAATTAATTAACAAATTCTGGCTGCTGAAAATTGGCCCCCAGCCCAGAGAAACTTGGAATAAGGGCTAATGGTACTTAGAAGTTTTTGCCCCTGCAGAGAGGGGGCAGGGCTGATGGGGGGAACCTTGACCCCAATAAAAAGGGGGCATATAGAGCCTGGAGATGCATAGAGCCATGTACCAACTTAAGCTCTCGATTGACAAACCCAAGGAGCAGGGGTCCTGCTCTGGAAAGGATTTTTATTTTCATTGTTTCTACTATTTGACAGCTTGTTAGGTAGATGTGGAAGTCTTCTCAGGTTCCAGTACTGCTCCTAGGCAAGGATGGAATTAAACTTGTCTGAGAGACAAAGCAACTAGTCAGGTAAAAGGAGTTAATTCCCTAAATGGTGTCTCTTCCCGAAGAGAAAGGTGGGGCCCAGCTCAAGTGGAATTCCTCCCTCAAGGAATTTAGGCCCCAGGGTCTGGAAAACTGAAGCAATTAATGCCAACCTACAACCTCACCTCTTTCTCAACCATGCCCATGGCAGGGAGAGTCTGCTGAAATTAAAGGCACTATATCACTTTACCCTGGTGAGAAAGCACAGGCAGACAAGCACCACATGCTGGGCAAAGTATGAAAATCACAAAGTCTTGAGGCTTCATAGCAAAGTCTGTCAACCTGCTGGATCTCACCCTCAGGGAAAACTGAGGCAGTCTATTCTCTTCTGAGATATGGGCCAGTCCAGTCTTGGAAAATATGATTGGGATCTATATTGCAGGAGGAGGACCCCCCCCCCCCCAAAAAAAGGCTCCATATAGGCAGGGCAAGAAACAAAAACAAGAACTGAAAAATTCTGATCATTTAAACGGAACCTATGCTAGAGATCTGGAATAAGTTGAACTGAATGCCAGAGAACAGATAGAGAACAAAGCCATCCAGCAAGAAAGTCCTAGGTAAAAGAGTAGAAGAAGAAACTAATTAAGGAAATCAAATGCCTAAACACCAGTAAAAAATCGAGTCATACTAGGAAAATTGAAGATAATGGCCCAAAGGAACATACCAACAATTCAAATGAGATACAGGAGTTGAAACAACTAAATCAGGATATTTGAACAGACATGGAAAATCTCATCAAATATCAAATCAGTGAGTTGAGGGAGAATATAAAGAAGGCATTGGACAAACAAGAAGAAGAAATAGAAAGTTTGAAAAAAAAAATCACAGAACTTATGGGAGTGAAATGCATGACAGAAGAGATGAAAAAAAAATCGATCGAAACCCACAGTGATAGATTTGAAGAGGCAGAGAAAGGATTAGTGAACTAGACTACTGGACATCTGAAATCCGACACACAAAAGAAAATATAGAGAAAAGAATGGAAAAATATGAGCAGGATCTCAGGGAATTGAATGACAACATGAAGCACATGAATGTACATGTTGTGGGTGTCCCAGAATGAGAAGAGAAGGGAAAAGAGGAGAAAGACTAATGGAGGAAATAATGACTGAAAATTTCCCATCTCTTAAAGACGTAAAATTACAGATTCAAGAAGTGCAGTGTACCTCAAGCAGAAGAGATCCAAATAGACATACTCCAAGACACTTACTACTAATCAGACTGTCAGATGTCTAAGAGAAAATTTTGAAAGCAGCAAGAGAAAAGCAGTCCATCACGTACAAGGGAAGCCCAATAAAACTGTGTGAATTTCTCAGGAGAAGCCATGGAGGCAAGAAGGCAGTGGTATGGTATATTTAAGAATCTAAAAGAAAAACTGCAACCAAGAATTCTATTATCTAGATTAAAACATTTTCAGACAAACAATCACAGAGAATTTGTTCCTAAGAGACTGACTCTGCTACAGGCAGATGGGAAAAGACAGGAGAGAGAAGTCTGGAGAAGAGTGTAGAAATGAAGATTGTAAAGTAAAGGTAAAAAGAGAAAGAAAAAAATTAGATATGATGACATATAAAATCCAAAACACAAAATGGTAGAAGAAAGTTCTGCCTTTATAGTAGTAACACTTAATTAAAGTCCCCAATCAAACAACATAGACTGCCAGGACCTATGTATATGCTGTCAATAGGAGACTCATTTTAGACCCAAGGACAAAAATAGGTTGAAAGTGAAAGGTTAGGAAAAAATATTTCATGCAAACAACAATTAGAAAAGAGCAGGAGTAGCTATACTAATATATGACAAATTAGACTTCAAATGTAAAACAAAAGAGACAAACAAAGATACTATGTATTAATAAAAGTAACAATTCAACAAGAAGACATAGCAATCATAAATATTTATGCACCAAGCCAGAGTGCTCCAAAATACATTAGGCAAACACTGACAACACTAAAGGGAGAAATAGACACCTCTGCCATATAGTTGGAAACTTGAACTTCTTGCTGTCATCAATGGATAGAACATTTAGACAGAAGATCAATAAGTAAACAGAATTTGAATAATATAATAGATGAACTAGACTTAACAGACATTTACAGAACATTGCACCCCACAACAATCGGACACACCTTTTTCTCAAGTGCTCGTAGATCATTCTCAAGGATAGACCATATGCTGGGTTACAAAGCAAGTCTCAGTAAATTTAAAAAATTGAAATGATACAAAACACTTTCTCAGATCATAATGGAATGAAGTTGGAAATCAATAACAGGTAGAGGGCCTGTTATTCACAGATATTTGGAGGCTAAACAACACACTTTTTTTGTTTTTTTAGAAATATTCTTATTGATAAAACAACATACAGACATACATTCTTAATATACAAACATTCCATGCATGATATGCAATCAGTGTCTTACAATATCATCACATAGTTGTGTATTCATCACCATAATCATTTTTTGAACATTTGCATCACTCCAAAGAAATAAAAAAGAAAAAACTCATATACCATACTCCTTAGCTCTCCCTCTCATTGACCACTAGTATTTCCATCTTAATTTTTATTCCATATGTTCTACTTATCTGTCAACAAGATAGATAAAAGGAGCATCAGACACAAGGTTTTCACAATCACGCAGTCACACTGTGAAAGCTTCATCATTATACAGTCATCTTCAAGAAACATGGCTACTGGAACACAGCTCTACATTTTCAGGCAGAATTGCCATATGATCCAGCAACCTCATTGCTGGGTATCTATTCAGAGGACATGAGGGCAAGGATACAAACAGACATTTGCACACCAATGTTTATAGCAGCATTATTTACAATTGCAAAGAGATGGAAACAACCAAAATGTCCATGAACAGATGAGCAGCTAAACAAGCTAGACATGTACATATGACGGAAAATTACACAACTGTAAGAATAAAGTCATGAAGCATGTAACAACATGGATGGACCTTGAGGACATTATGCTGAGTGAAATTAGCCAGAAACAAAAGGAAAAATACTATATGGTTTCACTAATGTGAACTAACATTAATTAGTGAACTTGGAGAATTAAAATTAAGAACACAGGTTATCAGGAGATAGAAATAGGGTAGATATTGGGTAATTGGAGCTGAAAGAATACAGATTGTGCAGCAGGACTGATTGTAAAAATTCATATATGGATAGCACAATACTACCTGATTGTAACACAATAATGTAAGCACACTGAGTGAAGCTGAATATGAGTATGATAGAGGGACAAAGGCTGAGGCCCATATGAAACCAGAAGCAAAGAGAGAGGGTAAAGACTGACATGGTATAATTTAGGAATGCCTAGAGTGTACAATGATTGTGACTAAATGTACAAATTAAAAGGTGTTTTTGCATGAGAAATGAATGTCCGTATTTCTGGGTATTGAAAATAGATGGTATATGGAAAAAAGTACAATCATTGTAATCTAGGGTCTGTAGTCAACAGCAACATGTACTATGCTTCCACTCAATGAAACAAAGGCATTATGCCAAAACTAAATGTTAACAGGCAGGGGGTTTAGGAAAGGGGTATGGCTTCTGTGTGGAAGAAAAGAAAATGTCTTCAGATGGAGTATGGTGATAAAGGCATGTCTATACAGTTAGGCTGGATTGCATGATATGTGAATAAAACTGCTTAAAAATGAAAAAAAAAGTAACCATTTGAGTAATTATAAATGCCAGTCTTATTGTAGTGTATTGTTTGATATGTGACTCACTTACTTCCTACAAGTGCTAAAAGGCAAATGCATAAAAAGTAACGATAAACCTATGGTTTGGGGCGTATAATGTACAGAGATAATTGGTAACAAGTTTTTTAAAAAGTGGGGAAAGAGGGGTATAGGAAATGTATATGTATATGAAGCTAAGTTATCAAACCAGATATGATTGTTATATATTTAGGATGCTAAATTTTAACGCCATGGTGACTGCAAGGAAAATAATGAAAGATATAAACAGATAGAAAAAAGAAGGTACTCAGTATGGTACCACATACAAAATCAGATAAATATAAAAGTAGGGATTAATAGAAGAATTGAGAGACAAAAGATATAAGACATACAATGGCTGAATAGCAAAATGACAGAGGAAAGTCCTTCATTATTAGTAGCTGCATTAAATGTAAATGGATTAAATTCTCTAATAAACAGCTAGAAATTGAGAGAATGGGCCAAAAAACATGATCCAACTATATGCTGTCTGCAAATGACTCACCTTAGATTAAAAGATACAAGTAGGTTGAAAGTGAAAGGATGGAAGAAACTATTCCATGCCATAACATGGGCAGTATACCAATATTAGATGAAATAAACTTTAAGTTCTGTAACAGAAAGGAAACAGTTCAACAAGAATATGCACCTAACAGCAAAACCCCAAAATATATGGCAGATTTGAAGGGAGAAATAGAAGTTTCTATATATTAATAGGATACTTTAATACATCACTTCCAATAATGGGTAGAACATCTAGTCCCAGTAGATCAATAAGGAAATACAAGACTTGAACGATACTCTTGATCTTAGACTTCAACTAGACCTTACAGACATATATAGGACATTTCACCCACCAAAAATAGGAATACACATTTTTCTAAGGCCCCCATAGATCATATTCCAGGATAAGCCATATGTTGGGTCACAAAACATCCTCAATAAATTAAAAAATATTGAAATCATATAATGTATATTCTCAGATTACATCAGAATGGAAATCTTATTCTTTTATCAAAGAGGGAGAAAATGAGAATTCACACATTGTGCAAATTATATAGCAATAATTTGTAATAATTATAATTATATAACAAAAACCAATGTGTTTAAGAGGAAATCACAGGCAAAATTAGGAAATATCTGGAGGAGAATGAAAACGAGAATACAATATACCAAATCTTATGGGATGATGTAGCGAAGGCAGTGTTGATAGGGAAATATACGGCTCTAAATGCTTACAGTGGAAAAGAAGAAAGACTTCCGAGACCTCACCTCAGATCTGAAAGAACTAGAAAAGAAGAGCACACTAAACCCAAAGCAAGCAGAAAGAAGGAAATAACAAAGATTAAAGTGGAGATAAATGAAATAGAAAGCAAAAACAAAAAAATAGAGTGAATCAACAAACCAAAACTTGTTTTTTTTTAAAGATCAGTAAAAGTAACAAACCTTTAGGTACACTCACAAAGAAAAAATAAGAAAAGATACAAATAATGAAATAAGAAATAAACAGGGGGATATTATTACCAATCCTGCTGAAATAAAAAGGGCTGTAAGAGGATACTTTGAACAGCCATACATCAATAAATGAGATAACCTAGAAGAAATGGAAAAAAATTCTTGGAAGCATACAATTACCTACATTGACTCAAGAAGAAATCAAAGATCTTAACAAATTACTAGTAAAGAGATTGAATCAGTAATCGAACTCCCAATAAAGACAATACAGCCCCAGACGGCTTCACAGGGAAATTTTACCAAACATTTCGAAAGGAATTAACTCTAATCCTGCTTAAACTCTTCCAAAAAATTGAAGAGGAGAGAATACTCCCTAATTCATCCTACAAGTCCAACATCACCCTTATCCCAAAGCCAGATAAAGATAAATGAGAAAAGAAAACTACAAACCAGTTTATCTTATGCATATAGATGCAAAAAATCCTCAACAGCATATTAAAAGAATTATGCATCATGATCAAGTGGGATGTATCCCAAGTATGTCAGGGTGGTTCAGCATAAGAAAATCAGTTAATGTAACACACCCACTTTTTTTTCCCTTCATTAGCACAATGAAGGAAAAAAAACACGCAATCATCTCAATTGCTGCAGAAAAGGCATTTGACAATATTTCTTGATAAAAGCACTTAGAACACTACTTTCCCAACATGATAAAGGGCATATATGAAAAATCCACAGGTAACATCCTATTTAATGGTGAAAGGCTGAAAGCTTTCCCTCTGGGATCTGGAACAAGACCAGGATGTCTACTGTCACCATTGTTCAACATTGTACTGGAAGTTCCTGCCAGAGCAATTAGGCAAAAAAAAAAAAAAAAATAGAAAGAAAGAAAACCCATCCAAACTGAAAGGGAAGAAATAAAACTTTTCCTATTTGTAGATGACATCTGTTTTTAGATAACATGATCCTATATACAGAGAATCCTGAAAAATCCACAGCAGAGCTCTGAGAGCTAATAAATGAATTCAGCAGCATGGCGGGGTAAAGATCAACACCCCAAAGTCAGTAGTGTTCTTATACACTAGCAGTGAACAATCAGGAAAAGGAATCAGGAAAAATATTTCTTTATGACAGTTTAGAATCAAATAAATCTAACCAAGGATGTAAAGACTTGTACACAGAGAACTAAAAAACATTGTTGATAGAAATAAAAAACCTAAGTAAATGGAAGGACATTCTGTTTTCATGGATCAGAAGATTAAATATTCATAAAATGTCAAAAATTCTACCCAAAGCAATATACATATTCAACACAATCCAATAAAAATTCCAACTACCTTCTTTGCCAAAATGGAAAAGCCAGTCATCAAATTTATATGGAAGGGTAAGGGGCCCAGATAGCTAAAGCCATCTTGAAAAAGAAGAACAAATTGGAGGCTCATACTTCCTGTGGTAGTTAGGTCAGGTGTTAACTTGGCCAGGTGAAGGTGCCTAGTTCTATTGCTGTGGACATGAGCCAATGGCATGTGAAGCTCATCTGTCGCTGATTACACCTGCAGTGAATGTTTGATTTAATTGACTGGATGCCTAAATGAGAGCGCTCCATGTAGCACAGCCCAAGCAGCTCATCATACCTCATTTTAGCACTCACAACTCAGCCCAGACCTTTGGAGATACAGAAGGGAGTCACCCTGGGGAAAGTTGTTGGAACTCAGAGGCTTAGAGAGAAGACCAGCAGAGATTGCCCTGTGCCTTCCCATGTAAGAAAGAACCTCAGTTGAAAGTTAGCTGCCTTTCCTCTGAAGAACTTTACATTTTTAACTAAATAAATCCCCTTTTATTGAAAGCCAGTCCATCTCTGGTTTATTGCATTCTGGCAGCTTTGGTAGACTAGAACACTTCCTAATCTAAAACTTAAATACAAAGCCACAGTAATCAAAACAACATGGTACTTGCACAAGGACAGACATATAGACCAATGGAATTGAACTGAGATCTTAGAAATCAACCCTCACATTTATGGATGTGCTGGTTTGAAAGGATGTATGCACCCTAGAATAGCCATGTTTTTTTTAAGTTGTATATTTATTAATAGAATGAAAAATTTAAAGAAACAACAGGACTGTATAACATCAACAGTGCACCCTAATATAATCCATGGACTATAGTTAATAATAGTTATAAAAATGTTCTTTCATCAGTTGTGACAAACACACTTCACTGTCCAAATCAAGGCATCATTAAGGTGATACTTTCTTCCCAAAGACTGGCTACAGGTAATCCTTGGCTCCTCTGTCATCTGGCAAGGTGTACAGCGCAGTGTCTTCTGGGCTTTCCTTCCTCTTTTCATTGATACCAACTTCTTGCTTCTGTGGCTTTTCATTCTCTCTGTCTGAATTTCATAGAATAGCCATGTTTTAACCTAATCCCATTTTATAAAGGCAACCGTTTCTTCTAATCTCTATTCAGTACTGTGTGTTTGAAATGTAGTTAGATCATCTCCCTGAAGATGTGACTTAGGGAGTCACATCCTGATGTGATCTTAATGTGATCTTGAGTGAACAAAAGTGGTTGTTAAAATGGATTAGGTAGAGACGTGACCATCAGGCCATTCAGGTGGGTCTTGATTGGTTTACTGGAATCCTATAAAAGAGGACGACAAGAGAAAACCAGGAGATTCTGAGAGAGCAGACAATGACATAGCCACTAGAAGCAAAGTCTACCTGCCAGTGATCTTTGGAGATGGAGAAGTCTCCTGGGGAGCTTTATGAAATGGAAGCCAGGAGAGAAAGCTAGCAGATGATGCCGTGCTTGCTGTGTGCCCTTCCAGCTGAGAGAGAAATCGTAACTGTATTCACCTTCTCACTTGAGAAAGAGAAACCCTGAACTTCATCAGCCTTCTTGAACCAAGATATCGAAAGATACCTGGATGCCTTAGATCGAACATTTCTATAGACCTGTTTAATTGGGACATTTTCTCAACCTTAGAACTGTAAACTAGCAAATTATTAATTTCCCCATTTGAAAGCCATTTCGTTTCTGGTATATTGCATTCTGGCAGCTAGCAAACTAGAGCAATGGGCAACTTATTTTTGACAAGAGGACAAAGACCACTCAATTGGGAAAGAAAAGTTTCATCAAATAAATTGTGCTGGAAAAACTCATTCTCCACTTGCAAAAAAGTGAAGGAGTGTCCCTACCTTACACCATGTACAAAAAATCAGAATGGACCAAAGACCTAAATATAAGAGGCAGAACTGGAAAAAACCTAGGAGAAAACAGAAAAGCATCTTCAGGAACTTGTGTTAGGCAATGGTTTCTTAGACTTTATGCCTATAACACAAGCAGCAAAAGAAAAAATAGAGAAATGGGACCTCATCAAAATTAGAAACTTTTGCACATCAAGGGATTTTATCATGAAAGTAAAAAAAGAGCCTACACAATGGGAGAAAATGTTTGGAAACCATATATCTGACAAAGGTTTAATATCCAGAATATATAAAGAAATCCTTCAACTTAGCAGCAAAAAGACAAACAGCCCAATTTAAAAATGGGCAGAAGACCTGAATAGACATCTTTGCTAAGAAGATATACAAATAGCCAAAAAGTACGTGAAAAGATGCTCAACATCATTAGCTGTCAGGGAAGTGAAACTCAGACATAATGAGATACCATTTCACACCCATTAAAATGGTTACTATCAAACAATAGGAAGCTGCAGGTGTTGGAGAAGAGAAATAGGAACACGCATTCATTGCTGGTGGCAATGTAAAATGGAGCAGCTGTTGTGGAAGATGGTTTGGCAGTTCCTCAAAAAGTTGAGTATGGAGTTGCCTTATGATCTAGCAATCCCACTACTTGGTATATCCAGAAGACTTGAAAGCAGGGATGCAGACACTTGCACGCCAATCTTTATAGCGGCATTACACACAATTGCCAAAAGATTCAATTCTATGAAATGTCCTCATCACAACAGACAGGCCAGCACTTGCCCAACCAGACAAACAGGTACCACCACTTGGCCAAGTTGACACATGAACCTGACCATGACAGTCCACCCCTTGTCAACTTGGCAGCTATACATACCACCTTAAACCAGACTGACTGTGTTTGCCATGTGCCCTTCCACTTGAGAGAGAAACCCTGAACTTCATCGGCCTTCCTGAACCAAGGTATCTTTACCTGGATGCCTTAGATTAGAGATTTCTTTAGACTTGTTTTAATTGGGACATTTTCTCACCCTTAGAACTATAAACTAGCGACTTATTAAATTTCCCTTTTTAAAAGCCATTCTGTTTCTGGTATATTGCATTCCGGCAGCTAGCAAATTAGAACAGTCAGAATCTAGGCTCTAGGAGCAAGGTGGGAATAGCAAATGGGAAGTTAAGGATTAAAAAGTACAAGGTTCCTATTCCAAATGATGGAAATTTTTTGGTAATGGATGTGGTGATGAAACCATAATAGTGTAATTAGCAGCTCTGAAATGTATATCTGAAAGTGATTACAAGGGGAAATGTTAGAGTGTATGTATGGTAACAGAACAGAATTTTTTAAAAAGCCCTAATAAGGGTGGTATATTTGGGTCATCTGTATTTTATGCATGATTCTTCTATATACCCACAACTTCTCTAGTAATTTTTTTTCTAGAGTGTTCTAATTATAACTTTTTTTTTTTAATTCTCTTCCAATGATTGGAATATTTCTGTATCATCTTGTGTCAGCTGTTTTGTTTGTTCTGGCTTTTCTCTTTCCTGTTAGTTTGTACTCAAGTGTCTAGTGATTTTTTGTTGTCTAAAAAGTTTTGTTGAGATATAATTCACATATAAATTATTTTTAGTATATTGCCAGAGATGTGTAGTCATCGCCACAGTCACTTTTAAAACATTATTTTGGAAATGCAAGGGTAGTTCAGTAGTAGCATTCTCGCCTGCCTTGTGGGAGACCCGAGTCTGATTCACCGCCCATGCACTTCCCAAAAAACAAACAAATAAGAAAAACAAAAAATTCAACAAATGGTGCTGCAATAATGGGATACTCGCATTTGAAAAGAATGAAATGTGACCCTCACCATACAGCATACAAAATAAAAATTATTTTCATACCAAAAAGAAAACCCATACCCATTGTAGTCATTCTGCATCTCTTCCCAAACACTACCACCCCAGCCCTAGAACTATCAATCTCCTTTCTGTCTCAGTGGATTTGCCTATTTTAGACATTTCATGTGAATGGGATCATATAATATGTGGTCTTTTGTGACGGGCTTCTTTGACTATAGATGTTTTCAAGGCTCAATCCAGCTTCTTTTGTGGTTGTTAGATCTAAAAATGATTACTGATTGATACTTAAATGCTCGAAGGTCCTCTTTATCCAGCATCGTTTGAAAGCACTTCCAGCATCAAGTATTTCTATAAGATTCTTGCTTTATAATCTAGTCAGTTGCCCTGTTAGTGATATCAGCGCTTAAATTTCTAATTTATAGATTCAGGACATGTGTGGGTGTATGAATTAGCAATAAAATTGATCCCATTTCTTTGCTTTTCAACCTACTCTCAAAAGATAGTAGACATTATTGTTATACTCACGTGAGTTTTATGACACTTGCTTTATTTCTGTTTTATGCCTTATATTCTTTTGGTAGCTTTTGGAGATAGTAACAATTTGAGGAGCTCTTACCAATTTTTGAAGACTTTTCTATCAATATTAGAGTATTTCATGTATATTATTTTATCTTCTCACAGCCTTTCAAAAGAACACATATTGAAATGATCATGATGATGAATATGCAACTAGGTGATGATATTGTGAATTACTGATTATATATGTAGAACAGAATGATCAAAATAGGAATGTTTGCATTGTTGTTTGTTTGGTGTTTTTTTGGTATTTAAAAAAATTAAATTAAAAAAATTAAAAAAAACAACACATTTTCCAAATGAGTTCATTAAAATATTTAGTGGCAGAGAAACTTACCCCAGACATTTGACCATTTGGTAGAAGAGCTAAGATCTTAAAGGACTTGATCACTCAAGGCATCAAACTTCTAGAATCAGTCTCTCAGTATGACGATAGTATTTCCATTTAAACGTGAACAATTTTCTTGATACCTACCTAGTTCTTAAAATACTTGTAAGTATTTAAGTTTGAGTTTGTGGAAAAGCTTTCTTTGGCCATCCTTTGGAGGTTGAAATACACATCTATAATTCTTTGAGTAAAAGCATTCTTCATTCTTGAGGACGTCTATAGAACTTCTTTTTTTTTTTTTTTTGACATTTAGCAGCCAAACTTTAGCATTTTAAACAGGCACAAAACAGTTCTCCAGAAATATGTTTATAGAATTTTTTATCAAACATCCTTGAATTAAATTGTTAATTGAAGACTTACATGTGGAGAGGTTCCTAATCATCCACATTGCTAATGTACTTTGATTTTTTTTGTTTGTTTGCAGAAGCTGAGTATCTACGGTGACTTGGAATTTGTGAATGAACAAAAGCTAAACAGATATCCAGTTTCTTCTCTTATGGTCGTTAGATCTAAAACTGAAGATCATGAAGAAGCAGGGCCTCTCCCTACAAAAGTGAATCTTGCTCATTCAGAAATTTAAGCTTTTTTTTTTTTTTTTGTGAAAAGTGTAATAGACATCTTAATTTCATTTCTGATAGACCTTTTAAAAATGGTTTCATTGGATATAGGGCTTAAGAAATCATTATAAGATGCAAATAAAGTTACCCAAATCTGTGAAGACTGTATTTGCTGTAACTTTACTTGTAATTTTTTTTAATAATTTAAGAGGTAAATATTTGGGATTACATTTTTATTTTACTAATATCCTTAACTACTTTAATTCTCATTTGCATTATTTTTTGGTCTCTGCTTTTTTCTTTTCTTAACCACATTCTATGAGCTAATAATTATTCTTCCCCCATCTCCTACCATGATAATGTCAATCACCCTAGTTAATAAATTGAATGCTTGGTAGGATATGTGGCTTCTCAGAAAAGGCCCACAACCCTGTAATTTGAAATTTAGCAGGAGACACCCTTTAATGGGATTACCGTTTCAGGTGTAATGAATTGAAATCACTAAAATTTTATGTGAATAGTGTATGCTGAAATTTAAGTTAATATACTGCTGATTTTCCAGATATTCCTTCCCACCCCACCTGACCTATGAAAGAATTATGAAATGTTCTGTGTCCATCTATAGCTATATAATATGATGATCAGGAAACAAATTGAAGCAAAAATGATCCTCTCAGAAGTGCATTTTATGTTGTTTTGCATGGATGTCAGTTTTTGTTGGGTGATTCTTTCAAAAGAACTTTATCTTTTAGAAACCATATCAAGTATAAGGTCAAAATACTTTCAGAGAAAACTTTTCATTTTGACAATAAGAATTAGATTCTTGTGATGCAGAATTAAGCATAGATTTCACTTGGCAAAAACCATTTCATTAACATTGCTTTACCTACATTAATACAGATTTAAAATAAGAGTGATATCAGGTAACTTAGTACACTAGAATCCTAATATAATTCATTTTCATTGTACCATGAAATGTTGACTTTGCAAGCCATTCCTTTTCTTTAATCACAGACGCACAACTGCCAACTGCTGTAGTGCTATTTGTGTAAAGAGTGAGTCATAAAGTTACCCTACAGCCTTGTTTTCAGCTTTCTCTGAAACAAAGAAAATATACTTAACAAATAATCAAATAAGACTTTGGCCACAAAACATAGGTTTCTGATTTTAAAATAGTTGGTCTAATTTTGGAAGATGGAGGGTTAGAAAGTATGTGAACATATTCAAAGGGAGAGTAAAGGAGGAATAACTAGGCAGTCATTGTCAAGGTTGAGTTCTCTTACTTTTGCGAGAAAACATACAAGTATGAGTAGTGATTTGTAGTTATCTTAAAAAAGGGAAAAAAAAAGGTTGTTGTTTATTTCCCATCCATGGTGCATACTTATGTTCCTTTGTCAGGCACAGGATTAATTATAATGTATCCAGTGACACACTCTCAGGGGGAAATATACAAAATGCTACAGATTCATAGGAGTCAGAGAGCCCACTATTAGGAACAGCCTCCTTTATAAACACAATTTTCACATAAGAAGGAGCAACTGTACAACTGTCTATATTCTTCTACCTTCCCCTTGGTTTTATTTCTCTTTGCTTCCTGACTGAGGTAGCCTCGATATACCCTTATTCCTCTTGAATATAACTGATCCACATTTAGACACAAATTTTCCCCTCTTGTTTTACTGGAGGCAATCTTTATGTGTGAAAATACTCAGTCATTCCTGGTATTTAGTAGGCACTCAAATATTTGTCCTGCCTTCATTTTCTTATAGCATTAATAACCAGACAGACTGCTGTGAAAAGTTTTACTTAAAAAAGAAAAGAAAAGAAAGATTACGTATTCATCCAAATATACACAGTATAAGATGTTTCTGATCCTAAAATTCCAACCGCAACATTAAAACCGAGCCTCCAGGCCCTTCTCCTAAAATAACAATTTAGAATTTGGATGGACCCTATTTTACCTAGTTCCTTGTTTCTGTGAGATAAGCATCACCTTCCCTATCACACAGCAGACATCTTGAGAATCTTATCTTGGTCTAGGCAAATCCCCTAGATTAGTGTAGGTCCCTCCATCTAATAGTCACCCTAATTCAGGCAATTACAAAGATAGGAGTACTCACCATAATGAATGATCTAGAACCAAGGTTCCCAATCTTTTCACAAAATTTCATGGGTACCTTTTATTTGTGATACAATCAGATTATCTGGTTTATCTTGTCTCAAATTCCTATGATGCATTATCAACCAGTCTGAGCTGCTGATCAAAATGTGAAACCTAGTATTTTTACTCTGAGCTGATAGTCCTGCCCAAAGCAAAGAATCTCATCCTTTATTAGACTGTCTGACCTTAGATAAAAGCGCCATTTCCATGATGATTTTTGAAATATTAGAAGTAGTGCCATTATAATTTTTGTGGACTCAGGTATCTGAGACCACATATTGGGAATCATTGATCTAGAGGTTTTTAGACCTTTTTTTAGCAAGTTGGTCAGCCCCTTTCACCATTGGAGCACTCTGTAATCACATACTCAGCTGAGTCCCACTACCACCACCACATCAAGACAATGGTTTTGCATGGATATCCTATCGATCCACAGTTGACCCATTTAGCAACCACTTGAGAGCGTAAACACCAGGCCTTATGGTAGGTGATAATTTGCAACAACAAGCAACACCCAGAGCCTGACTCCAGGTTGCTCAAAGAAGGAGACAGACTATTCAGGTAATAAGTGCTATGACCAAATAAGCACAGAGCGTTGGGGAGCATGTAGCAGGGCCCCTAACTTTTGAAAGTGATATCCAAACTTAAAGCTGGTAGAAAAAGAAAAGACAGACAAAATACAGGGAGCAGTGTTCCAGGCAGTAGAGACAGTAGGCTCATGACACAGTGGTAAAAGGGTGGGGAGTTGCAAATTGTTTAGTAGGCTGAGATGTAAAATGCTAAAGCATGGCAATAGTTGGATTGGAGGGACCAGATAATAAAGGAACTTATTAAGCCTAAAATTGATCTTGAGCACAATAGGAGCCATTGAAAGCCTTTAAGCAAGAAAGATAAGTGTTTTAGAATGGCTCATTCAGACAACAATGAGGAGGATAGAAAAGAGGAAGAAGGTCTAAAGGCCAACAATATCAACCTTTAGGATCCATTAAATTATGTAGTCATCCAGTCTGTACCCTCTTGCAGAACCACATTGAAAGTAGCAAGAGAAGAACCTGCTCTAAATGGGAAATTCTATTCCCTTATCAAGTTTTTTTTTCTCATTCCCATTAATCCTATTTCCTTTCATTTTACTTCATTTTTATTTTTGAACGCTTATCTATATATATGGCTCTCTGTTCCCTCTCATTGTTGTTTTGGTGGTAACCCTAGAATTGGTCTAAGGGCACTGGTCAATATCTAAGTGATGCCAAGCAAACTGGGAAGGCTTCTCCATTGATACCAAGTTCCTTCATGTGGGGCTATATTTTTAAAACTACAATGCTAAGGCAATTTGACACCATCCACTAATTCACCCCCCCACCAGGTTTCTAGTTGCTAAGACTGTCATATTTGCATTTGAGATCATCAGTATGAGTAACCTTTTTCATCTTTCTTTTTTTGACCTCTGTTCTAATTAGAGCCTGGGTGTGGGGGTATATCCAGGTAGCCTGTGGGAGATTAGTTGTACAATTAGTATGGATTTTCGGACGTCTTGCAGTAATTAAATTCTGAAGCACAGTATATATCCCTTTTCTGAAATCTGTATTGTTGAGACCAGGTACATGTATTTCACTATAAATACATGTACCAGGTGATGTTAGTGACTTCTTTGTTTAGAGCAAGGATTCTTAATTTTTTTTGTGTGCCATGGACCTTTTTGGTGGCATCTGGTGTAGCCCATGAACATTCTCAGAATATTGTTTTCAATTGCATAAAGTTAAATATGAAGGACTGCAAAGGAAGCTAATTATATTAAAATACAGTTATCAAAATATTTAAAATTTTTTGTTAAACAGTCATATATATACTTTTATACACATAAAATAAAATATAGTGGTAGGTCCAGAACTACTAAAGTTTTGAAGCAATTTCAAGGTAATGTTTTGAAATCACCAACTGAAATATGATTATCAAAATATTTATGATTTCTATTGGTGATAAAGTCACAGGTAGTGCTAAAAATATTGTGGCTTGTTGACTAAATTCATAATGGAAGGAAATGCTGTATTTCAGTTAGAAATTAATGAAAATAAAGATTTAACTTTTTCCATACAAATTTACAGAACCCATGCTTTAGAGGTTGTTTAATATTCCTTTGTCATTTTAAGAGTAAATTATTTTTGTTTGTTCATTTCTATATTATTTGGGCTTAATTTTACTGCCTCTTGTGTGCTTTTTTATGCTTGAATTGTTTTTGCAATGTTGGAACAGCAATTATTGAACGGCTTGGGTGCAAAAAAATCAGCAACTGATTAGAAATGAGAAGTTTCACAAAAGCTCTTAATGTTACCTCAAGATATAACATCATGTAGTCATTACTGGAAAATCAAATCTGTTAAATTCATAATGCTTACACATGGTAAACTTGAATAAAATTTGAATCATCTGCATTAAACAATATTATAATGTTATCTTGTAAAAGTGTCTACCTAGATAATTCTCAGTGGAGTTTGTTGATTCCCCATGACATTTGCAAAATTTTTCATAGTACTCTCACATATCACCTTAAATGGATCCTTAAAACATTTCTCCAGAAAGGCAGGATGGGGTTTAACTTCTCCATTTTACAGTTGAAGAAACAGTCTTGGAGAAGAAAAGTGGTCAGCGGGGAACCCAGAGTTATGGAAGGCACATGGGAGGAGTGATAAGTGCCAAGTCAAGCACTGAGCCTCGCCTCTAGGCAGTTCTAGAAGTAGATCTCTCAGGTCCCAGGGTCAATCTGTTTGAGTGCCCACTTAGCATTGTCCAGCCTGGAGCTGGTTCCTGGATTAAAAAGTAGCCCCAGCCCTCAAGAAGATCTCCCTGTAATTGGAAATAGATTAGAACATTCAGAAACAATATTGCACACCTAAAGGGAGTAGAGCACCTTCATGTATGTGCACTCTTCATCTTTGCTTGTGCTCTGCGAGGTGGAGCTTCTTATTCCCATTCTTCAGACGAGGAAGCTGAGGCTTAGGGAGAGTCTCCCTTACCCTCTCGAATTAGATAGGTATCAATTTGCAGTCAGGATGAAAATCCAGGTCTGTCTGATTCAAGCTGGGGTTTGCTGATATCACATCCAGTGGGTCTCCCCTAGCCACACCCATTTTAAGATGGGGGCACAGACCATAAGGAATGTAGGGAAAAGTAAATCCAGGGAAGGAGGGAGGGCCAAAGAAGGCTTCATGTAAGGAATGAGGTTTTACCTGGTCCTAGACAAGAAAGATGGTTGAATTTAGAAAAAGAACTAACAGAAGTCACCCTAAACAAGGACAAGCCACACACTGGGAGGAGATATTTATAAACCATGTAACAAAGGATTCAAAATCTAGCTTAAAGAAGTCCATCAAAAAGACAAACTACCCATAGAAAAAATGGGCAACAAATTTGAAAAGCAATTTACCAAGGAGGAAATCCATATGACCAGTAAATAAAAAGACAGCATAATAGTGTAGGACAGGGCTTCTCAAATTTTAATATGCATTTTAGAATCACCTGGAGGTCTTATTAAGCTGCAGGTTCTGATTTTGTAGGTTTGGGGTATGGCCCGAGATTCTGCATTTGTAACAGGGTCTCACTCAGATGATGCAGATGCTGCTGGTCCATGGACCACACTTTTGATAGAGAACAATTCAGCCAGCCCAGATCTGAATCCTCACTTTGCCACTTAGCAGCTGTGGAGCTCGGGCAAGTAACTTCTCTGTGCCTCAATTTCCTCATCTGTAAATGGTCCTTATTACCTATATTTGGGAGGATTGAATGTATTAATATATGTAAAGCATGTGGTACAACACATGGCAGAAATAAGTGCTCAGTAAATGTTAGCAATTGGTGGTAGTAGTGGGAATAACTAGAGAAAGGCAAATTAGACTGACCAGACTGGCAGATGTCAGAAAATCTGACAATTTCAGGTGCTGGTGAGGCTGTGGGGAGGCAGGAACTCTCTCACTTTGCTTATGGGAGTGCAAAGTGGTACAGTCACATTGAAGAGCAGTTTGGCAGTATCTGGTAAAAGTGAAGATGCCCGTACAGTGTGATTCTAGATGTGTGTTAAAGATCAGGCTAAGGAAAGAGACATACACTAAGATGATATTTATGTAAATGTTGAACAACACAAAGGTGATACTGGATATTTTAATGCAAATATACATACGTAGTTAAAGTATAAAAATCAGTCACTTAGAAGCATACGCGGGCAAATTTAGGAGACTTACTGACTCTGGGGAGGGAGGGGAGGCAAATAGCACTGGGAAGATAGAGACCTTCAATTTTGCTGTACTGAATAGAAAAAATACTAGAAAATAGCAGAAGTAAAAATGACTAAATGTGAACATTTGTTAGCTCTGGGTAGTGGACATACAATTACTTGTTACATTATTCTTCCTACTTTTCTGTATTTTTCTTAAGTTTTGAAAGTTTTATGCTGAAAAAATATTAAAGGGGGGAGAGGTTGGAGCAAGTGAAGAAAGTGGGCTTGGCAGGTGTTGGACAAATAGAACAGAGGCTCACCTGTGAGGCACTGGCTTTCTTCTGAGATAAGTGGAAAAGTTTAGAGAGGTAGATAGGGAAGCTGAAACTCAGAAAAGTTAGTGACCTATTATCCCAGGTCACAAAGCTAGTACTGCCAGTTCCAAAGCCAGCGCTCTTGCTACAAGTTTCTCAGACCTGGGATTATTCAGGTGAGCAACCTGCCCCTCACCATGCCACTTCCCACCTCAAGCACCATCTCAGAAAAAATAAAAATGCACATTGCTACTTTCTAAAGAAAAATAATTTTAAAATTACATTTCCATTATTGAGTCCAATGGGAAAATGAGTATTCTTTCAACTTAGATTTACCTACTTAATTAAAAAAAGAAAATGAAAAATGACTCTCTGCTTTTTACCCACCAAAAGGTTAATTCTGGCTGTTTCTGCTTGCATCTTATGCAGCTGGAGGACTGAGAGCCTCCCGTTTCATCACTGATATAAAGGAGATAGCTCATCTTGAAAAGTTCCTGGGTTCAAATCTCACCTCTCCCAACTACTGTGTGACCTATGGGCACCTTCTTCCTCTCTGAACTTCAGGCCCTTCTTCCATAAAATGGCTACAGAGTGGGGAAGGGGCCCTCCTACCCTTTCCTTTGCCTGGAGGAAGTTGAGCACAGCCATGAGGGGCTGGAAGAGAACTGCAGGGTAGCCTGCAAGGGAGGGTGTGGCCTGGGGTGAGACTTCTCATCCTCCCTCCCCCAGGCTGCCCTGGTGACAAAACAGGGAGCCTACCCTGAGTCCACTCTAGTCCCTAGAGACTGGAGCTGGGAGTCCGAGACATGAACAAGATCTTCCCCCAGGTAAGTGCTGCTCTGACCTGATCTCGGGAGCAAACCCTGGTGTGAGGCGTGGGCAGTGAAAAAGGAAGATGTTAAGACTGCCTGCGGGAGCCACTGAGGTAAACCTGCTCTTAGGTAGGGTTTCACTCCCAGCAGGTGAATCACCTACACAGCTCAGGGGCAAGTGCTGGGAGGGAGCCAGAGGAGCCAGATGGACAGGAGGCTAGAGGAAAAGTGTGAGCTACATTATCAGAGGGGGCAGCAGAGAAAGTCTCACTGAGGAGGAGCCACCTGAGCTGGTTTGGGGATGAGCGTTTGCCAAGCAGACAGTAGAGGAAAAGGCATTCTAGACAAAGGTATCCTATAGGCAAAGGTGTGGAAATATGAAGTAGGCACGATGTGTTTGAAGAGCTCAGCATGCTGAAGTGTCAGGGAGCAGTGGTTCTATCTGAGATGGGGGCCAAAAGACTGATCTACTCTCGGGCCCTCAGTCTCCCCTTCTGAAAAACACTGAGGTCTGACTGCCCGAGGCTGGGCCTATGCTAAGCCAGGCCTCACTCTGTTCTCTTGAGCAGGGAGATGTCAATGGCAATGCAGCTGCTGGAAGCAAAGCCCTCTCTGAAGGGGAAGGTAATGGACTGGAGCGATGGACTGCGATTCCCCTGAGACTGGGCAGCTGACTACAAAGAGGTTCCCCCAAAGGTCCTACTGTCCCCCAGACCTCTACCCTCCATGTTTACGTCTACTCTCAGCTTCCTGGCTGGTCACGCTGACAGCCACTGACATAATAGCATCGGTCATTCTCTCCACTCACAAGCATTTACTGAGTACCTACTGTGTGCTGCCTACCTCACAGGCACTGCACCATTTACAGGACCCACCTGTATTTCAGAGAAACGAGCTCCAAAGTCAAATCCAATAATTTCCCTGGGAAATTATTTTTACCTCCGAGGGATCACATACATCTGTATCATCTATGTGCCACTGACTCACTGTGCAACCAAGACAGTTCTCTTTATCTTTATGAGATAAAGGAAGGAGGGATCCCACATTTATTGCCCATCAACTCTATGCTCCTCTTGACCCATATTTATTAGATCAGTGAAGAAAAGACCCAGAGAAGTAGAGAATAATAATAATAATAGCTAGAAAGGGTCGGATCCCTACTATGTGCCTGGTACTGCATGGTCTCTTTTCATCCTCGGGACAGTTCTGAGAGGGGGTCCTTGTTAATGGTGCAGTAACAGATGATGCAGCTGGGACTCAGGGAGGTTAAGTAACCTGGCCAAGGTCACAGAGTTGGTAGGTGGGAGAGGCAGGATTCGAATCCAGATTGGGGGTCTGTGTGATTGCAAAGCCCTAGTGCCTTCCATTGCTCCACACTGATGTTTATTTCCAAGTCCTGACTGGTGGTGGGGGTGATTGTAGGGCAATGGCCTCCTTTGCCCCATCTGTCCAGGGAGGAAAATCGACATTTGAGAGCCTTTCCAGCTTTGAAATGGAGCTGAAATCGTCACTTGATTCTGTCGCCTCTCCCTTGAGTCTCTTGCTAACCTTGCACATGGACTCTGCTGCACAAATATTTGAGGAGTGGCTGCTTGGCCATCTAGAACGCCTCTCCTTGCCAGGCTTCACACTGTCTCCCTGGTTATCTGAGTTTACCCTGTGTTTGCCAACAACAAGGGAGCCCTGACTAGGCTCAAGGGATGACTAGTTTTAGATTTATGCTTCATTTTCTACTACTGTCTCCTCTCCCAATACACACCAACCACACGGGGTCCGCCACTGCCCCCACATACCTTTCATGAGACCTTCACTTCTTCTGTACTTCTCTGCCTGGAATGACCTCCCTTTGCACCCTATACCCTCATCTATGTGAAAAAGCCCCCGTTCCCCAGGCCCCTCCATTGAGCTCACACAGCACCTCGCCTAACCACACTTACTACCTGCCACTGTAAGCTGCCAGTGTGCTAGGTATGGGTCTAACTTGTCAGTGAGTGCAGAGTAGGCAGCTCCAAAAATACATGTGTATTGGATGGAAATGGCCTGAGCTGACATGAATTGGGGGCCTACCCTAGACTCCTGGACCTCTGTGGCAAGCCTTGCCCTTCTTCTTTCAAAAATACTCACAAATCACCTACTATGTGCCTGCCTCTGGGCTGTACTCTGGGGATACAGAGATGAACCAGAACCATTCCTGTCCATTTCTCTGAGATAGCCGAGGCCTGAAACATGGTAGTTGTGCCCACATTCTCCTTTTTATATGCCTGTGCCTTGTCTTCTACGTGCATCTCCTAAGGGCCAGATTCTCTGCTTCTTTGGTGCCCCTTGCAGAGTAGGACAGCCAGTATGGTCCTCAATAAAGCTTTATTTCATTATTTCATAAGCAAGCAAGAAGTAAAGGACCAGAGATAGCGCTTATCACTGCTATTTCCACAATGCTTGGACTAGAGCTTAGCACATAGTAGGTGCTCAATAAACACTAAGAATAGCTAAAACCTTCATAGCACTTACTAGGTGCCAAGCACTGTTCCATTGACTAACAACCTTCTCGACAACTCTGTAGGGTAGGTATTCTACCTAGAAAATGAGGACACTGAGGCCCTGGAGAAGTGAAGTGACTTTCCCAGGGTGACCCAGCTAGCAAGTGGCAGAGCTGGGATTCCAATCAGTGTTTTCTGGCTGACTCCAGAATGGACAGTCAGAGTCATGGAAAGGGCAAGGGTTTGGTATCAAACAGACATGGACTAACATCCCAGCTCACACCGGTGACCTGGAGCAAGTCACTTCTCCAAGTCTCAGTTTCCTCATCTATAAAATAAAGAGCTATTATAAAAAATAAAAATAACAACTTTGAAGGGCCGAATGCAGTTTCTGCCCCATGGTAGGTGTCCATCTGTCCCTCGTTCTAAGGAGACAGACTCACGGAAGGATAGGAAAGGTGTGGGCTGGGGGATAGAGAACTGGATCTTCATCCCAACTTTGCCGCTCACCAGCTACGGGACCCAGGCTAGGAATGGGCTTTTGGTGGGCAGTGGGCTCCCAGGCAGAACCAGAGAGCTTCATGGAGGGCTTAGGAATCCCCTCTTCTAAGGAATCCCTCCCTGCCCCCAAAGCCCACTCTGGAAGAGGCCTTTTGTTGGGGAGGAGGGGCGGCAACGGCCCCAAGTCCCACCACTGGCCACCTCATCACCACTCCTGGCGGGTTTGTTTCCTGCCCCACACAGCAGGCCGCAACCTTCTCTGCTGCTCGCGCCGTGGGGCCTGCCTCTCGGCCTTCTTACTGCTCCTGCTGGCAGCTCTTGCAGCCCTCATCACCCTGGTCGCCTTCCTTGGACTCCCATCACGCATACCAGGTCAGGATGGTCAAGAAAGGGCGGGTCAGACCTTGGGGGGGAGTGGAGGAGGGAGACCGATCAATGCGGGGGAAGCCTGACCCTACCCAACTTTCACTGAATGGCTTTTGGGCAATTCCTTAACATTCCTTCACAGAACACTTATTTGCACACACCCTGACACACGTGTTTCTGATCTTCCATTTGCACATCTGAAAAAAAATGAGCTATTGAGAAGACCTAGGTCATGTTTTAGGATCAAACTCTGATGTCCTCTCCTCCAGGGAGCTTTCCCTGACCCTCAGTCTGGGTTAGTCTCGTCCGGGTCCCCAAGTTCCTTGTACTTCCTCATCCTGTGGTCTGGCCACCCCAGGTGGTGCTGTCCATCTGTGTGTCTATCTCCAGTACACAGGACAGGGACATGTCCTATTCATCCCTGTGGTCCTGGCTTCAGTGACAAACAACCCCTGCATAGTTCCTGCCCTCGTGGAGCTAACAGTTTGGAGAGCAAAATAGATATTAATCAAATAATCGCACTAAAGCCAAAGTTAATGGGGTCTCTTGAGAGTTTGGAACAGAGGCTCTGACCCAATCTGAGGGTCAGGGTGGGCTCCAAGAGGAAGTGACAGGAGCTGAGGCCTGAAGGGAAAGTGGGGATTGGCTGGTGGCAGGAGCAGCAGGAAGAGTATCACAGGCAGAAGGAACAGAGTGTGCAGAGTCCCTGGTGCAAGGGAGAATGAGGAGAAGGAAGGACTGTAAGAAGGCCAGTCGAGGGTGCATGGGTAGTTTAGTGGTTAGAATGCCTGCCTTTCATGTGGGAGACCTGGGTTCGATTTCCAGCCCATGCACCCCCCAAAAATAGAAGGCCAGTAGACAGGAAAGGCTGGAGTGGTGGGCTGGGCCACGTGTCCAGGGCCTCAAATGTTGCATTGAGAGGGTTGGTCATGCTGGAGAGCCAGGGGGAAGGAGCCAAGCTGGGGCTGGGGATGTCACCAGATCTACCTTTCTGAGAGATGGCTCTGCAGCCAGGCAGTCAGGGCATAAGGGGCAAGGTGGGAATAGGGTGTAAAATTCAGAGAACTGTCCACACCCATGTAGGGATACGGAAACTAAGGGTAGATGTGAGCATGTGAGGATTTGCATTCATGAGCATGTATGCATCTGGGTATTTATGCATGACTGTGTGTGCAGGTGTCTGTGTGCATGTGTGTGCACTTCCTTGTATGAGCATGTGTGTCAATGTGTGTCTGCATGAGTATCTGTGTGTGACAATGTGAGGGTCTTCAAGAGTTGCCTGCCACCCCTTGCACTAGCGGAGGTATTTCTGGGAACTGAGACATGGTTCACATGTGCACGTACACATTCATAAACCCACTCCCATTCCTAACCCACGTGCATGTGCATACACAGGCACACGCTGGGGAGCCAAGGTGGCCTCACACCTCGCTGCCAGTTTCTCTCCTTTAAGTTTTGGGGTTACCCTGCGGATGAGTGTTCCCACTCCCACCCCGAAGTGAGACTGAAGGGGACACTTGCAGAAGGATGAACGTCTTCAGATGGCTGCCCACCACACCTGGGCACTGGCAAGGGGGCTCCAGTCTTGGGAAGGAGCATTGTGTCAGCAGACCTGGGTTATTTGCTGTGTGATTGAGGCTTAATTTTCTCATCTATAAAGTAGGGCTAATGAGAAGACTTCTCAGGCGTGTTTGGGGGAACAATAGAATGAAAATGTGAAAGAGCTCTGCAGACTATAAAGTTGTTCCCAGATACATGGATCAGGACATAACAGTCCCCAACTCGCCCAGGTTGCTTCTGACAACCTAACCTGGTGCTAGGGGTTCCACCATTAAAACCATTTCACTGTGCCTGCCATGCCCGAGAACCCGGGTTCGATTCCCGGTGCCTGCCCATGTAAAAAAAAAAAAAGACATTTCACTGAATTGAATACTGCCCTCAGAAACTTCCCATGGGACTGTAAACATTTTCTTTTTTTTTTTAAAACATGGGCAGGCACCGGGAATCAAACCTGGGTCCTCTGGCATGACAGGCAAGCATTCTTGCCTGCTGAGCCACCATGGCCCGCCCACTGTAAACATTTTCAATAAAGAAGGAAAACATTACTTATTCTACACATTCTCTGTTTTAGTGGAAAATAATTTCACAGAGGAAATTTAATTTAATCGCTTAGTGGTCCCATGGGGTGTGTGCTATGATTTCCATTTTAGACGAGAAACCTGAGACTCAGAGAGGTCAGGTCACCTGCCCAAGGTCATGCCACTGGCAAGCAGTAGAACTGGAGTTTGAACCCTATCCCTGGAACCGAGCCCAGTGTCCTCATGACCGCCCCTCAGGTCAGCTCATGGTGGGGCTCAAATAAGGGAACTTAGGCAGGTTTGATGGTAGAACCGCCCCCACCCACTGCCTTGACCTGAGAATGCTCTTGGGAGGATCACCGTTGACCCTCTGGGTCCCTTGTCCCTGCCACTCAGGGCCCCAGGCCTGTGTGACACCAGCGAACAGGACAGGTTTCCTGTGTAATGACCAGAGGAGCTGCATCCCAGCCAGCAGGGTCTGTGATGGCATCCACACCTGTGTCCATGGCGAGGACGAGGATGAGGACTTGTGCCGTGAGTACCTGCTCAGTCCTGCCCCTGCCCTGGACAGGCCCTCCTGGGGCTCCTTGGGGTAGCCCCTCCACTCCAACTCTCCCAGCAGCCATACTGAAGCTCAATCATCCCTGAACATACCCGGCCCCTTCATATCCTCTGTCTGCTTATACAGAGCCTCCATCTGTCCTGGTCACATTCACATTCCATGTTCCATACTGGGGACGGCCCTCAGGCTGCACATCTCCATGCCTGGTGATCCTGTATTCATCCTTCAAGGCAGAATTTAAGCATTCTCTCTTCCAAGAAGCCTTTCCTGACTCCCAAACTAGATTATGTTCCCTCCTCTGGGGCTCCTATAGCCCCTGTGATTCTTTTGGTCCCAGCCCTGGTCACATTGGTTGTCACTCTTGATTGGTCCATCTGCCACCCCTATCAGACTGTGAGCTCCTGTGGGGCAGGCTGGTCTGCTTGATCTTGGGGTCCCAGTGCCTGGCACAGAGGGAGTGGAAGCTCAGGAATGAAATGATGAATGAATGAGTGAGTGAATGAATGGGGAAATTTGGCCCCAGACATTATAGACCTGACAGTGTTAGGGAAAAGGATTCATGGCTACATCAGAGAGCTACTTGATACCATGGCAATACCTGGACCCGCAAGAGGTTGAGAAACTGTTGAGTGATATAGGGTGAGCTGATGGAGGGAGCTCATTACATCATGGATCCTCAAGACTTGAGCTCACTAAAACATGATGCAGCACGTTTTAGATGCTTTTTTTTTCCCTGCAGGAATGTCTTCCTTGTATTGAATTTAGAGCCACCTCCGAGAAGTATTCCTGGGTGGTCCCAACTCTGTAGTCTAATCAATTCCCAACTCCCACAAACCACGTTCTAATCTATCTCCCATGATGATGGCCCTGTATGGATTTTAAGATTTCTCTCTTGTCCCCATGAGTGTCCCCTTCTCCAGGTCACATCCTGAACTCCCACAATCATCCATTTCGTGATCCACTTCTTGGTTCTCCCCACTCCATCAGCACTCAACAGAACATACAACAACTGCACATGTCCCTCTCCCTGGACCAGCCCCAGAAGCATCCATGACACTTTTGGCTATATCTGGCCAGTCCAAGGAACAAAGGCCTGTCCCTCCCTGGTCTGGGTTCTATGCCTCTAGTGATGTGACCTGACACAGAATCCACAGTCAGGGAGGGCCCTCTGGCTCCCTCTCGCAAGGTATGTGAACCCATATCTCCTAAATTCTGGGCCCAGTTGCAAGATTTCATGTTTGTTCTTGTACGTTCCAGTTAGAGGAGGCTTCCTGAAGGAGAAAGAACTTGAACCTGGACTTGAAGGTGGAATGGGAACAAGGAAGGGAGAGGTGGCTCTCTGAGCATCTTGTTGCTCACAGAGTCCCGCAGGGAAAGAACACTCCTCTCCCCATGAAAACCTCTTCTTCAAGGAACCATTTCCTTGTGCCTTTCCCGGGATTGATGGGAGGTGACCCAAAACCTGGATGTGCCTCCCCCAGATAGTCCCGAGACAGTTTGGTCAAATGTGGACTTCCTCCTGCCTCATCTGTCCCTCTGTAGGCGATGTGCCCCAGCACCTCCCCAGCTTCCTCGTTACTCACTGTGGGAACCCTGCCTCCTGGATCTACTCAGACCAGAGGTGTGATGGCACCAACAACTGCGGGGACTGCTCCGATGAACTGAGCCCAGGTGGGGGTCTGGGCACAGGCTAGGCTGGGGCAAGTGTCCAGGTACGGGCTGCCCAGGAAGTCTTCATAGTTTCCTCTTCTGCATCCCCTCCCTGCATCCTCGAAAGAAGCTTTCACCCCTGTTTGAATGCTTCCAGTGGGTAAGAGGGGGACCCACTACACTCCAAGTACCTCTTTCTGAAGGTTCATTCTTTTGTGGTAGGAAATTTACCTTCCAGGGCCCAGATGAGGAAACTGGGGCCCAGAGAGTGGCCATGTGTTTTAGTTTCCTCATTGCTCAAGCAAATACCATGCCATGCGTTGGCATAATCAATGGAAATTTATTGGTTCATGGTTTTGAGGCCAGAAAAGTGTCCAAATCAAGGTATCATCAAGGCAATGCTTTCTTCCCACAGACGCATTCTGGGGCTGGCTGCCAGTGATCTTGGGATCCTGGGCTCCTCAGTCACATGGTAATGCACATGGTGCCCTCTCCTGGCCTCTGCCTTCTCTTTCAGGTCTGTTGACCTTCAGATTCTTGTTTTCAGTGATTTTCTCTTTGTTTGAATTTCATTCTGCCTTTAAAGAACTCCAGTAATAGGATTAAGACTCTTGCTGATTGAGTTGGGCCACACCTTAACTGAAGTCACCTCATCAAAAGGTCCTATTCACAAAGGGTTTACACCCACAGGGATGGATTAAGTTTAAGAACATATTTTACTGGGGTACACATAGCTTCATGGCCCAACCGGGATTGGAATTTGCATCTCCTTTATCCCTCTACACCTCCAAACCTCTCTGTGGGTAAAATGGAGCAGGAATCACCATCTCCAATGCAGGGAAACTCAGGCTCAGTGAGGAGAAGGGACTTAATATAATGAATGATAGGATGAGAGCGTGAGTGTAAACTCCTGGTCTCCTACTCCCAAGATTCACATCACCCTGATGCCAAGAGGAAGTTTAGGGGCCCAGGAGACTTTGGGGATTATCATGAGAGCCTTAGAATAGGTGATACGTCAAGTAGACCTTTGAGAATGGGCAGAGTTTCAACAGGCAGAGACCGAATGGGCAGAGAAGGATGCTGGAGGGCCAGGAGCAAGGCAAAGAGAGGTCTGAAAGGCTGGTTTGGCTAAGGAAGGGAGGAAGGGCTGGAGGAGAGGCTATATTAATAAATAAATTAACAAATCGAGCCTTGACTTTGTGCCCCAGACTTTGCCTATCTTCCTTTACTTTACTACAAACTTGAGCTGATGATGAGACTGAGGCTCAGAGAGGGTGAATGACTTGCTCCCAATCTGTGAGCTGGGGAGTCTAGATTCTCTCAGCCACAGGGAAATAGGGAATCCAGTACACCCATATCAGATGGTTGGGGGAATGAGGAGCTATAGCAAGGTGCAGAGCTAGGGAGGGCCCTTGTGAATGGGGTATTCCAGGCTACATCAGTTGCTCTTTCACTGGCTCTTGTTTCCCCAGTGTCTGTGTGCCCACCCTGCGGCCCTGGATGGTGGCGCTGCCCCTCGACTTTCTTCAAGTACTGCGGCTGTATCCCAAGGAGCCTGTGCCGGGACCACGTGCAGCACTGCACAGACTGGTCTGACGAATACTCGTGCCCTGGACCCTGAGTGGACCACCCAGGCCAGAGTGGAGTGACACTTACTGTTCATCATCTGAGCATCAAATCCCAGAACATGAGGATAGGAGGGTGTTTTTGAGATCATCTAATGTGATCTGCACGCCTTCTGTGAATAGAAACCACTTCTGCTTTCAAGTTGTTCAGCTTTTGCTTAAATGCCTCCAGTGACAGGGAACTCACTCACTACCATGTTAGGCATCACCTAACGAAGATGAGGGGAATCTGCTTCCATGATTTTAGGCCTGCCTCTGGGGTCACACACACAGAATCTGCTCCCTCTGCACCAGGACAGGCTTGCAGATCATGATCTGTTCACTCCTTGGACAGAAGATAGGTCTGGGGCTTAAACACCAACCTGAGGCCTTTGGTTTATGTGCACATATATGCCTCTTCTTGCCCCTTTGGAACCCAGGGTAGATACTGCTGACCAACCACAGCACCCCTGCTGGATTTGGATGCAGTCTTAGCATTTTTTTTCAACTCAGTAATCCTAGCGGTTTCCACTAATTGATCAGATGAGATTACACATGAGATGGTGTGTTGGTTTGAAACTGTTATGTACCCCAGAAAAGCCATGTTCTTCTAATCCAATCTTGTGCGGACAGACCTGTTGTTGGGTGGGACTTCTTGACTAGATTGTGTCCATGGAAGTGTGACCCCACCCATTCAAGGTGGGTCTTAGTCCTTTTACTGGAGTCCTCTATGAAGAGAATAAAAGGCAGAAAACAGGGAGATCTCAGAGTTGACACAGAGAATAAAGAGATGGAACCAAGACACAGACGTTTGGAACTGCATTTTAAGAGATGAAATCCAGGGTCCATGGGTGGTTCAGGGTAGAATGCTCGCCTGCCATGTGGGAGACCCAGGTTCAATTCTCAGACCATGCACCCCCCAACCCCCCCCCAAAAAGAGATGAAATCCAGAGTGTGTCCCAGAGAAGCTAAGTGAGAACCCGCAGATGCTTAGAGAGAAAGCCACTGGAATCAGAAGCCAAAAGCAACTAACTGGGAGCAAGAACCAGCAGACACCAGCCACATGCCTTCTCAGCTGACAGAGATGTTCCAGGTGCCAGCGGCCTTTCTTCAAAGTCAAGATATCTGTGTCAGGATGCCTTAATTTGGACATTCTCATGACCTTAGAATTGTATATGTTGAACCTAATAAATCCCCTTTGTTAAACCAATCCATTTCTGGAAACAGATGGGGTTTTTGTCATCCAGCTGGTGGTAAGCCATCCCCGAAGGACCTCAGCTGAAGAAAGGTCCGAAGAATGAGCTTGAGAAGCTACTCACTGCCCCTCTGTTCGTCCCATTCTCCATTCCACCTCCCCCAACCCCATGACTACCCAGATGAACAGCCCAGCATTCTTGAATTAGGGATTCTATTTTGGTCCTGGAGCCTTAGTGAATGAGCTGTTTCTCTGCCTAGCCTTCCAGCTTCACAACAGTTGGGCAGGCAAGGATGGATGTCCCACTAAACAGATGAGGAAGCTGAGGCCCAAAGGAAAAAATGACTTTTCCGGGATCATACAGTAAAGTCAATACTAAAATTGGGACTCAAACCCAGTCTGGAGTCCCAGCCCAGAAGCCTTTCCTGCTACCAGTGTGTAAGAAAAAGTAGCTGGAAGGTCAGAAAGTTAAAAAATTCTAGAAGGGGCAGCATGATGGTGACTCAGTAGCAGAACTCTTCCCTGTCATGCCAGAGACCAGGGTTCGATTCCTGGTGTCTGCCCATGGGGGAAAACAAAAATTCTAGAAGATTTGGAATTTAGTCAATGAGAGGATTCACATTGAGGGAGACAGACATATGCCTGTCAGAAATTAATAAAATTAGGTTTACATATCAGCCTTTTGTGAGTTTTGAACTGAAATAGGGTGTCTGAGACTAATGAGTTCTGATTCAGTCACTACCTCATTCATTCAGTCATTCATTGCACAATCTCTAGGCACCTACTCTGGTCAACCCGTGTGCCAGGTGCTGGGCACCCAGAAGCAAAGGGACCTGGATCCCAGCACAGGAGGAGCTTGGGGTCTCATGGAGGAGACACCCTCACACCTTGTTGGGATGGGTTGGGCAGCAGAAAATGCAAGGCTGAGGGCATCAAAGAGGAACAGGACACACTCATTTCAGACACTAAGTAGCATAGGATCAGCTCCTGGTCCAGACTGCCTGCACATCTGCCCAAGGAGAGGTCGTCTGTCCTCTGACTAATTTAGCTGAGTTTGTAACACAACTGAGGAGTTGTGGAAGCCTGCAGGTGTTGTTAGTTCTGATGAGTCAACCAAAGGCACTTACCTTCCCAGAGAAGGATGCATTTAAACTGGGTTCTGAAGGGCTGGGAGAATTTCTGGTGGTAGAAGTAGAGGTAAAGGGCATTCCAGACTGAGGGGACTGAGTAAACAAAGGTAAGGGGCTGTGACAGGGCACAGCTCAGCTAGCAAAAGTCCAGCATCCCAGAGCAGCCAAAGCATAGGGTAGAGGGGGAAGGAGATGGTAGAAGACAAAGCCAAGAGGTGAGCAGGGGCTGAAGCACTGAGGGTCTAACCGGTCACATTTTATCCTAAGCACTGTGAGATGGCTTCAAGGGGTAATGAGCAAGACTAGTCTGGAGCTACAGTGAACTTTTATTGCAACAGTCCAAGAAAGGGATGCCAAGGGCTTGGACCAAGGGCAGGAAAGAGGGATGGTCAAGGGCTAATCACTGGTACAACACACGGGCTGTAGGGGCCTCTTGGGGGATGTGAATGAGGAAGAACAAGGAGTTGAGGATGCCTGAGAAGGGGCTAGGCCATGCCCTCTCCAACAGTCTCAAGGGAAAGAGAAGGTCACTTAGTCCTTGAGGAATGAGAAATGGTCCAGAAGCTCATTCCAGAGCTCAAATGCTATGATGTTCCTGAATAGAGAAAGAACTGAGCGTGGTTGAAAGAGAGTGTCCCTGGGAAGAAGCCACAGGAAGCCAGGTGGATTGTGAACTTGAGCCTCGGTGGTTCAGGCTGCTGGTAGGTGCCCAGTTCTTGACAGGGGCTGGTGGTGCTGTGGTTAGGTCCAATGGGAGGGAGGCAGTGGACCTCACGGCCATTCAGTCTTTGGCTTCTGCCATGTTCTACACAGCTTTTCGAAAAATGCCCAGAGGCACTGACACCACAGATGGCATATCATTCCATCCCCCCTTCCAGGGCCCCAGCCCCTCCTGGTTGGTTGAGCAGCTTTACTTTTTACAGGATGGGAAAACTGAGGCTAAGACAAATTTGTCCAAGTTCACCCAGTGTGTCAGCAGGAGGGCAAGGCTTAAAAACCAGGTATCAAGGTGCACACAGCTAGCATCTACTGGGGACTTATATAGGCCAGGCACTATGCTAAGAGCTTTTTGAATCCTGACAATGCTATGAGGTAGCACTGTTTTGATGCCAAGGCTTAGAGACTAGATACTTGTTGAAGGACGCAGGAGTGGGGAGTGGCAGAGCCAGCCACTTAACTGCTGTAGTTCACTGCTTTATGCTACAACTCAGGAGGTCAGGGAAGGCTTCACAGTGGAGGTGAAGCCTAAGCAGGACTTTGAAGGGGGAAGAAGCCAAGTGGGAAGCAAGGAAAGGGCACTCCAGACTGAAGAGAAGCAGGGGCACAGTGCTGGGAGGGTGCCTTGAAGGTGTGGGAAGTAGTCCAGTGTGAGTTGGAGTATGAGGAAGAGCTTTGGATTCTGGGCTGCAGAAAATAAACTTGATTCTGGAGGCAGCAGGGTGCTGGCAGAAGTTTTCAGCAGGAAATACACTCTTTTTTTCTTAGATATGCATTTGACTCCTCCTTCTGGGGAGGAGCTGCAGAGAAGACTCTCCTCATCTGCACCCCAGGAGTAAGGACCAGACCTTGCAGGCTTATTGAGAGAGAAACCTGAGGCCCTGAATGGGAACACCGTTTGGAAACAGGAAGCCTTCCTGCATGAGAAAGAGGAGTGCCAAGCACTGTACTAGGTGCTTTATCTAATATTACTGAGCACTGAGCACATGCCAAACCTTTCTATGTCTTATCTCTCATCTCTCACTTCTCTCGGATCCTCACAATCACTCCAGGAACCTGATTTGGTTATTTGCACATTACGGATGGGGGAACCGAGGCAGAGAGAGGCAAAGGTGCTTGCTTGCCTAAGCTTTGAAGAGGCAGAGCCAAGATTCAAACCTTGATAAGCCCAAATGCAGAGCTGAGGACATCTCCATCTTGACGTCTGTGGTGGTTTGGAGCTGTACAAATCCCGGAAAAACATGTTCTTAAATCTAACCCATTACTGTGTATGGGAACCCACTATAAGTAGGACTTTCAGATGAGGTTACCCTAGTTAAGATGTAACCCACATCATTCAAGATGGGACTTGGACAGAATGAATACAGAAGAGAAAAAAGCTACAGAAACAAGAAGATGAAAGCAACAAAACCCAGAAGAGAAGAGAGAGGCCAGCAGACGCCACCACATGCCTTGCCGCGTGGCGCAAGAGTCAAGGATCATCAGCAGCTGATTTGGGGAAAGAAAGTATCACCTCGATGATGCCTTGATTTGGACATTTTTCTCAGCCTCAAAATTGTAAGCTAATAAATTCCCACTATTAAGCCAACCCATTTCATGGTATCTGCTTTAAGCAGTCTAGGAAACTAAAACACTGTCTCACCTCTTCTCAGGCCAGGTCTCCCTAGAAGGGAAAGCTGGAGCCAAGGCCAGGGGCCAGAGCCTGTGAATAAGAGGAGGCTGACATTGGCAGAAGAACCAGCGTTTGTTCTTTCCTTGCTGGTTCTTCCTTTGGGAGAGGAGCAGGTGCTGTAGCAACTTCTCAAATGCCACCCCATAATCTGCTTCAAAAAGACACAGTGCCTGTAGTGCCACCCCATAATCTGCTCCGAAAAGACATAGTGCCTTTGTTTCGGCTCTCCTCAACAAAACAGGGGATTTCATGCCACAGGCCGGAGCAAAACCCCAGGCACCAGCGTCAATATTTGCCATCTCCCAGCCTCCCTGCCTCCAGCTCCAAGATCAGTAGTTTAAGTACAACAGGTTCTTTGCTGTGCAAACATGCAGGGATAGATTAATGGAATTTAAAGTAGCTCAGGCTTTGTCCCAGGATTTGGACTGGAAATCTCATCTGGTTTAACCCTCTAATGTCATTATTTGCCTAGGACTCTTGCTTCATCCTTAGACTCACAGAACCACAGACGTCAGAGCCAGTGAGGATCTCAGAGCCCAGCCAGGCTTTTGACAAAGGAAGACACTGCTTCCCAGATGAGGAAGGGGCCAGCCCAAAGACGCACTTCCCAGTGGGTCATTTCTGGGATTCTGAGATTCCTGGGGCCAACTGAACACCTCCAGGAAGGAATTTTCTCTCAGTGCTTTTTTGGGTTTTTTTGGTACATTTGTTGAGTTAAAATTGATGTACAATAAACTATACATATTTAAAGTGAACAATTTGGTAAGTTCTGATATATGTACATATCCATGAAACCATCTGTTCAAGTTTGCTAGCTGCAGGAATGCAATATAGCAGGAACGGAATGGCTTTTTAAAAGGGGAATTTAGTAAGGCCAAGAAAATGTCCCAATTAAAGCAAGCCTATAGAAATGTCCAATCTAAGACATCCAGGGAAAGATACCTTGGTTCAAGAAGGCTGATAAAATTCAGGGTTTCTCTCTAAAAGTGAGAAGGCACATGGTGAACACAATTGGGGTTTCTCTCTTGGCTGGAAGGACACATGGCAAACATGGCGTCATCTGCTAGCTTTCTCTCCTGGCTTCCTATTTCATGAAGCTCCCTGGGAGGTGTTTTCCTTCTTCATCTCCAAAGGTCACTGGCTGGTGGACTCTCTGCTTCTTGTGGCTATGTCATTCTCTTCAGCTATCTCTGAATGTGCCTTTTATAAGATTCCAGTAAAGTAATCAAGACCCACCTAGACTGGGTGGAGACACATCTCCACCTAAACCAGTTTAACAACCACTCTTGATCGAGTCACATCTCTAGGGAGATGATATAATTAAAATTTCAAATATACAGTACAGAATAGGGATTAGAAGAAATGGCTGCCTTCACAAAATGGATTAGGATTAAAACATGACTTTTCTAAGTACATACATCCTTTCAAATCGGCACATCATCATTACAATTAAGATAGTAAACATATTCATCACCTCCAAAACTTTCTTTGTACTCCTTTGTAATCCCTCCCTTCCCCCTTTCCTTAACTCTTCCTACACATCCCATCCTTAGGCAATCACTGATATATTTTCTGTCACTATAGATTACAAATACCTAAACATTAAAAATCAAGCAGAGGGCAGGCCACAGTGGCTCAGTAGGTAAGAATGCTTGCCTGCCATGCCCGAGGACCCGGGTTCGATTCCCGATGCCTGCCCATGTAAAAAAAAAAAAAAAAAAAGATCAAGCAGAAAAATACAAATGCTGGAGAAAATGTGGAGAGAAAGATGAATCTATTCACTGTTGGTAGGGAAGGAGAATGGTGCAGCCCCTTCAAGGGCAGTGTGTTGGTTCCACAGGAGGCTAAGTAGAGGGTTGCCATACGATCCTGCAACCCCATTCAACAGAGTTATGAATGGGCATTTGCATACTGGTGCACGGCAGAAGTATTCATGATTTATAATGGATGGAGGTGGTCTAAGGGTACATCGACTGATGAACGAAAGGGAAAATTGTGGTGTATGCATATGATGGAATATGGAGTGGCTCCAAGAAGGACTGAAGTTGTGAGGCATGCAACTAGGTGAATGAACTTTGAGGACATTATGTTGAGTGAAGTAGGCCAGAAACAAAAAGACAGATATTGTAAGGCTTCACTAATATGGACTAACTACGATGTGCAAACTCTGAGAATTGAATTTGAGAACATAGGTTATCAGATGATAGAATGTGGGCAGAGATGGTCAATTGACAATTAAGTAGTACAGAGTATTGAATAAGGCTTATTGTAAAACTTCCTAGATTGTAAGCCCTTACAGAGATCATGTCTATTTCTGAGTTTTAACTGTTATTTCTAAATTCTGAGATGCTGAGCTCTTTGTGTATAACCTGGTTGTTGCCTGGAAGGTTAGGTATCTGTGTGACACCTGAGACTCAGAATTCTGCAGCTCTGAAAGTCAGTAGTACCCCATAAAGCAATTGGTAAAGAAGCTGAAAAAGAGGTCAGACTTCAAGTAGAGATACGGATGAAGCTGATTTGGTTGGGACTAGGGTAAGTCAGAATACAGGGTAAAGGATGATACTGTATATTAAAACTTCAACTTCTGTGTGAGACCAAAGGAAGAGATGTTTATTTGGTACAAAATTTATATTTTCTGTAGCACCCCAACTAATTTAACTGGTATGATCAGTTTATTCAAACAACATACTTACATGGAACCTTGAAAAGGGAACAGGATCTTGTTATTATTATTTTTTATTTTATTTTTTCTATTTTTATTTATTTGTTTATTTTTACATGGGCAGGCACCGGGAAACGAACCTGGATCTCTGGCAGGGCAGGCGAGAAGTCTGTCACTGAGCCACCGTCGCACTGTCCAGGATCTTGTTATTTTGATAGGCTAATGTGATACCCTGATACATCCCAGAGTAATTTGGGTATTAAATTAAAAAATATTTGCAAAGTCCCCTTGAGAGACTGGGGGAAGTGCAAAAATATTAAACTTCCCCAGTTGGGGAATTCCTGATAGATATTCTCACAAGCATTAGGGACTACCAATTTAGTAAGTCAAGCCCTTGATCTTGGGGCTTGCCCTCATAACATTTATACCTGAAAAGGAGAAGCTAAACCTACTTATAATTATGCTAAGAGTCAACCTAGAGAACCTCTTTTGTTGCTTAGAAGAGGCCTCTCTCTCTAAGCTAACTCTGCAAATAAACTCAATACCTTCCCCTCTACATGGGACATGACTCCCACAGGTGTAATTCTCCCTGGCAACATGGGGCATGATTCCCAGGGATGAGCCTGGCTCCGGTATTGTGGGATTGAGAAAGACTTCTTAACCAAAAGAGGGACAAGAAATGAAACAACATTAAGTTTCACTCTGAAATCTGTTCTACAACTAATTGTTGCAATGTGCTTTGAAATTTATTGTTTTTTGTATATATGTGATTTTTTACAAAAAGGAAAAAAAAGTCAATTGTGATTGATAAATGCACAGGTATGTGATGATATTGTGAACCACTGATTGTACACTTTGGATGACTACATGGTATATGGATTTTAAAATACAGCAATAAAAAATAATAATTAAAAAGTTTCAGTGGCTAAAGGATTTCCAGTAGAGTTGAGAGGTCATTCTGAAGGTTATCTTACGCATTACATAGATACTGATACTTCTTTTTAGTTTCTAGTGCATTAGAATAGCTAGAAGGGAAAACCTGAAATTGTTGAATTGTAACCCCAGTACCCTTGATTCTTGATGATGAATGTATAAACTATATGGCTTTTAGGGTGTGACCATGTGATTGTGAAAACCTTGTGACTGACACCCTGTTTATTCAGTTTTGTGCAGAGGAGTAAGAAAATAAAGACAAAAATAAATAAATAATAGGGAGATAAGGTGTATGGGATGTTCTTGAGTGTTCTTTTTTATCTTTTTGGAATAATAATGAACATGTTCTAATATTGATTGTGGTGATGAACGCAAAATTATATGATGCTACTGTGAGCCCTTGATTGTTAGGATGATTGTATGGTATACAAATATATTTTAATAAAATTGCATAAAAAACAAATATGTAAACTTGTAGGAACCGTTTTGGAATTGGATAATGGGTAGAGGCTGGAAGAACTGTGAAGTACTTGATAGAAAAAGCCTAGACTGCTTTAAAGAGACTGTTGGCAGAAATATAGACAGTGAACATACTTCAGAAGAGGCCTTAGAAGGAAATGATGAATGTGTTTTTGGAAATGTGGAGGAAAAGTGATCCTTGTTATATAGTCACAGAGAACATGGCACAATTATGTCTGAATGTTGGATTGAAAGCAGAACTTGTTAGCAATGAACTTGGATATTTAGTTGAAGAGATTCCAAGGTAAGTTTGGAAAAGGGCAACTTGGGCCTACACCCCAGTTTTTGAACAGAGCAAGACTGCCACTCCAGTGCTCAGAAAGGTGGGGCAAAGGCCCCAGCACTCAGGGAGCACATGGTACACTCGGCAAGCTCTTGGAAAGGGTGAGGCTGCCACTGTGGCAGGGTTTAAGGACGAAATATTCTCTTAGAACTTGAAAACTAATGGCATTTGCCCTGCTAGGTTTCGGACCTGTTTGAGACCCACGACCACTGTTCTTCCAATTTCTCCCTTCTGGTATGGGAATGTATATCTTATGCTGGTCCTTTCATGTATATTGGAAGAGACTTTTCTGGATTTCACAGGTCCAGCGGCTAGAGAAATTTTACGCTAGGACAGACCACACCCATAAATGATTTTGATGAGACTTTATACTTAGCATTGTTTTGTTTTGTTTTTTGCTTAATATATATATATATATATATATATATATATATATATATATATTTTAAAAGCTGTTTCTATTGACAAATCTTCACACACATACAGTCCATACATGGTATAGAATCAGTGGCTCACAATATCATCACATAGGTGTGTATTCATCACCATGATCATTTTTTTAGAATATTTGATCACTCCAGAAAAAGAAAAAGAGAAAAGAAAAAATTCATACATACCCTACCCCTTACCACTCCCTCTCATTGACAACTAGTATTTCCATCTAGCCAATTTATTTTACCCCTTATCCCCCCTATAATTTATTTAGTTTTTTATCCATATTTTTTTACTCCTATGTCCATATCCTGGATAAAAAGAACATCAGATACAAGGTTTCCCAATCACACAGTCACATTGTAAAAGTTGTATCTTTATACAATCATCAGGTACTTCCCTCCAGCCATTCCAACACACCGCAAACTAAAAAGAGATATCTATATAATGCATAAGAATAACCTCCAGGATAACCTCTCAACTCTGTTTGAAATCTCTTAGCCACTGACACTTTGTCTCATTTCTCTCTTCCCACTTTTGGTCAAAAACTGCCTCCCTGTTTTAAGAATCCTTGTAATTACAATGGGCCCATCTGGATAAACCAAGATAATCTCCCCATCTCAAGATTCTTAACAACTACATCTGCAAAGTCCCTGTTATCATGGATGACAGTAACACAGGTTCTGGGGATTATGACCTAGCCAATCTTTGGGGGAGGGAAGGATAACCTACCACAATGGGTAATGGGTACATGGGGGTTTGTTCCAATATCTCTCTATTTTTGAAATTTTCCATAATAAAAAGTTACAAAAGAAAACCTTCCTTTGACCTCAAACTCCAGCCACCACCAGAATTTGGAATTGATAACTCCTTACACAGTAAAACTTCTTGAAAGTTTTCTGTAGTTCTTGTTTCTACTTCCTCATTTTCTATTCTTTGAAGTCTATTCCCGTTGGGCTTTTTAACATTCACCTCTCCCTCACCCAACCAAGGACAACCTCCAACTTGCCAAATCCAATAATCAATTATCTATCCTCATATGACTTGACCTCTCAGCACTCAACACAATTCCCTCCTCCCTCCTTGTTGAAATGTTATCATCTGTTGGCTTATATAAGACATTTTCCTGGTTTTATCTCCAACCTCATCTTACGTGTGGAAAGGTCCCAGGCAAAGTCCCAGGCCTTCGTTTTTCTATCTGCGCTCTCCCTAGGTGATCTCATCCAGTCATGGGCTCCAATTATCAGCTAGCTACTGTTGAACCCCAAATTTATTTATATTTTCTGTGGTCAGGACTGAGCTCCAGATTAATATATCAAACTACCTACTTGTGTATCCCATTAGGCATCTCAAACTTGTCTAAAACAGTGTTTTGATCCTTCTTCCACCCCCAAACCTGTTCCGCTCTTGCTTTTCTTCATCTCAATAGATGACACCATTGTCCACTCAGTTGTTCAAGCAAAATCCTAGGAAGGAGTCACTGATTTTACTCCTGTCCCTTTACTTCCTGATACCAAATTCACTAACACAACCTCTCAGCTCTACCTCCAAATCAGACCCTGAATGGAACCTTTTCCCACCATTGCTATTATCACCCTAGTCCTAGATGCCACCTCTCACCTGGACTTGTATAATGGGCCCAACTGGGTTCTGCTCTACTGCTACTCCCACTGTGAACTGTGCTCCACAGCAGCAAGGGTTAATCTTAAAAATACAAATCAGACCATATTACCCCTGAACTTAAAACCCTCAAATAGCTTCCTCTTCAAACTCCTTTCCTAGACCAAGTTCTGGATAATCTATTCCTTGTCTCTTTCTCTCCTAAACTCATCTTTTACCACTTATTCACTATGCACCAGTCACCTGGCCTTCATTCTTTTCCTTCTGTCTGTCCCTTGAACATACCAAGCTTTTCCTGTCTCAATCTGTGCACTTGTTCCTCCTCCCAAGATCCTCTTCCCCCAGTAGTATGCATGATTAGCTTTCTTACACTTCTCAGCTCAGTCACTTCCTCAGAGGAGGCATCTCAAGCCCATCTAAATCTACTCTCTTAACACCTCCCCCACTAACACATTACTCTGTTCCATTTCCTTTAAAAAACTTATCAATATCTGAACTTAGCTTATTGATCTATAGTCCTGTTTACTTTTTTCTGTCTCATTTTGCTAGGATGTAAGCTCCATGAAGGCGAATACTGTTTTTTGTCTTGTTCACAGTAAAATCCCCAGCAACTAGCACATGCTAAACATTCAAAATGAATTTTTCAAAAGAATAAATTAAATGTTCCATATCTCTTTTCGATGAATGCATGAAAAGAAAATATGACCTAATTCAGATTTTTAATGTGATTTCAACGACCTAAATAATTCTGATTCACTGGATATGGGTGGGGCCCAGGAATTTTCACCTTAACATATATCCCAGGGGACTCTCAGGCAGGGGATCCACAGACTACTCTTTGAGAAGCACTGATTTATTCATTCTTGCAGGCATTATGTAGATAATCCAGTTTTAAAGAGGTGAATTGAGTATTAGCAGAACTAGATCACTTGTATAAAGTTCAAATGAGTCAACAAGTTAATTTTAAGAAGACAGAAACAATAAATTCTCATTTTTAAAAATAGCTAATCCTCACTTAAAGACAAACAAAAAATAACCCTATCTCTTGTGCTGGTCATAAATTCTTGACCTTCATATCAATCATTAAAACAAAGTTTATTTCCCCTGTGTGGGACATGACACTTTAGGGTGAAGGTCTCCTTAGTGGCATGGGGCATGGTTCCTGGGGATGAGTTTGGACCTGGCACTGTGGGATCGAGATGCCTTCCAGACCAAGGCGGGTAATAAAGCATCAGGGCGGGCCAAGTGGCTCAGTGGCCGAGTTCTCACCTGCCATGCCAGAGACCTGAGTTCGGTTCCCGGTGCCTGCCCATGTAAAAATAAGTAAATAAATAAATAAATAAAATAAAGCATCAGTGGCCAAGAGAGGACAAATGGAGTTCAAGAGGCTATTCTGGAGGCTACTCTTACGCAAGCTTTAGTTAGATAGTCTAAGTGCCATGATTTGCTAAACCCCAACCAACATAATGCCTGTTAACTCTTGAGAATACCTAGGCTCAAATTCAGGTTTCATGCACTGTTTGATTTCCTGGAACCTATAATTCCCAGAGGGTTCCAAGGTCAGATAAATCCTGAAATCCAGAAGGACCAGCCTCTCCGAGATTATCAATTAATTACACCTCCCTATCTTTCAGTGTTGACATCCCTTCTCAAGATGAAAAGGTCAGAATGGGCATTGCCCAAGATCCCTATGGATTGGGAGAAAGATCAAAGGAGAAGGAGGAGGTATAACAGAGAGAACTGGATTTGGCAAATGAGTATGACTGCTGAATCACATATTAATATTCCTTCTAGCTTCTAGCATTTAGGAGCAGCTAGAATGAAAAATTTGAGATGATTTTAACAGTAGCCCATGACAAACTCTGGGATCTGTTCTGTAGCTGCTTGTTGAAGGGTGCTTTGAAAATTACTGCTTTTTTCTCTTTGCTTTGTATATATGTCATTTTTACAATAAAAAACGTTGTAAAAACAAAAACAAAAAACCAAACCCTGGACTTTTATAACTCCATTTGAATGACTACAGAATGAACTGATCAGAACAAAACAAGAAATATTTGTTTAAAGAAATCACCAGCACAAGAAAATAAGGTCCTTGAAAGAAAAAAAGGATCAAAGCAAATGAAATCTTAGCTTTAAAAGTATACTGTGTTTAGAAAAGAAGTAATTAGAAGTCATTCTAAAGGGATAATGTGGAAGGAAAATTTGTCTTTCCAAAGTAATCGGGACAGGCGGGATGTTTGAAGAGTAATTCCTGATGCCACTTTCTGACACAACACTGGACCACAGGCAACAATGGCGGTGGGGGGTTGGCGTGCTCAAATTAGTCTCAAGTTTGACTAACAATATATGTTAAGTTTGACAAGTAAAGCTGGCTATTTATTTGCTCTAGGAATTTGGCAAGGTATGCTATTGTTCATCCAATGACATCTTAATACTCTACTTCTACAAAGGAAAACAATCTACCCTGAGTTTCTTTTCCATTTTATAAAGTTTAGAAATCAGAGCCTTTGATATGATCCTGGGCAACAGGCCACCTTTTCAGAGGCAGCATCTTGCCTCTGAACAGAAAAAAAAAATACGTATCTGTTCTAAGATCTACCTTTATTAAAATTGCCATTAATCTACTGTGGTAGTTAGATTCAGTTGTCAACTTGGCCAGGTGAACATGCCTGGTTCTGTTGCTGTGGACATGAGTCAATGGTACATGAACCTCATCTGTTGCTCATTACATCTACAGTCAGCTAGGAGGTGTGCCTGCTGTAATGGATGATGTTTGAGTTAACTGGCTGGTGCTTAAATGAGAGAGCGCACCATAGCACAGCCCAACCAGCTCAGCATACCTCATCTCAGCACTTGCAGCTCAGCCCAGGCCTTTGGAGAGGCAGAAAGGAATCACCCCAGAGAAAGCTGTTGGAACCCAGAGGCGTGGAGAGAAGGCCAGCAGAGATCACCCCATGCCTTCCCACATAAGAAAGAACCTCAGTTGAAAATTAGCTGCCTTTCTTCTGAAGAACTAATGAAATAAATCCCCTTTTATTAAAAGCCAGTCCATCTCTGGTGTGTTGCATTCTGGCAACTACAAAATATTTCAAAATATCAAACCAGTATTTTCAACTCCTGGAGTTATTTTCTCCCTTTCTTTAACTTGTATGTCTTGCTTTTGGCTCACCTTTTAAAGATGGAATGTGTTCTACAGTAGCACTGTCCAACAGAAATACAATGTAACCACAAAAGTTCAAGCCATGTACATGATTTTATATTTACTAGTAGCCATAATAGAAAAATAAAAACAGGTGAAATTAATATTTTAACCCTAAAATTTTCATTTCAACATATAATCAATATTTTAAAATTTCATTTTGTTGTTGTTGTTACTATTCTTTCTCTTGGTACTAAGTCTTTGATCTCTGGTGTGTTATTTTACCGCACTTGTCAATTTGATCTAGGCACATTTCAACTATTCAATAGCCACATGTGATATTGAATAGTGAAGGCCTGGAGCTTTGCTACTCAAAAGTATGGTCTAAAAATTAAAAGCACTGGCATCAGGTTGAAACAGGTTAGAAATGGTGTCTCAGGCCCCACCTAGACCTACTGAATCAGAATCTGACCTGAGATTGCATGCAGTCTTAGTATGCACATATACTAAAGCTGGGGAAGCATTTATTAGTCTAAGGCAAAAGCTGGCAAACTATGGTCAAATCCAGTCAGCCATCCATCTTCGAAAATAAAATTTTATTGGAATATAGCCACTCACTAACTCATTCACATATTTTCTATAGCTACTTCTGAGTACAAGGGCAGAGTTGAGTAGTTACAACTGAAACTGAATGGCCTGAAAAGCCTAAAATATTTACCATGTGTCCCTTTCAAAAAAGTCTGTATATGATCTCAGGCAAATTACTAGTATGCAATCTCAGGCAAGTCATTGATCTTAGGCTTCTCATCTGCAAATCAGGGGTAATAATCCTAACCCCATAGAACTACTGTGAAGAATTCTGGTCATTTACATAATAGACTTGGCATAGAATTGGGATTTTAATAAACAATAATTTGCTATTTAAGAAGGCGCTGTAGCAGAGTGGGCTTTGGACTTGAACAGAAAGAAGTATAAATTCTAGTTCTGTCACTTATAAACTTTGTGATCTTCAACAAATCACTTAACTTGAGGCTAAATGAGTTTTCTTAATTTTAAATTGAGCTAATAGCTATCTTCCAGAGCTGTTGTGGACAGGAATAATACATAGGAAGGACTCAATAAATGGTCAGTAAATATTCATATATATATTTTAGTCTACTGACTGGGTCAAATCATGGAAGTAACAATCATGCTAAACTGCCTCGTTGGGATTAATATGACCTCCTATCCTGTCATGGTTAGGGACAGGTGTCAACTTGGCCAAGTTGTGGTACCTGTTTATCTGATTGGCCAAGCGCTGGCCTGTCTGTTGCAATGAGGACATTTCATGGGATTAGGTCATGATCACGTCAGCTACATCCACAGCTGATTCCATTTGTAATCAGCCAAAGGGAAGTGTCTTCTGCAATTAGCGATGCTAAATGTAATAATGGGAAGCCTTTTAAGGAGGACTCGGAGGAGACAGGTTCCATTCCTGCTTTGGCTGGTGAGCCTCTCCTGTGGAGTTCATCCAGGCCATCCATCAGAGTCATCGGCTTCGCAGCCTACCCTGTGGATTTTGGACTCTGCGTTCCTACGGCCACGTGAGACACTTTCATAAATTTTATATTTGCAAGTGTTCCCTGTTGATTCTGTTTCTCTAGAAAACTCTAACTAATACATCTTGGTACCAGGAGTGGTTCTTAAGGAACAGAATCTTAAAAATGGGTTTTTATGAATGGTTTTCTACTCTGACTGGACTCAGAGACACTAAGGACTCTGATTCCCATAATCAGAATGACACTCCCAATCCATGGAGTGAGTTGGCAAAGGAGATAGTCAAAATATCATCATTCGATTCTCCTAATGCTTTGCTTGTACGAAGCCAGACTCTGGGGGATAATGTTTTTGACACCTTTACAGAGTTTTGTAGAAACAAGAGTTATAGAGATGTTGGTTGGTTGTTGTTAGATACACTGTCTACATTAAAGGGTGAAAGGGATGGGCTTAAGGCTTCAAACGAGAAGCTTAAGCGCCGTCTGAAAGATGTAGAGGTTTCTATGAGTATCCTGAAGGAAAATCTTATTTCCTGTAGCCGTAGACTTGAGATCTCTGAAAATCAGACTCAGAATCTTATTGTTAGAGTAGCAACTTTACAACGTAAACTAAAATCTCAGTCTTGCATGGTGTCTGCCGTTAAAGTGAGGGCATTGATTGGAAAGGAGTGGGACCCTGAAAAATGGGATGGTGACATATGGATTGATAATGATGTTGGGGGTGAGGTTGAAACCCTAGACCATGCTGAGCCTTCTCTAGATAACCCTGTAATAGTCTGCCCTGAGGACATAGCCGCCCCACCTCCAGCCTGCCTTGAGGAATTGGCCACCCAACCTCCTCCTGAAGGGATTAGCCCTAGAGTTATTAATCCTATTTCACCAGATGAAACTGCAAATGAAAGCCCTGAAGCAAATGGCTTGGAAGATATTTCTAATTCTTTTCATGACCCACCCCCACCACCCCTCATTTCTTCTAGACCTATAACTAGACTAAAGTCCCAACAGGCCCCTAAAGGTGAGGTACAAAGTATCACACATGAGGAGGTACATTATACTCCAAAAGAACTGTGTGAGTTTTCCAATTTATATAGACAGAAATCAGGGGAATATGTGTGGCAATGGATTTTAAGAGTGTGGGATAATGGTGGGAGGAATATAAGGCTGGATCAGGCTGAATTTATTGATATGGGCCCACTAAGCAGAGATTCTGCATTCAGTGTTATAGCTGGAGTGTTAGAAAAGGTGTTAACAGCTTGTTTGGGTGGTTGGTTGAAACATGGATCAAAAGGTGGCCAACATTACCTGAGGTTGAAATGCCAGAACTGCCCTGGTATAATGTAGATGAGGAGATCCAGAGGCTTAGAGAGATTGGAATGTTAGAGTGGATTTATCATGCAAAGCCTGCTCTTACACCCCAGGAATGTCCAGAGGATGCACCTTTTACCAGAACAGTGAGAAATAAGTTTGTGAGACTAGCACCATCATCCCTCAAGAGCTCTGTGGTTGCACTTCTCTGTAGGTCAGATATTACTGTAGGAACTGCTGTCACTGAGCTGGAATCCTTAAACACAATGGGGATGACAGGATCCCGAGTTGGCAGAAGCCAGGTGGCAGCACTTAATCACCAAAGACAGGGTAGATGTGGCTATTATAATAGACAACAAACTCAAAGGAGACATCAAAATTATATGACATGCAGAGATTTGTGGCATTGGCTAGTAAATCATGGGGTGCCTAGAAATACAATAGAAGGGCAGTCTACTAAATTCTTGTTGGAGCTGTATAAACAAAAGAGTTCTAGGTCAAGGAAACAGAAGTCTAACCTGAATTACAAAAACACAGAGTCATGGCCCCTTAATCAATTTCCAGACTTGAAACAGTTTACAGACCCAGAGCCCCTTGAATGAAAGTGAGGCCAGGTCCCTATGGGGGAGAAACCTGTTACACTGCCACAAATTTATACTGTTAACCTTCCTCTAAGTCTTCCCCAAGGAGACCGACGGCCTTTTACCAGGGTAACTGTGCATTGGGGAAAAGGAAATAATCAGATATTTCGGGGATTATTAGACACTGGTTCAGAAGTGACATTAATTCTAGGGGACCCAAAAAGTCACTCTGGACCACCAGTCAGAGTGGGGGCTTATGGAGGCCAGGTGATCAATGGAGTTTTAGCTCAGGTCCGTCTCACAGTGGGTCCAGTGGGCCCCCGGACCCATCCTGTAGTTATTTCCCCAGTTCCGGAATGTATAATTGGCATAGACATACTGAGCAAATGGCAGAATCCCCACGTTGGTTCTCTAACTCGTGCAGTGAGGGCTATTATGGTGGGAAAGGCCAAGTGGAAGCCACTGGAACTGCCCCTACCAAGCAAAATAGTAAATCAGAAGCAATACCATATTCCTGGAGGGATTGCAGAGATTACTGCCACTCTTAAGGACTTGAAAGATGCAGGGGTGGTGATTCCCACCACATCCCCGTTCAACTCTCCTATTCGGCCTGTGCAGAAAACAGATGGGTCTTGGAGAATGACAGTGGATTATCGTAAACTCAACCAGGTGGTAACTCCAATTGCAGCTGCTGTTCCAGATGTAGTATCATCGCTTGAGCAAATCAATACATCCCCTGGCACCTGGTATGCAGCTATTGATCTGGCAAAGGCTTTTTTCTCAATAGCTATTAGTAAGGACCACCAGAAACAGTTTGCTTTCAGCTGGCAAGGTCAGCAATATACTTTCACTGTCCTACCTCAGGGGTATATCCAGCCCTATGTCATAATCTTGTTCGCAGAGACCTTGATCATTTCTGCCTCCCACAAGACATCACACTGGTCCATTATATTGATGATATCATGTTGATTGGGCCTAGTGAGCAAGAAGTAGCAACTACTCTAGATTTACTGGTAAGGCATTTGCGTGTCAGAGGATGGGAGATAAATCCAACAAAAATACAGGGGCCTTCCACCTCAGTAAAATTTCTAGGTGTCCAGTGGTGTGGGGCATGCCGAGATATCCCTTCTAAGGTGAAGGATAAATTGCTGCATCTGGCCCCTCCCACAACCAAAAAAGAGGCACAATGCCTAGTTGGTCTTTTTGGATTTTGGCGACAACATATTCCTCATTTGGGTGTGCTACTCTGGCCCATTTATCAAGTGACCAGAAAAGCTGCTAATTTTGAGTGGGGACCTGAACAAGAGGAGGCTCTGCGACAGGTCCAGGCTCCTGTGCAAGCTGTTCTGCCACTTGGGCCGTATGACCCAGCAGATCCAATGGTGCTGGAAGTGTCAGTGGCAAATAGAGATGCTGTCTGGAGCCTTTGGCAGGCCCCTATAGGAGAATCACAATGCAGACCCTTAGGATTTTGGAGCAAAGCCTTACCATCTGCTGCAGATAACTACTCTCCTTTTGAGAAACAGCTTTTGGCCTGCTACTGGGCCTTAGTAGAGACTGAACGCTTAACCATGGGCCACCAAGTTACCATGAGACCCGAGTTGCCTATCATGAGTTGGGTGTTGTCTGACCCAAACAAGCCATAAAGTTGGGCGTGCACAGCAGCACTCTATTGTAAAATGGAAATGGTATATATGAGATAGAGCCAGAGCAGGTCCTGAAGGCACAAGTAAGTTACATGAAGAAGTGGCACAAATGCCCATCTTTTCCACTCCTGCTGCCACATTACCTTCTCTTTCCCAGACCAGAGCTATGGCCTCTTGGGGAGTTCCTTACAGTGAATTGACTGAGGAAGAGAAAACTCGGGCCTGGTTTACAGATGGTTCAGCACGATATGCAGGTACCACCCGAAAGTGGACAGCTGCAGCATTACAACCCCTTTCTGGGGTGTCCTTGAAGGACAGTGGTGAGGGGAAATCCTCCCAGTGGGCAGAACTTCGAGCAGTGCACCTGGTTGTTCATTTTGCTTGGAAGGAAAACTGGCCAGAGGTGCATTTGTATACTGACTCATGGGCTGTTGCTAATGGTTTGGCTGGATGGTCAGGGACTTGGAAAGACCGTAATTGGAAAATTGGTGACAAAGAGGTCTGGGGAAGAAGTATGTGGATAGACCTTTCTGAGTGGGCTAAAAACATGAAGGTATTTGTGTTCCATGTGAATGCACACCAGAGGGTGACTTCAGCAGAGGAAGATTTTAATAATCAAATGGATAAGATGACCCGTTCTGTGGATACCAGTCAGCCTCTTTCCCCAGCAACTCCTGTTATTGCCCAATGGGCTCATGAACAAAGTGGTCATGGTGGTAGGGATGGAGGTTATGCATGGGCTCAGCAACATGGACTTCCACTCACCAAGACTGACCTGGCTACAGCCACTGCTGAGTGCCCAATCTGCCAGCAGCAGAGACCCACACTCAGCCTCCGATATGGCACCATTCCCTGAGGTGACCAGCCAGCTACATGGTGGCAGGTTGATTACATTGGACCACTCCCTTCATGGAAGGAGCAGCGATTTGTTCTAACTGGAATAGACACATACTCTGGATATGGGTTTGCTTTCCCTGCACGCAATGCTTCTGCCAAAACTACCATCCATGGGCTTATAGAATGCCTTATCCATCATCATGGTATTCCACATAGCATTGCTTCGAATCAAGGAACACACTTCACAGCAAATGAAGTGCGGGAATGGGCACATGCTCATGGAATTCTCTGGTCTTACCATGTTCCCTATCATCCAGAAGCAGCTGGATTGATAGAACGGTGGAATGGCCTTTTGAAAACTCAATTACGGTGCCACCTAGGTGGCAAAAACTTGAAAGGCTGGGGTAATGTTCTCCAGGAAGCTGTGTATGCTCTGAATCAGCGTCCGCTGTATGGTGCTGTTTCTCCCATAGCCAGGATCCATGGGTCCAGGAACCAAGGGGTGGAAATGGGTGTGGTGCCACTCACTATTACCCCTAGTGATCCACTAGGAAAATTTTTGCTTCCTGTCCCTGCGACCCTGAGTTCTGCTGGTCTACAGGTTTTAGTTCCAAAACGGGGTGTGCTTCCTCCAGGAGAAACAACAATGATACCACTGAACTGGAAGTTAAGATTGCCACCTGGCCACTTTGGGCTACTTATGCCTCTGGACCAACACACCAAGAAGGGGATTACATTATTGTCTGGGGTAATTGACCCTGACTATCAGAAGGAAGTAGGACTGCAACTACATAATGGAGGTAAAGAAGAGTTTTCTTGGAATATAGGAGATCCCCTGGGGCGTCTATTAGTACTACCATGCCCTGTGATTAAAATCAATGGAAAACTGCAACAACACAATCCAGGCAGGACTACTAATGGCTCTGAAACTTCAGGAATGAAGGTTTGGGTCACCCCACCAGGCAAAGAACCACGGCCAGCTGAAGTGCTTGCTGAGGGGAAAGGAAATATGGAATGGGTAGTGGAAGAAGGTAGTGATAAATATGAACTTCGACCACGTGATCAGTTACAGAAACGAGGACTGTAATGCTGTTTTGTTCATGTTATACTATTTAAGTTGTAACATATCAAGTTTAAGAATGAATGTTGCCCAAGGATTTGCACCCTGTTCTGGAGAGATTTAATGTGTTTCCAGTTATATGCAGGACAGTTGAGTATTGTCAGGTAAAAGAAAAAAATATGTGCTTATTTGTTTTCATTTGGAAATTAAGTATGGTCTAAGGTGATATATATATAGGTGCCAAGTTGACAAGAGGTGGACTGTCATGGTTAGGGACAGGTGTCAACTTGGCCAAGTTGTGGTACCTGTTTATCTGATTGGCCAAGTGCTGGCCTATCTGTTGCAATGAGGACATTTCATAGGATTAGGTCATGATCATGTCAGCTACATCCACGGCTAATTCAATTTGTAATCAGCCAAAGGGGAGTGTCTTCTGCAATTAGTGATGCTAAATGTAATCATGGGAAGCCTTTTAAGGAGGACTCAGAGGAGACAGGTTCCATTCCTGCTTTGGCTGGTGAGCCTCTCCTGTGGAGTTCATCCAGGCCATCCATTGGAGTCATCGGCTTCACAGCCTGCCCTGTGGATTTTGGACTCTGTGTTCCTACGGTCAAGTGAGACACTTTCATAAATTTTATATTTGCAAGTGTTCCCTGTTGATTCTGTTTCTCTAGAGAACCGTAACTAATACATATCCCAAACCAAAGTGTTATTTCCATGGCTCTGGTCCATAACCCACAAGCAGAACTTAAGGACAGCAAAAACGTTTATTTGAAAAAATTACTATGTATTGAAAATATACATTAGAAATTATTACATACTTCCATAGCGTTCCCCTCTCCCACCACAAAAGCAGAAATATCTGCTTGCTACGCTAATGACATAGGTAAATGCAACCAAAAAGTGAGTCATCATCACTCCCCTTTTCTCATACATCAGAGCCAGGGGGAAAAAGGTAAACTTATATTTGCCTATGAATAAGAATTTAACAAGTCCCAGTCCTCCATGGCAAGACATACATATTTCTGCTTTGAAGACTGTGAAGAGTTATTCTGTTCCTTCTCTGGCTCCTCAAAAGCTCTCTTCTTGCTCTTCTTTGACTCCTGGTTCGAGGTCGCATCCCATTTCAACAATGGCCCATGGAAATCCGGACCTTTCTCTTTATAGAACTGGAGTTTCTCGGAAGAGTTCATGTGGGCGTCTGCCAGGGGACACTTCACTGGGGCTTCTGTTCGAGCCCGCTTCCCATCTGTGAGAATGACAGAAGGGAAGGACAATGAGTTCACTACACTGGCAGTAAGTCTAGTAAGGTGATCCAAACAGGGTTACGTTTGGATTCATTTTATTTTGTTTTGCATGCCCTGTAAAGTAACAGAGGTTTATGCAACAGCACCGGGTGAAGGCATGTATTCATTCTGGAATCCGACAGACTTAGATTCAAATCCCAGATCTGCCAGTTACTGGATAAGTGACGCTTATCCAGACAAGGCCAGTGACTTGTCTGAGACTCAGTTTTCTCATCTTTACAGAGAAATAAACCCTATTTCATATGACCAAGGTGGACATAAATAATACGTGTAAAGTGCTGAGCACAATGCTTTGGCACACAGTAAAAGCTCACTTAGTATTAATAGCTATCATTCAAAATCCAGACTGGATTCTGGTTCTAAGAAGCTGAGAGGCAAATGTACGGCTCACGTCTAGCAAATGCTACAATCTCAGTCTATGTTTTTTGCTGTGCCCTGGATTCTTATTTTGCAACCCTTATTTTCCCTTTGACTTCATCACTTAATTCTTTTTTAATCTCTTGTATTCCATCCATCTTTGTGCTACCACAATTCTTTTCTTTGGAACCAGGTGGAATATAAGTAAATAAATAAATAATTTTAGAAAGCTATTTTTCTGGTGCTCAAAGCTAAAGTGAACTGACACTGTAAGCTATATTGAGGGAATACAGGTCCTGATAATCATAAATAAGTTAGTATTATCAAAATTAATTTTCCCATTGAGTGAAGACAAGCTAACTGCTTTAAGGCTGAAATAAACTAAAGGCAAAAAAACTCCAAAGGAAAGGGAATTTCTCACAAAAGTGTTGAGCTGCTGTTCGAGGCTCCGAGGTTTCTTGTGGCTTCACAGCTTCTGAAGTCAAACGCTCCCACTGCAGAACGATCTAAAACATATTTGGAGAGGTTTGAATCCAAATAAAATCTTGTTTTTAATCTCAAGACTTTCCTTGTTCCCCTCTTTCCCCCCTCCCTATAAACACAAACTCCTATGGTAGATTTTACAATAGATGATTGGTGATAAGGGTAAGAATTGAGCCAAGTCTGGATTTTCTGTTCTAAAGCAGGAAATGAGTCAGAATACAAACATGTTGGATATATATGTATTTATATGACTAAGGAAAATCTATAAATCTATAAAGCTGACTGCCTGGTTCTACTTTGATTTTTACTCCAAGCTAGAAATAAACTGCATATCCCTTAAATTAAATACTAAAATTCAAAGCTTAATCATAATATTCTTCACATATTCTAGGTTCACTCCTATGCCTTAAAATACAGCAATGACAACTCACTCTTCTATGTGTGTAGGCTAGTTTGAATCTATTATGTACCCCAGAAAAGTCATGTTTTAATCCTGACCCAATCTTGTGAGGGCAGCTGTTTCTTTTAAACCTGATTCAAAACTGCAAGGTGGAAACTTTTAGTCTATCTCCATGGAGATGAGACACACCCAATGGTGGGTGTAACCTTTTGATTACATGGAGATGCTGACTGTGTCCATTCAAGGTGGGTCTTGTTTAGTTTACTGGAGTCCTTTAAAAGGGGAAACATTTTGAAGAAACCAGAGCAGACCTGGATGATTGGAGAACAGTTGCTTCAGAGCTGACAGAGCCAATGTAGATGTTTGGAGATCGAGACAGAAATAGCCCGGGTGCTAAGCAAGGATTCACAGAAATAGCCAGAACCTGAAGAGAGGAAATCTCCAGCTCCAGCAGGTGCTAAGCTAAGAGATGAAACCCAGAGTTTTGTCTTGGAGCAGCTAAGTGAATGCCCAGGGGTGCTTAGAGAGGAAAACACATATTTATGGTCTTAGAACTGTAAACTTGTAACTTATTAAATTCCCTTTTTAAAAGCTGTTCTATTTCTGGTATACTGCATTCTGGTAGCTTAAAAAACTAATAGTGTGTAGAATGACCATCTTGCCATATTTTCACAATACTTCCTCATCAGTTTCCATCTTTTTTTAGCTTTTAAAAGTGTAATTTTACCATAAGCTACTACAAAATCTTTGGGAAATTAAGCTGAGTGCAAATTATATACAAATAATATAAAATAATAAATCCTTTTACACATGCCCTGAGTAGCAAGAACTGTAAGTTTAATATTTCTCATATGACATGTAGGGAAATCATCATAAAGGAAGTCAAGAAAAACATTCCCATGTTTCAGTAATGGGTGGTGGTAAAGGTAGCACAACACTGTGAACACAAATAACAGCAGTGAAACATTTATCTGAGGGTGCATGGGTGGTTCAGTGGTAGAATGCTTGCCTCCTATGTGGGAGACCTGGGTTCGATTCCATGACCATGCACTCAAAAAAAAAAAAAAAAATATATATATATATATATGTATATGAATATGATTAAATGGGGAAATGTTAGATTATATTTATGGTAACAACATAAAATTAAAAAAAAAATTCATGGAACTACACTGGGAAACACTAAACCCTAAGTTAAACCATGGGCTTTAATTAACAGTACAATGATAAAAATATGCTATATCAATTCTAACAAATGTTCCACACCAATGCAAGGTATTGGTGGTGGGGTAGCATATGCATGATTGTTCTGTAAACCCACAACTTCTCTAATAAAGGAAAAAAGCGGGCCACGGTGGCTGAGCAGGCAGAGTTCTTGCCTGCCACACTGGAGACCTGGGTTTGACTCCGGGTAGCTGCCTGTGCAAAAAAAAAAAGAAAACAAAAACAAAAACAGAAAAGAAAAAACATTTCCAGAACACAGAGACAGTACAACACAGAGTTTAAGAGTACGGTTTTGGGGTTAGCACCATCACTTACTAGCCAGGGTACCCTGGCATGTGATTTAATTTCTGCGTCTCAGTTTCTTCATCCGTAAAAGAGGGATTAATAATACTATATACCTCATAAGGTGTTAAGAGGATTAATAAGATAATGGACATGAAGGGCTTAGCAGTATATAGGCACAAAGAAAGTACTGGATAAATCCTAGTTATCAACCCTTCTGTTATACATTCCTGGTTCTAGAAAATGGGTACAGATCCAAGAAAATGCAAGATGGATTAAAAGAACATGGTAACTGAGTGAGTGATAGGGAAAACCGTGTTTCCAATAATAGAATAAGAACATCAAAAGGAAAAGTGCTGTTTGGGGATGGGGAAGAAGAAAATGAGTTTGGTTCTGGATAAACTAAAAGTGACAGGCTATATGGAAAACATTGAGGAACACGGGTCCAGTGTCTAAGAGATGTACAGCAGAATTGTGACCTCAGGGGCAGTTAAGGCTCTGCGAACTGTTAAGATCACTAGGGGAGTGGGCAATGTAACAGAAGAGGAGAAGAATCAACAAGAGCCAGAGGGAGAAGTCAGAAGGTGGAGGAGAGCCAGGAGTGAGGCCAAGAGAGGAAAAGCATCAAGGCACGAGAGTTTATATAAAACACTGCAGAAAACTCAAGGAGGGAGCAGAATAAGAGTCCATGGGATTTGGCTTTTAAAAGGTCACCTGTCATCTTCAAGAGAACAATTCCAGCAGAGCAGTGAAGGCCAAGATAAGAGTATATGGGATTAAGAGTTAAGCAGCCAGGGCGGGCCGCGGTGGCTCAGCGGGCAAGAGTGCTTGCCTGCCGTGCCGGAGGACCCCGGTTCGATTCCCGGCCCCAGCCCATGTAAAAAACAAACAAACAAACAAAATATAATAAAACAAGAAAATGTTTAAAAATGTTTCCCTTTCTTCCTTCCTTCCTTCCTTCCATCCTTCCTTCCTTCTCTATCTTTCCTTCCTTTCCTCCCTCTCTCTTTAAAAAAAAAAGAGTTAAGCAGCCAGCGAGGAGATGGGAGAGATGAGGATTGGAAACAATGCCCAGTTGCACTGGAGATGGGAGGCATGTCAGAATAAGGGTAGTTGAGTATGTCTGTACACAGAAAGAGAGCAAACAGATGGTGAGATTGAAGACGTAGGGGTAGGGTATTGGGGGGATAAGTATTATTAAAATATTACAGAGGAAGCTGGAGGTCTTAGAAAACTGGAGAAGTGGTATACTTTTAGGAGGGGAATAGAATACGGTTGAAGAAATAAAGAAACTTTGGGAGACATGGGGAAGTAAAGGAACCCCTGTTCGATGGTCTCATTTTTCTGAGCCACCTGTTGAAAACAAGGGCCAAAGAAGAGTAGAATCAGCATGAAACAGTTCTAATAAGGGTTCAACAAGATATAGGTAAGGCACTGCAGCCAAGCCCTAGGGACCAGTGAAGTTGGATGGCATGAAGCTACAGTGGGCCCAATCAGCTTACTTTCAGGATAGGCTACTAGGTGATTTACTTATTCCTTACCAGGCTCTGCAACATATGTCCTAATTTCTGCATTTTACAGATGAAGAAATAGAGACTCAAAATGTGAGATTGTGGAGCCAGGATTCAAAACCCAGGTCTCTGATTCTGCAGCCTATGCTCTCACCTTCATTATCACCTGCTACCAAACTATATCAAGCCTTTGTGTGACCATCCCCCACTCACCCCAAGTCCACTAATTGTATTTAGGACTCATCTAATGCTACAAACTGTATCTGGCAAAGTACTGTGCTAATTATTTCGTCATGTGTGTTCTGGACGAACTTCAAAGTGCTTCTGACACACTGACTCAGAAGCCTTCCTCCTTGCTAAGGAGGTGACGCTACAATTAGGCAGGTGAATGGGTCCATTATAGCTCAGAGCCAAGAAGGGGTCCAGGACAAAGAGGTCTGGTAAGCCCTTTAGGTCTCCACCAGGAAGTACTGATTAAAGGTATCTGAAGGAGAAAGTCACCAGCTACACGCAAGCAGGCATCTACAGGCGCTGTACTACTTGGTTATTCTTTGATACCTACTTAGGTCTGTGCTTTAATGAGTTGAAGAAGACCATCAAGAAGACAAAGTAGAGTCAAGGTAGAGTTCAGCTGAGAAGGGGAAAATGGGAAAGCTCAGTGAGACAAGAATGAAAATGCCATTCCCATGTCCTTACTAATCCTCTAAGAAAGGGAAGGGCTAGATTTGAACCCTTATCAGAGTGACTTCAGAGTTTATTCTCTTTCCAATATACACGCACTGCTAAGGGAATCCATCCTTCTGAAGTTGGATCATACTACTTTTCTAAATAGCAAGCCACAATTTACTGTATTTTTTAAGTCATTTGTAGCATGGCATTTCCTCTTAGGTCCAGAAAGGATGAGTCACACCTTATGAACAGAGCATGAGATTTAAGGGCGAGTACCCAATACCAATTTCATAAGTAGCTGGTGCAAGTGACAGCCCCTCCGAGTCTCCAATTTGACATGAAGATGACAATTCAGCCAAGGGATACCAAGAGTATTCAAGTTTGTTCAAAGTGTTAGATAATAATTTGGAATTAAAACGAAAAATCATGCTAACTGTTGGGGAGAAAAATCTGCAGTACCTGGTCAGCCCAGCCCTCTGTCCTGCAGTTACTATGATCAAATTCTTTCAAAGGCACTTTGGAGTGAATGAGGCCTATGTGGGTCTGGAGCTTGTGTTTGATGGCTTTGATGTCCTTGAGAGGGAGAGAGAGAACAGAAATGCACACCTTAGTCAATTCTCACTCGCTTTCAGTAACAAATAAAGACTATCATGAATACCAACCCTTTCTAAATGCCAATTAGCAGAAGCAAAATAGCACATTGTGAGTATAGAATAAAAGAAGGGAGAAAAAGTCTTACCTTGAGCCCCGTCCCAGAGATATCTAAGCAGTTTAGTTTTCTAAAAGAAAAGAGGTATACAATTCCTGCATCTGTGATCTTAGGGTTACCTAGGTGTCAAAAACATAGGTAGCATTCCATTACCAATCAGCTTAGAAAAGAGTCCAGACAACGATAAAGTATAAAAAATTGAGTGAGCAAACTTTTCAGAGTAAATTAAATATAGGGGTCTTATCTTTACTGTCTGCAATATGAGGAAGGCACACATATTTTTTCTCAGAATCCTTCCTTCCATATTACCTCCTCATATCATATAGTATAGTATTAAACATCAAGACCTCAAGGCCACAAATGCAGTGCCCTGGCACACTGTAGATGCTCAAAAAAATATCTGTTGGATGAATACACTTGCCTTGGAGGTAGGTAGGGCATTCATTATTATCTTCACTTTACAGAGGCCCAAACCAAGGCTCAGACAGGTTAAGCAACTCGTCCAAGGACACACAGCTGTTAGTAAGTAGCAGAGAAAAGAAGGTCCTGCAACCTCCCATCTCTGCTCCTTCTACTCTTTCAACACGATATCATTCTGCCATACATTTAATGGATTCTCAGTCAAATCATACATAATTTCTGTCCACTCTCCACCATGAATAAATATCAATATCTCATTAATCCTGAGTAAGTTATCCTAATTGTAGATACATCTAGATTTTTAATCAGACAAATACTGACTTAAAAAAAGGACCTAGCTGACAGATACCATGAATCAGAGACATAAGGAAAGTAAAGATGAGCCAAATGTCCTTCATATACGCTAGGAATATGACGAAAGGTGGTGCTGTCTCAACATGCTTTAGTGAGTGGTATGGATGAATGTGTAAAGCATTTCCCTACCCCCAGGAGGCAGTAGTGTACCAGGAAAGACATCTGGCCAGAAGTCAGCAGCCTCTGGCTTTAGTTTGCTCTGCTGCTAACTTGCATTGGCACCGAGGAAAGTCACCCCTCCTCAATTTCATCACCTCTGAAATGAAGAGGAAGAACTAGAAAATCTCTAAGGCCATTCCAGCATAAATAAATTATAATTTCTAATAAAACTTACAAGATAAATCTAATAATGTTAGATTTTCAAGGCCTCTTTTCATCACTCGAACTGGTGCTGTCATTTTCCGCACCCCGGCATCAGATAAACAATTATCCTTCAGGTGGAGCTGAGTTACACTAGGGAAACAAAGTCCATAAATAAATTACTTAAAGACAATTTGAGAAAGTTTAGGTATGAGAACATGCTTTCAAAAATTTCATTTTAAATTATAAAATATCCTCTACCCCCTGCTATTTAATACCCAATGAGTTTATCAGAGTTAAAGATCTTTTGGTGCTATTTCAGTTACTAAGGGATCAAACTTAGGGTTCAAAGTGTCATGCAGTACTAATTTCAGAGGCAGAGGGCATTAGGTATATAGTCAAACAAGGTAAAGAGGGACATCCATTAACAGGATAAATATATCTTATTTAACATGAAAGCTGTATCCCTGCGGAATCAATTATGTGGAAATCAAAAAACATTCTAAATATGTCAGGAAAGTGAGCTAAAGAAATCCTACGAGAAGTCCTCTTGTGAAGCAAATACTTCTCTAATTTTAATCAGCTTTATGAATCTAGATTTTCAGATTGGGTTCATAAAGTATAGTAATAAATGAATCTGTCTACCTAACTTGCATGTGGTGTGTTAATGTGCTCCACAGCCCCTCATACAACAAGAAATCTGAGCCTTGGTGCTAACTTCATATAAAAGTTATGAAGCTGTGTATGGTGCAGCATGCGAGTGCCACTGTCGGAAGCTGGCCCCAGTTAGCAGGTTAAACCCAGATTTGCAAGGCTGCTATCTTTCCGGGTGTTTATGAAACCACAAAGGACTCCCTCTGGCCTCCTCTCTGCTGGCCGGACTGAGTAACCTGAGATCACTTGGACTATTGGTGAAAAGTATGAACAAGGCCATTTCTCTAAATTATCGCACTTGAAAAGGAATTATTTGGCGGTTAATAGCGCATCCTCTTTATAGTTTACAGCAATGATAGTTAAAATAGAAACGAGTAAAGATTGTGGGAAATTGCAGATAGTCTCAACTCTTGCTAGAATAAATTAAGATTGGACAAATAAAGGGGCAAAATCATGTTTTAAACTAAGTGCTTCAAGTACTATGTATTGAAGTAAAGGTTATTTGGAGATGAGAATTAACTATATATCAACCAATCTATCTTGCTTGTACCAAGTAAATGGAGCTTGAAAATGTTTTTGGAAAACACCCGAAACATGAGCAAATAAACACAGGATCAGGAAATAATCAGCATCCCTTAAGATGATCTCTTCGGAATACTCCTTTAAAAAAGCAGTAAAACAATCCATCTACGAGTGGCGGCAGGTCAATACCTAGACAGGGCCTCGTTGGTGAGATGTTCTAGAAGCTCATGCTCATCTCCAAGCTTGCAGCAGGAAAGATCCAGGCAGGTCAGCTCCCGGAAAGACTTAATCTCCTCAAGTTTTTCTGAAATGACCAGATACCTGTGGAGTGTGGAAAGCAGTCAATAGCTTTTCTTTTCCCTCTTTAAAAACATTAACATTTGGGGCTCTGAACCATCAGCCACCAACCCATGAGGCCAAAGTACCAAGTAGTAAGCAGACTTCACTGATTGCTGTCTGGATACAAGTTGACTCTGGGTATAACACAAATTTGAGGACCTGCCCACTCCACTGTGCCTGTTACTCTGCTAACTTTACTCCAAAAGTACGTACAACATGACTTACAGGAGGACTTATTCTGATTTACATGATTATTAAGGCAAACCTGTGAACCCGAGCAACTTAATTACACTGGAGCTGCTTGCCAAATTGTTATCCAGAATCATTAGGGAGGCCACTGGAGAGACAAAGGAAATCAAAACGGCATTCCAAAGCCCAGGCCTGGCCTCCACCCTGTTTTATAATTTGCTCATCTATTTCAGATGAAGTCAGTGGGAAAAAATGAAAAGACTCTAGGTGTGACAGGAAACAGAGGAGGTGATCCTAAGAGAATACAGAAACTGAGTGCCAAGGGAATGCCTTTCTCATACATTTTCCCCTTGGGATGTCTAGAAATTTCCACAGCAAGATTGTGTGCTAGGGTTAGGGTGTTATACTAAAAAGTTTTTATCTCTCTTCTGACAGCAGGATCATAATTGCCAAAAACAGGATGGAATAATAAGAGGACAAGACAGGAAGATAATTTTTTTTTCTTCCTTTCAACCAAAAGAAGATATACTCAAACTAATCGCTGGCCTGAGTAATAGGTACAGATGGCCTGGGGCACTGAAATCCCCTTTAAAATTGTGGAGTCTGTGCTGCTGGGTGACTGAGCTCAGCTGGATACACAAATGAGCCTTATTTACTCAGACGTATTTTAATTGCACTGCAAATAAAGGTGCAGTTTTCCATCTTCCAATCACAAGAGTTGAGTGGGCTAATGGGGATTTGGGGGATTACTGGCAATCAGAGAAAGAAAACACACACTCTTTGATCAATTAACCAAAAGATTTTTAGTAATTCTGAAACAAGGTTTAACTGGGAAGAACAAAACAGTGTGTAAAATGATTGAGAAACATTACAAAAATCAAAGCTGAGAAAACAACATGCAAGGTCACAAGCGTGAGTAGATGCTAATCTAAGACAGAACTCCAAGGTTTTGTTTGCAACCAGTCTTCCAGTTTCCAATCCCCTTAATGAGCTCAGAACAGTATAGTGGAGAAGCAACAGAAAGAGCACAGAAATATTTTAGTGTCAGACAAACTGAGATTCGATTCTAACAGCTCTCATTACTTTTGGGATCGTGATAAAGTTACTTAGCCTCTCTGAACCTCAATTTCTCCAACTGTAAAATGGAGTTGATGACAACTTCTCTGTAGGTCTATTAAGAAAATTAGAAACAATATTCAAAGACGACATGGCATCTTATAAGCTCTCAGTAAATGGAAAGTATCATTATTTCCTCAGTTACATATAGTGATAATTTAAGGAAAACTATTGCCTCCCTGTGACCACCAGTGGGATTAAAACCACTGGAGTTTCAATACAAGGGAGGAGAGAGTTTTGTAGGGTTGGAAACCAGTGGAAAGACACTGGCTTCCCCTTGTGGCAGGCAGCTTTGTGACCCAACCCCAAGACAGCAAGTGCCTGCACTACCCAATTACCTTATTTTTAATTATTTTCTCATGCGCATTCAATTTGACCTGAACTCTTTTGTGCCGGTGAAGCCTTTGCTGCTGCAGCTTCAGCCCTGAATTCAAGTGCAACCTCAAATCTCCTGTCATCTTCCTATTTTCCTTTGGGATTCAAAAAGAGAAGGGACATTTTTTTATCAGAATTCAAAGTCTTACTCTTATCTGAACAAGACAGTAAAGTTTGGAATTGTTGCAAGAAAATAAACAAGCCAAAAGATTATGTTAAAAGATGTTTCCATATTTTTGATTATAAAAGTAAAATATACCCAAAGGAGAAAAAATTAAGAAACTATAGAAGAGTAAAAAGAAAATTACAATCAACTGCAATCTTACCATCTAGATCATGACTACACTTTTGTGGTCATATCAAAATGACAAAACTAGGATCCTACAGTATATGTCATTTCAACTTGTTTTCATTTATTATATCCTGAGCATTTAGCATATGATCTCTGAATATTCATCAATATTCATGATCTCTGAATATTATCTTAATAGTTATAAAATATTTCATCATATGAATGTACCATAATTTACTTAACCAATCCCTTTTTGTTGGACATTTAGAAAGTTTTCAGATGTTCACTATTAAAATAGTACTACAATGAACATGCTTATAAAAAATATTTACTCCTGTCTCTGATTACTACATTTAGAACAGAGTCTTTAAAAAGTAGAATTAATGGGTCAAACAAATTGCATGGGGTTTTCAAGGCCCTTGATACATATTGCTAAACTGTTTCCCAGAAACATTATAGAACATTATGTGCTCATCAAACAAATTAATGAGCACATAATTCATCAAAAGTGCTACTGTCATCACAACGTGACCAACTGGAAGAGTATCCAGACATCAGAAATGTTTTTTATACTGTATTTTCCATAGCATGGAAAATACTTAAATCAGAATGAGAGGTAGGGAAAAAACAGAACACAAAGTTGTAGAAATGTTTCCAAATGTGTGAAAATATATATTTGAAAATGAAAACCATAAATGGTAGGATTATGAATTCATATTAAAGTTTCTAGAGGTCCCAAACATTATGTATGGCTTTCATAAAATAACTTTACTTTTTCTTTTTTTGGCATGGGCAGGCTCCAGGAATTGAACCCAGGTCTTGGTATGGCACACAAGAATTCTGCTACTGAGCCACTGTTGACCACCCTAAAATAAAATAATTTTAAAACAAACGTGTATATCATAACTCTGTTTTTATTGTTCAAATTTTTCTACAATGAATGCAAATAACTTGGAAAATGAAGAAGAAAACAGTATTTTAAATGTATGAGTACAATGAAGTGTTGCTTAATTTTTTCATCTAGGCAAGGTAGTTTCTTTCCTTTTCGTCGGCAACAGTCCCAAGCCCAGCCACGAATGGTACGGAGACAGAGCTTTCCTAAGGAGCCTGCTCAGTTAATGAGTTCACGGTTTGTTCTTCTTTCCTGTGCATGGTTTTTCTTTTTAAAGTACAATAGTTGGCCTGGGGTGAAATCATTACTTCTATGAACTGAATTTTTTTTCTTTTCTTTTTTTTTTTTTTTTTAAAGCATATGAACTAACTACCCTTAGCTTATACTTTCTGATATGAATTTCTCCTCTTTCACTGAATGCTTTTTGTTTAGCCTTGCTTTAATGGTCACATTGGCTGTGAGTCTTAATGGTAAGCTGCCTTTGGTAGTTTCTGACAAAAATAAAGCATCTCATATAGTAGTATACTATACAGTCATTAAGAAAATCTACAGCATTGATGACAAATGATTTTCAAATTATGGAAAGAAAGGAAAGTATTTAACAGGGTATGAAATGCGCAGCCATTTGTATAACAAAGAAGAGGTTCCTCATATTATACATATGTATATATGTTATATATATGTATATGTATGTTTATATATGTATGTGTACTTACAGAATATCTCTGGAATAAGAAAGTGATAACAGTAGTTGCCTCTGGGTTGAGGAAACAGAAGATGGGAGAGAGATTTACCTTTCACTTTCTATCCTTTTGTGTTTGTGTTTGAATTGTTTGCAATGTACATCTTTATTACTTTTGAAAGTCTTTTTATAGAAGGAAAAACTTGAAATTGCGGAACCATAACCCACACCAAACTGAAATCTGTTCTATAACTACTTGTTGCAATGTACTTTGAAATTTATTGCTTTTTTGTATTTATATTTCACAATAAAAAAATGTTTTTACTTAAAGTGCTTTTTAATGGATGAAGGTGGCCTAAGGGTACAATGAATGAGGAATGGAAGGGGGAACTGTGGTGAATACATTCAGTGGACTACTGAGCTGCTGCAAGAAGGAAAGAAGTTGTGATGCATGCAACTAGGACAGTATGTTGAATGAAATGGCAGAAATTAAAAAGACAAATATTATCATATGGACTAACTAGAATATACAAACTCAGAGAACTGAAGTCAAGAGTGTGGGTTATTAGGTGGAGGCCTACTGTAAAGGGTCTTAGACTGTAAGCTCTTACAGCAGTCACACATATTCAAGAGTTGTAACTGGTATTTCTAAATTCTGAGATACTGAGCTTTTTGTATATAACCTGGTCATTCCCTGAAACCTTGGATATTTATGTCGCCTGAGATTAAGTTAGAGCTCTGAAGCTATGAAAGTCAGCATCACCCTATACAGCAACTGCTTAAAAAGTTAAAAAGTGAACAGACTACGACTAGAGATGTGAATGAAGCGGATGTGGATAATACTAAGGGAAATCAGAATACAGGGTAAAGGATGACATATATTTTTTCAAACTTCAACCATGGTACAAGATCAAAGGGAGAGATATTTATTGGGTGCAAAATTTATATTGTGGGTAGTATATCTAATTTAACTTGTGTGGTCAGTTTACTTGAATACCAAAATTACATGGACTCTTGAATAGGGCATGAGATCTTGTTGATTTTTACAGGTTAGTGTGATGCCCTGATGTATCCCAGGATAATTTGGGCAGAGAATAAAGAAGTACTTACAAAGTCTTCTTGGGGGATTGGGGAGAAAGGAGAAAATATTCAACTTTCCCATCTGGGGAATTCCTGATAGTCTCACAAGCAGTGGGGAAACCAATTCAATAGCTGAGCCCTCAATCTTGAGGCTCGCCCTATGAAGCTTATTCTTGCAAAGGAGAAGGTAAGCCTACTTATAATTATGCCTATGAGTCACCCCTGGAGAGGCTCTTTTGCTGCTCAGATGTGGCTTCTCTCTTCTAAGAGAGACATGGTCTCTCTTCTTCAAATTGGCAGGTGAATGCATTGCTCTCCCCACTACGTGGGACAGGACTCCCCGGGATGTACACCTTCCAGGTAATGTGGGACAGGACCCCTGGGGATGAGCTGGGACCCAACATCATCAGAATGAGAAAGCCTTGTTGACCAAAAGGGGAAAGAGAGAAATGAGACAAAAACAAAATCTCAGTGGCTGAGAGATTTCAAACAGAGTTGGGAGGTTATCCTGGAGGTTATTCTTATGCATTATGTAGATATCCTTTTTTACTTTATGGTATATTAGAGCGGCTAGAGGGAAGTACCTGAAACTGTTGAACTGTGTTTCAGTAGCCTTGATTCTTGAAGACTGTATAACTATATAGCTTTTATAATGTGACTGTGTGATTGTGAAAACCTTGTGTCTGATGCTCCTTTCATTCAAGGTATGGAGACATAAGTTAAAAAAAAAAGGATAAAAAATTAATAAATAATAGGGAAGATAAAGGGTAAAAATTGGGTAGACTGAAATACTATGAGTCAATGAAAGGGAGGGGCAAAGGGTATGGGATGTATGAGGTTTTTTTTTCATTTCATTTCTTTTTCTGGAGTGATGCAGCTGCTCTAAAAATGGTGAAGATTACCCAACTATGTGGGGATATTGTGAGTCATTGTTTCATATGGTTGGACTGTAAGAGTATGGATATTTCTCAATAAAAATATTTTAAAATACAAAAAAATTAAAAATAAAAAGTTCTTTTTAATTAGTAAAAGCCTTGAAAGTCTTTTTACACCATGATGGAATAAAATTTTTTAAGTAAATAAAAGTATATGTGCAAAGGAAAGTCATAAGAGAAAATGCCTACTTTGTTAGAAGACAGACAGACCTTGGTGTTATAGTCTTAGCTAAGAATTCAAAACTTCAGAACACTCACCATTTTAACTATTCTTGTAAGGTTGCTTTTTATCTAATGTTCAATATCTAGTTGTCTGAAAACTGAAACAGGGCCAAGAACTCTGGGTCCTAATCTTCACATCCCCAAGAACATACCAAGCTATATTTAGCAGATCACATCTTGTCTTTTCCACTTTCTCCTATTAGGAAAGCTAGTAGAAGAGTATTTTATACCTAACAGAATAGCTCTGGGGATCAACTAATCCTTTTAATGCATTTCAAAAATAAAGCTAAATGTCCTTTGGGGGTGGGGAGAGGAACATGGTGATTGCTCCCCAAATGGCCTGCCACCTTGGGTTTGGACATTCTAAATTGAAGTACTATCTGATGGGGGAAGTACTCAGGCCCACTAAGCCCCAGAGGTTGACAGAATTAACATACCCAATAAAATACTCAATATCCTCATCAGAACACCCACCTGTTTCGCAAACACAGGGAGCAAAGCACCAGACTTCCATAGGCCTCAGTGAATTTCTGTAAAGCCCTCAGGCCCGCACCTGGCTCTGTGAATTTCTTTCTGGCTTCAGCAGCAGAGAACAGCTTTTCAGCAATCTGCTCAGGAAAGCCAATAAGGGAATCAATGTGATCAACATTGTCGGAGATGAAGCCCAGAACAAGGCTGAAGAGGGATTTGGCGGAGTACCGAAGATTCCCCTCCCGAGTGTATGTGAAGATGAAATGATCAGTCTTCTCCTTTTGCGCAGTATCATCTTCCCTGTTCATGCAAAGCTCCACAGAAAAGCCTTTGGGAAACAGTCTGAAAGGCTTTGGCTTCTGCAGGCTGCTCCTGACGCCATCCAAGGCCAAATTGACCATGTGCAGCTGCCCATTTTCTCGCACGTAGACAGGGCCTCGGTCCAGGTGGTTTTCTGAGTTGAGGTAGTAAGACATGGCCGCGATTGCAACTGTAAAAGCAAGGTATAAGGAAAGCAAATCCAATTAAAATGTCATTTATAACATGTAACTTCATCTTGCTGTGCCCAGAGCTTTACGAGCCTAACAAGCAGGC